>NC_090444.1:1752190924-1752499138 GCF_031143425.1 Pleurodeles waltl
TTCCACTACTGACATCAGGGAGCTATTTTTCTATCTGTGTTTTAGCACTCTATGGGAGCACGTGGATTCTCTCGCTCTCTCCTTGTCTGCTTGTAACCCATCCTGCTCGTCTGTTGACCTCCCCACCGTAATGCTTCATACTTCATCATGTTTTAAGGTCTGATAGCCAGTGGCGTAGCGTGGGTTGTCAGCACCCGGGGCAAAGCAAGTAATTTGCGCCCCCTAACCCGTGGATTTTAGCACTCGCGAGCGCGCCCCCCCCCCCCCCAGATGTTGCGGCCGGCCCCCCCTGCACCCCCCACGCTACGCCACTGCTGATAGCAGCCTTTCATTTAATAATCCTTGTCTGATTTGACTTTCTACCAATGTATCCTGTCTTGTATTATTTCAGTATTATTATTATTAATCTACTTTGGTTTCTGTCACTTTCCACAAGCGTGTATATTAAACTGCTCGTATTGTGTATATCTGTGAGTAATCGAAACCTCAAGCTTAGAAGGGACATAGCTACGTGTAGAACATTTGATTACAAATCCCAAGGTCCATTGTCAAAATCTATTCTTCTGAAGCTAAATATGTTTTACATTCGGGTGGCATCGTTTCATTAGTGTCTTGACAGAATGTCCCATCTCTCACTAACACAAACCTTTATTTCCTATGCACATGGAAAGCTTCCTGGACCGTAAGATGCGGGTTTAAGAGCGCCTGCTAAGGTACTGAAGTTTAAAGACCTAGTGGCTGTAGAATTATTAATTTCCTTTGTCACAGTGATAATATACCTGTTTCTGGAGTGCCAGTTGTTTCAACTCTTGTGAACTCCCCAATGGAACAACCAGAATACATTCTACACTAAATTCATTGTCATCTTATGTTTTTTAACTGCAGCAACAAGGTCATAGAATTTATCTCAGCCACTGGCAATCGCTCGGGCTGCATTCCAATCCATAATTTTTTTACCACCATGCTACCTCAGTTTGGACCAAGCCATATGCATATCAGCCTTGACCCAATGGGAACATTCCAGCCCGAACTGCCGGTCCAGGTCCTCCCTGAACCAGAACACAAACAACCCAGGACCGGTTTCGCCCTTGTTATGGGCTCATCAGCAAGGTGTTCCTTTGTTTCGGTGGCACAGTGAGCATGGGAACCATGTAGCATCTTTCAGCTTTATTTTAGATTCTTTCTTTCACAGAACATAGTTTTAAACAGTGATCCCTAGAGTTGGGAAGGGTACTCTGGAATTAACGTACTAGCAATTCTGGTTGTTTCCCTGCAAATTGTAAGAACATCAAGGTTTTAATTTTCATGGCATGAAAGAGTGCACTTAAATTAAATGAGAAACCACAGTGCACATGTTTAATTTCTGTAGAGTTTAAGTGAAGGAATGTAGCTGGCAAGTGTTCAGATGGCTTATGTGTGACATTCTTATGGTTTCAGTTGGCATATGACTGATATTCTACTGTCAAATGTGTGACACTTTGAGTGACACTCTCTGCAAGTAAATCAAAGCAATAACCATTATTTTGGTGCCTCTCTGTGAGTTTTATGTTCCTGCATCCTGACATATCACACAACAATGAACATACTGTACAAGTGAAACGAGCCAGACCTATTGATGTTGCTATTGATTTTTATCAATATCATATCCCTGAGCAATGACAATGATTTTGTTGAGAATAATTAGAGTTGAAAATGTGTAAATTCTGAGAATATTAGACTGCAAATTGAATAATACTAAGTCTGTGGAAGGAGCAGTGGCCTCGCTAGTGTCTCAATTCTTGTTCTCTGCTTGACACCCGTTTCACCTGCACTCTCTCGCTCTGTTAGGCACTTTAGACTCCTGTTCTTCTGACCTCACTGTGAAATCCTGTATCCTAATGTACCTTAAAAGAGGTGGCCACTTGGGTCCCTTGTTGAGGAGAAGGTATTGCAGATCTCCCAAATATTTAATTTTGGGAACATTGACTGGAGTGTGGGGACACAGTTTTTCGGTGAGCTCAGGCAGGTAGGTGAGGGATTACTGAGAGAGCTTTAATAATGCTAAATGTGTTCTTCATTCAGACAGACTGAAACACAGTATACTTAATGACCTGATCACCTCCTGGTCCCCAAGAGGGACAAAATAGGGAAGGTGGCATGCTGCTTCTGTGCAGAGTAGAACCTAACCAGAATCTTAAAAACCTAGCACTCTCTGCCCATAAATATTTCACCGCTGTAAGAAATGGTTAATTCAGAACTACTTATTCACAAAAACGCAAGTGTCCAAATTGCACACATGCCCTTTGAATCTACAGAAATGTCCTGCCTTAAACCCCCCTTTAGGCTGTTTTAGTTTTCCTTTGCCAGTCTGGACACTCATTAAAATACATTTTATGGGGACCCGGGATCACTATCTCCCTTTGACTTGAAACTTGCCGACAATGCTTTCGAAGGACCACCAGCTTTGTTGTCAGACACTGTTCGGCTGGCATACAAAATAATTAATTAAAGGCTTATTCTTTATTTTGGTGTCCACAGCATAAGTTAAAGAATCCCAGAGGCAGAGAGGCACGGCAGTGCACATCAATTAGCTGTTTTTATTACAGCATTGATCCCCAGAGTGGAGCAAGGAGCTCTGTATGCGTGACTGATGCGTTTTAGTGCCATGATGCGGACAACCAGCACTAAAAGGCGTTAGTATAACGACTCATGCGTGGTGCTGCTGTTTTACTTTTGCACAGTGCCTGGCAGCTACACACTGCTACGGTGGCACTCACTGCACTGTGTGTGTGTGTGTCACTGTGTGTGGGTGTGCAGACACACACTTTCTTTATTTCTTAATGTACTGTTCCAAAATAGCCAGCGGCCATCTTATAAAGCTAGGTTTATAATAAAATATAACGAAAAAGTAGACTGGCAGTCAACACCAGATCTATTGGCTTTGTCAATTCCTGCTTTGTTATATTTGGGGGGGGGCACTCCGAGATGGCCGCGATTGCGTGCACATATACTGTTGCCTATTTTTAAATATATGTGTATTTTAAAGAGGCTTTTCAAGGTGGCTTTGTCAATGCTTCTCCCCCACCCCATCTAAGGGTATCTATGCAGAGCTTAGAAATGGCAGAAGTGGAATATGAAGCGCCAAAATAACACGAGGTATTTTCACAAAGGTAAATTCTACCTTATTTTTATGACCGCATTTCCTTTTTTATGTGTGTCAGGAATTCTCAAATGGAGTCCTGACAGGCATATATGTATTTACTATGACAGATATCTCCACCACAAGTTGGGAGAAATCTACATTAGTAAATTCCAGTCAAGGAGTACAAAGTGGGTGTGGTTTGCCTTGCAAGTTTGTGATCGCCTGCAAACATGTTTTTTGTGAGCATTTTCAAACTCCTCTGCTTACACTTTCCGAACTGGAAATAGTCAGATATTTACCTCAGCCAAGAACTGGAGTAATTCCCTTTTCTGGGTGGAAAGAAAAACGGATCACCTCCAGATTTGGTGGGTGTGCAGGGGAAGGCCTTTTTCCACAGAGAAAAAATGTTTTCCCTGGGGAGAAAAAAAGTTCTTTGCACAGGAGGTTTCTCCCCCTCCATGAAGTTGAGGGCTGTGGAGAAGTTTGCACAGGACACTGAGAAGACTTCTGAAAAGGTGACATGGCATTCCCAGAAGTGTGCCTTGAAATCTATGCCTATTGCATCTTTCGAGGTATACATTTTGGAATGTTTGTGAATTTGAAAAAAAATTGAAAAGTATGCTCGGGGGAGGCGTAAAATCTCTGCTCATGCCTTTCTGTGTTTTTTGGGTGGGGGCTGTTAATAGGGAGCGGTATAATTATCACTGCTATGTAGGGCCTTAGGTCTGCACACAAACGTTGACTTCCTCACCTTTGCACTCTACACCTACTGCGCAGATTATCTGCACTAATTCTGCTAATTCTACGAAGCTCTTCAGCTGGTGGGGCTTGCTTCATAATTTCTCATGTCTCTGTCAACACGTTGAAAGTCTTTTTAGCAATAAGTCGTGGTACATCAGGTAAATATTTGCTTAACTAAAGGGCATAGCCACATTAGTTGTTTGAGGACCACAAAATCCAACTTCAACCATAGACAGAAAACCACGCAATTTTGGGCAAACCACGTAATCTCTTTGTGCCTCAAATTGTGTAATGTTGAAAACATGCATTACGAAACAACACAAATCAACTGCATACTCTCGCTTTGAAAAGCTTCAACCAGACCTCTGTTTTACAAACAGCAACTCATGTTTGGGATGCTTCTTCTGTGATGCACGTGTGATGAAGCAGAAAATGAAGGTTTTGATTTATTAACGCATAAACGTAGTGCTGAAATAATCATGTGTGATATTAACCGAACTAATAAAGATTGTACGGGGACAAAATGTGTCCTCAGAGTAGTTTGCCATCATTTATACGCGTGCTTTATATAATGTGGTGAATTAGAATTGCACTAATCCGACATAATCATAAACGTGTGCTACGATTTGCTTGTTTGAAATGTTTTAGCTTAGCATTACTTTAGCGGAGGCTTTGGCCTAGTTGCCTGGTCTCACGGTTTAGATGTTTGTATTTTTCCACTGTGCTATTAAACGTGTATTTCTGCTTGAAGCTGTATTTTTCCACAGAAACTGTTCACATGCTTATCTTAAAGTTAGTGCCAGCCGGCATATTTTCTCTTTAATTCAAGGTCGACTTGCAGGTGCGGACAATGGAGGCTCTGAGAGTAAGCTAATCGAGAGACAATGTTGCAAATTACGTACCCATCTCCAAGGATAATGTATGCTTAAGTAAAAGCTTGAGAACTGTCGTTTTTGATTGGTCAATTTGAAGCTAACCTATGAACCCACCAATGGAGACCCTACTGGACTTGAACTGTTGTCTATAAAACCCAGGTGCACGAGAGGAAAGCTCTCTATCTTCGGACATCCCGCCATTTTTTGACTTCGTAGCTACTATGGCCCACTTTGCTGCGACGCCATTTTGAGAGACTTTGATGCTTTCTCTAATCGAGAGAAATAGACTTTAATGATTCTTGCCCTAGAGACTTTAACTTTGATTTGCCCTTTGCATGAAGTAGTAGTCTTAACTTGCTGCCGTGAGGCAATTGCCCCGTTCACCCCTGCCCCTTTGTCCCGTCCCATGCTGATCGAGAAACGGTACCTGTGAGACGAAGACTTCATTGATTGCTGATCGGAATTGGTAATTATGAAAGGAAATTGTAAAATTGCATTGTGTTTCTTTTAGGTAACCAACTGCTGATTTTGATAAGGACCCTAGCTAGGAGTTTTCCAAATTGATGTTGCCAAATTGTTTTGCATGAAGTCCCACATGCTGATGCTAATTTGAGGTTAGACGAGGATTCCATATGTCGCACGATGCAATTTGAGATCTTGTTATGCTGACTAAATGTACGCAATTAGTTCATTACAGATTATAGTCTTAGTGTTTTGCATTGCTATTATCGAATGCCTTGTGATTCAAATGCTTCATAGATTACACTTGTTTCGACGTTATGGACAGCTATTAATGTTCATATATGTCTATCATTTGGTGTTGAGACACATCTATATTGTGCTAGCTTTGTTAATATAGGGAAATAAATTCACTAACTTTGCAATAAACTGGTGTGGTTATTCCTGGCTGAAAGGTCAGGGTTTGTCGAAATGTATTCTGGATTAATTGTTAAGTGTTATGTTGTTCAAGGTGTTGCTTATGTTCGTTATTGATTATCGATAAAAGGTGATCGATCGATTAAGAGTACAGAGAGTTCCCACTAAGTCAAAAGATTCATCGGCCTAAAGAGCGTCCAAACGTAGGTAAATTTGTTACCACGTTCCGCTCTATCACGTGCTCCTTGGATCACATACCCAAGATGAACAGCACAGGGGATGCCTGTATTTTATTGAGTTACCAGTGGACGGGGGATGGAGGGTGATTTTACTTTATACCTCGTCCACTAGCTGCACAGTAAAATACAGACAGAATTGGGGTGGATTGGTTTCCTAATACCAGTGGGGCCGGTGCCACTGCACCTTCTGCACTGTTATTGAGTATGCCCCTGACAAGGGCCCATTGCCATAGCACACTACTGTGTGGCCCCAGGCTTTGCAACCATGGTTGTGAGGCCCAGGAGAAGGAAACACTCTTCTAGCGCTGTGAGGTACACGGAGGATAGAGGTCTCCTTCATTGGGCCTCGTTGCCATGATCCAGGGCTGCAAGGCCCAAGGGAGGGGTCATTCTCCTAGGCCTCACGGCCATGATCTAGTGCTGCAGTTCCCAGGGGATGGGGTCCTACTCCCCTGCGCCTCGCCGCTTTGATTTAGTGTTGCGAGGCTTAGGTAAAGGAGTCTCCTTCCCTGTGCTTCACCAACATGACCAACACAACGAGGCCTAGAGGAGAGTAATACTATTCCCTGGCCCTCTCAGCCTTGATCTAATGGTGCAGGGCCCAGGGGAGGTGGCCACACTCCCTTTGGCCTCACAGCTCTGGCTCTGTGAGACCCAAAGACAAGTTTGCAAGGACCCAGGGGGGTGGCTTCCTCCTCTGGGCTTCACAGCCATTGTCTAGCAGTGGGCGGCTAAAGGAAGGGAGGGAGCTCCATTACCTTGAGTTTTGCAGCTAGGGGCTATAACTTTGAGGCCCATGGGCTAATGCTTTGAAGGTCATGGGATGAGAGCCTCCTTCCCTGCATCTCATACCTATGACCCAGAGCTGTGGGGCCTAAGGCAGGCACCGTGGCCTGGGGAAAGGGATTCCACTGCCCACAGTCCTCACAGCCAGGGTCTAGTGATGAGGCCCAGGGAGGGACCGGGGCAGGCACTATCAAGCCCAGAGAAGGGGTCTTTATTTTTCTCTTCCTCTGCTGTGCTTTTCAGGTTTGACCCAAAACTGTGTAGCCCACGGGAGAGAGTATTTTTTCCCCTGTGTCTAGCAGCCATGGTCCAGTGCTGTGAAGCACAGCGGAGTGAACCTTTTTCTGCCTGTCCCTCTGCTGGGCTTTAAGGGTCAGGGGTGGGGGGATGCCCCCCCAGACACCCCTGGGCCTCGCAGCTATGACCCAACTGAGCGAGAGAGAGAGGTGTAATTAATGGCACATTTGTGCAGGTCCTATGGTGACAAGGTAAGCACAGGGCCCCAAGCACCAGCACACACAAGGATGCCTAGGGCCCTCCCTGGCTACAATCTTTTCCCACAATAGTGATTTCCCTTGAAACTGACTATAAGAATAATGATTATCATTATAGACAATGTTTGGTGTCAAACTTACTTAAAAAGTGTTGTAAACAACAAATGTTACTATTACCCAATTTAATGCATGGTACTCAATGTGCTTTGACTTCAACTTGTGACTTGCAAACGTCAGCAGCAGTTGTTTAATTCACTGGCCCACATGCCGGTGCTAAATTTTACATTCGCATTATAAGAATCTTTAATAAGGATCTGCTGCCATGCCTTTCTGCTCAGGCTCTCATCTCCAGAAATGTTTGTGCTGAGCTGGACCTGCAGCACTCATGCCAAGGATGGGGCATGGAGGACTTCTGGGCCGGGGGCAACTGGGTTCTCTTTGCTTTCTGCCTGAGGTGTAACCCGAGGAATCTAGTACTTAGCACCGTGTTAACGTCTCAGGAGTCTCGCGGCTGAGGTTCTGTTTGCTACTGAACTTTACATTTCTAGATAACCTTCCTTTTTTTTCTTGCCTTGATCCTTCGTGGTTCTGTGGCCTTGTCTAGAGGACCCTGTTTGCTGCACATTTCTGTGGCTTCCGTGATTAGTTTTAAACTCAGGGTTTTAACTTGTTTGAGTGGCTGCTTGCAACATTACTTTTTCTTCTAACTCCGCGTGTCTTCCTTAGCGCAGGCAAAAACATGTTTGGTCTCCTTAGAAACATGACATCATGATGCAGCCAGAGTCCGCTTCCACTCTCAGAGCCCAGCTATCTGCCCATCACTTGTAGCCTCGGTCTTAGCCATCGAGCCGCCACCGCGTTCTGCCGCCTTCTTCGTCGCCCACGACTTCTATTTTCCATGATAATGAAGCCATCGTCATTTAAGGTCTGGCTACAGGCAGCTTTAGTTATATTGGCAGACCTGTTGTTACTTTTCTAAGATGTGTATTTCTCTCTCAGCACATGCTGTGGCTTTCAGGTTTATAATTTGCCTCCCAGGGAGGGCTTCCACTGCAGGGCATGAGGAGCATTGTTGTCCAGAGAAGCACCAGTTGACACGGAGTACTTGGTGAACAGAAAAGCCATTGTGATAAAATGCTTTCCCCACTTAAAGCAACGCAGCTTGCATTTCAGTATGAGCCCATCTTGGATTACTAAAACTCGTGAAATAAATGTACCAATATTAGATATGTTTTTTTTTTAATTTAAATTAGTTTCTGTAGCTTTTATAAAAGCCATTTAAAAAAAAAAAAACTTAGAATTTCTGAAGTGAAATAAACAAGTCCCGCTTTGCATGAGATTGGTCAAACAAAAGTTTGCTAGAACACTTCATTCTCAAACGTCACGCTGATAATTGTGAGTTTCAATGTTATTTTTCAAGGCTATTGCCCTAGTAAGACATACGTCTCTTTTTTTGTATTTTTGCAGACAGATTATTGAAAAACAAGTGGATTTGTTTCTTCTTTGAAGCCCAAACGGTACATCCCATTGTTCTGGTGGATTTTGTATGCTGGCCTCGCACACGCAGGCCCCAGAAGGTGAGATCACCTATTTCTTATTTCTCTTGTGCTCTCGTGATAGTATAGCAGGTCGAATACAAGAAAGATGTACAGTGGTTCACAAGTGATACTAATGCTGATGTAAACTTCTGAAGTAGAGAATATATTTACTCATCTAATTGATTATCTGTATGTGTGTGTCATAATAGCAGGTTTTAATATTGTGCTACCAAACTGCCATAGCAAATTGTTGACAGCCAAAATATCAAGAACATACGTGTATATAGGTAAATATAGATTCAATAATCTTGAACCCACATGTGCGTACCTGACGAAGTTGTCAAGGTACACACCTGTGGTCTCAGTATAGTAAACAAATACGTTGTCAATATTTTTGAAACTGTATTTTGGTAGAAAGACATTTAAAACTCGAAATGCTGGTACCAATCATCATGTGTTTAATCATTTTAGTATTAAGATGGAATTCACTTCAATTACAAATATTATCTGTATGTACAATAATTTGTTTTCATTTATACCGAAAACGGTCAATATACCACTAAGTAACATGAAACTACATTAATTGTATTTAATTCCTACAGTTGAAGGTTAATTATGCATCTCAATATTGTGGTGTACTTTCTGTATGCTAGTGGCCGTCAACAGCTGCCATCTTGTCTCCCCTTGGCCGGCTCGCTGAAGGATGCACTAGTGTGGTGCCCTTGCGCTATTGTCCTTCCTCTTTGCCTATGGCTCTTGACAGCTGCAGGCTTGTATCCCTATGCCGGGGTCTCTATGCAACAGAGAAGAGTCCGTGTAGCAGACAGCGACTGTTGTCATTGGCAACATACACCTTGGGTGATTGAGTGGGGTGGCCGGACTTCAGTTTGTAGAAACGTTTAGCATGAGAGGGCCCCGGGGCAGAGCGGTAATGCAACACCCAAAATTAGGCATTTCAAGTCTGTAAATCTAAATGCATGGCCATGCCAGCTCTGTACTCCCATTCTACCTACCCTTCTCCCATTCCGCCTGCTGTTCTGTTGCATGTTCTGCTGTCTGCTTTGCTGCTGGTTGCCTTCTCCCTCTAATCTCATGCTGCTTGTGACTGCCTGCTCACCAGCTTCTTTCTCTCATTTGCTTTTTTAATTCTGCTACATTCCCCTGCTCGCCTCTCTTTTTCTACTGCCTGCTTTCGTGCAGTTATTTCTCTTTACTCCTAATACTCGATTTTCCTAATAACTTCTCTCCAAGACTACCCTTCTCTCTCTTGCTTTCTTCACCTACTGTGTGCTTCTCTCTTTGTCTGCTCTCCATGCTCCTACCCCCTGCTCCTCAGTCACCTCTTCTCTCACCTCTTCTTGCTGTGGGCGGCCCATTTGCAATCCCTCTTAGTCTCTGCAGCTTGTTCTCCGTCCTCCTTCCACCCATATCCTATCTGCTGGGTGTCAGTGGTGTGACACGCAGGAGAGGTGCACATCCCTCCACAGTGAGGACAGCACCGACTACTGCTTAGGATAGTCAGTGGTGTGACACGCAGGAGAGGTGCACATCCCTCCACAGTGAGGACAGCACCGACTACTGCTTAGGATAGTCAGTGGTGTGACACGCAGGAGAGGTGCACATCCCTCCACAGTGAGGACAGCACCGACTACTGCTTAGGATAGTCAGTGGTGTGACACGCAGGAGAGGTGCACATCCCTCCACAGTGAGGACAGCACCGACTACTGCTTAGGATAGTCAGTGGTGTGACACACAGGAGGGGCGCACGTCTTTCTGCAGGGGGGACAGCACCGGCTCCTGCTTAGGATAGTCAGTGGTGTGACACGCAGGAGAGGTGCACATCCCTCCACAGTGAGGACAGCACCGACTACTGCTTAGGATAGTCAGTGGTGTGACACGCAGGAGAGGTGCACATCCCTCCACAGTGAGGACAGCACCGACTACTGCTTAGGATAGTCAGTGGTGTGACACGCAGGAGAGGTGCACATCCCTCCACAGTGAGGACAGCACCGACTACTGCTTAGGATAGTCAGTGGTGTGACACACAGGAGGGGCGCACGTCTTTCTGCAGGGGGGACAGCACCGGCTCCTGCTTAGGATAGTCAGTGGTGTGACACGCAGGCAGGAGAGGTGCACATCCCTCCACAGTGAGGACAGCACCGACTACTGCTTAGGATAGTCAGTGGTGTGACACGCAGGAGAGGTGCACATCCCTCCACAGTGAGGACAGCACCGACTACTGCTTAGGATAGTCAGTGGTGTGACACGCAGGAGAGGTGCACATCCCTCCACAGTGAGGACAGCACCGACTACTGCTTAGGATAGTCAGTGGTGTGACACGCAGGAGAGGTGCACATCCCTCCACAGTGAGGACAGCACCGACTACTGCTTAGGATAGTCAGTGGTGTGACACGCAGGAGGGGCGCACGTCTTTCTGCAGGGGGGACAGCACCGGCTCCTGCTTAGGAAAGTCAGTGGTGTGGCACACAGGAGGGCGCACATCTCTCCACAGTGAGGACAGCACCAACTACTGCTTAGGATAGTCAGTGGTGTGGCACACAGGAGAGGTGCACATCCCTCCACAGTGAGGACAGCACCGACTACTGCTTAGGATAGTCAGTGGTGTGACACGCAGGAGAGGTGCACATCCCTCCACAGTGAGGACAGCACCGACTACTGCTTAGGAAAGTCAGTGGTGTGACACGCAGGAGAGGTGCACATCCCTCCACAGTGAGGACAGCACCGACTACTGCTTAGGATAGTCAGTGGTGTGACACGCAGGAGGGGCGCACGTCTTTCTGCAGGGGGGACAGCACCGGCTCCTGCTTAGGATAGTCAGTGGTGTGGCACACAGGAGGGCGCACATCTCTCCACAGTGAGGACAGCACCAACTACTGCTTAGGATAGTCAGTGGTGTGGCACACAGGAGAGGTGTACCTCCCTCCGCAGTGAGGACAGCACTGGCTCCTGAACAGGGCAGTCAGTTGTTTAGTTGTGTGACACACAGGAGAGGTGCACATCCCTCCACAGTGAGGACAGCACCGACTACTGCTTAGGAAAGTCAGTGGTGTGACACGCAGGAGAGGTGCACATCCCTCCACAGTGAGGACAGCACCGACTACTGCTTAGGATAGTCAGTGGTGTGACACGCAGGAGAGGTGCACGTCTTTCTGCAGGGGGGACAGCACCGACTACTGCTTAGGATAGTCAGTGGTGTGGCACACAGGAGGGCGCACATCTCTCCACAGTGAGGACAGCACCAACTACTGCTTAGGATAGTCAGTGGTGTGGCACACAGGAGAGGTGTACCTCCCTCCGCAGTGAGGACAGCACCGGCTCCTGAACAGGGCAGTCAGTTGTTTAGTTGTGTGACACACAGGAGAGGTGCACATCCCTCCACAGTGAGGACATCACCGACTCCTGCTCAGAACATAGTGTGATCCTCGATGAGCAGAGCAGGGCAGATTCTGGGCCGGCTTTCAACACCCCCCCCCCCCACGACCCCCAGTGAGAGGCATTGCAAAAAAGCATATTTCAGGTCTAACAGTGACAGTAACAGCGCAAACAGGCACGTATATGAATGCAGATGTTTGGCAAATGTATTATGATAGCTGTCGATTACCGTCATGAAATCGGTTGCCACCACCCCCAAAGGACCGTGAAAGTATTATTTTGGCAGAGAATATGTTTCTTTAAAAAGCTTCATATCTACTAAGCTCGGGAAAACCAAATATTTTGAAAACAGACTGAGTCAAAAGTACTGGCAACACAATTCAATCAAGATTTGGAATTCTATCGAAGTCCAGATACGGAGATCAAGAATAAAATAAATAGTGAAAGCATTTAAAAAATCTAAAAACTTTTTGGCAAATTATTTCATTTACAGGGCAAAATATCGGGCTTCCGCTGCTGTTCGGGTATTATATTTTAAAAACAACTTCCTGAGGTTGCAATGACAGTGAACGTCCAGCGCAGGACAGACAAGTAATACATGATTAAAATCCAGTATAGTGGCATTACAAGAATTACAAAATGTACTTTTAGGCAGGGAATTATACCAATTTGCGGTTAGTACATTGAAGGAATCAAGTTCACACCTAGCAGTGTCCGAAAACGACGAATTCCATGCTCGCGGCTCCACGCCAAAAATACTCCTGTGCTTCTCGTAAATGGCAAGAAGTAGTTATTGCGTCACATTTCCTTTTAGATTCACAGTATTTTAAGTAAAGACTTTGACTTACGGTACTGGGAGAACGTTTTAAAAAACTTTTAAATCAAGCACTGGCAAAGCCAGCAGGTCTGGTTTTTATGTGCTGGTATGCACATTCAAGTACACATTTGCATACTTGTGCTTGCATGCATTAGCACATCAAAAGCTCGCCTATTTAAATGTCAGTCTTGTGTTTGTTGTCTCCTTGTGCTTTTATGTTATTTTTGAGTTGTTGCGTTAAGTCCATCTACCATTAGGGGACTGCTACTAGTCACTTTGGGCCTGATTCACAAAGGTAAACTTAGACCAAAAGTCTAACTTTAGACCAAAAGTGTAAACTTAGACCAAACATCTAAATTTACTGCTAGTAAAGTTAGACTTGTGGTCCAAGTTTACACTTTTGGTCTAAACTTAGACCAAAAGTGTAAAGTTAGAGTAAACTATGAGTACTATGAGTAAAGTTAGACTTTTGGTCTAAGTTTAGACTTTTAGTCTAAACTTAGACTCAGACCAAAAGTCTAACTTTACTACACGTAAAGTTAGACTTTAGGTCTGAACTTAAACTTTTGGTCTAACTTTAGTCTTTTAGTTTAAGTTTAGTCTTTTGGTCTAAGTTTAGTCTTTTGGTCTAAGTTTACCTTTGTGAATCGGGCCCTTTGTCTTTTGCAAATAGTTCACATGGTTCACTGCTGCATTCTTTACATTTTGTACGATCGTCAGACCCAGTCACAGATTTATTCAATTCTCAGTTGTCTCCATTGAGATAATCAAAGTTAATCAAGCTGGAAAGTTGTCTGAGCCTCCTTCCACTCAGAGGGCCAGGTAATTTCCACTGCACTATTGCATGTTGTGTTCTGGCCTGCCCCCCACTTGTCTGTCTGTGGAATCCAGGATAAACCACTGTCCTGTTCTGTTTCTCCAGTGTTAAACCACAGTGCGTACCTACTTTCTCCTTGCCTCTTTATTTATTTTTCAGCTTTAAATAGTACAAACGTAGTCTAAATAGATGTCAGAGCGATTTCATTTAGACCAAGAATTCAAAATGGATAGCTAATCTGTGAGTGTAGAAGAAGCCGAAACGTATAACAGACAAGAAGCTTATGAGAGTAGTACGCATGCAGAGAGATGCTTAAATTCAAGGATGTTATCTGGGCATAATTTTACAAACTAGACTTCAGAGCATTTTCTTGTAGCATCCTCCTGTTCTAATGCAGTACTAATAACTCATGCTTGTCCAGCCATGAACTTCATTAGTGTATCTGTCTTTGTGCAAGTCAGAGATCTGCCTCCCTGAGCGGTCTTTGTGACTTGGGCATTTACCAACCGTATGCCAATTAGCATAACACAAAATACCAAGGCTCCCGGCAGACTATGGCAAGGGACCTCTGAGATTTGTCGCGTAACTGCGTAACTTTAAGCTTTCCACCTAAAACCATGGCTCCCACAAAATGTTTCTTTCAATGATAGTGAGTTTCTCACTAGCTGGCGTTGTCCTGACAGATTGCCAAGCTGTAGGTCTCATAAAGTGATGCCTCTTTGCACTCTATGAGCTGCAGAGAAGCAAGCTAAGCCCCTGATGGTGACATGGGTATCATGAACGCTGTAGAGCCTTGTAAGAAATTGGGTTATTGGTCAGGAGCAACCACCACAATCCTTTTCAGGATGAACCACAAAAAGTCACTAAGTTAACTTGTGCTTAAACCTCTGGTAGCTTAGCTCAAAAATAGTCAGGCTTAATTTAGAAGCACTGTATAGAATATTCATGCAGCACACATATAGTAATTAGCTCAAAAATAGTCAGGCTTAATTTAGAAGCACTGTGTAGAATATTTCTGCAGCACGCATACAGTAATAAACTGAAAAGAAAACACAAGACAAACCCCACACCAATTTAGAAAAACAGAGTAAAATCGAAAAAATAAAATGACACTGAAACTAATAAAATCCAAACAGAAGGACTGGAATTATATACTTATAAAGTTTTTAGTGAAACATTGCGCCCAAAGGATCAACGCACCAGACTGCTGGTATCTGGACAGCGAGACCGGGGCAAAGTTAAGGCCAACCGCAATGAAGCACGGTTCACCTTCACAAGGTGGATTGTGCCCGGCCTCGGCTTAACTTTGGATTTAAAAGAAATTTCAAAGAAAAGTTCCTCAGAAGATGGAGTTGAGCGGGGCGTGGCAGCCCAGAGGAGTTGTCCTCATCTGGGAGCCGCTGGATAGAGTCACGGTGAAGATTTCTACTTTCAGGCTTTATAAAAAATTGGTCCGTATGGGGGAAGTATAAGCCTTGACTCCCACAGCAAAAAGAAAACCTCTTTCTCAAACAGGTAAGGTCTGTGTACAATTGATTTCACTAGAGTAATAATTCTTTATTCATTTTTGAAGAACAAAATTATTCATAAACCAATATAGTAATACCAATTAGAACATCAATAAAAACAGTAAAAAACAAAAGAACCTGGTATACGGTGCTCCTAAGATGGCGGTGCAGTGAAAAGTGAGTAAGTGACTTCAAGTGCACCAGTGATATTTACTAATATTTACACACAATAACATGTGGCTGTCAGAGTTTATAGTGATTCCATATTATAACTCCCAGAATCTGGAATGTCATAAATCCTCTATAATATTTTTAGGAACAGTCCACATTTAATTCTGTGTCGACGTTTCAACCCTTTTAGTAGATGCGTTACAGCGGGTCATCATCAGGACTAATAGTAGTAATACGAAGCACCAATAAGGCACTCGGCTGAGTAATCCGGCCACGTTTGTGTTGAAAAAGTCTTTTGAATACCATACAATGTCACTTTCAATCATGAAGGGATGGCGGTCAGACTCCGCACCCCCTTGTAACCGGACTAGCCCTTTCACGTGTGCAGGGAAGCCTCACTCGCCGTAAAAGAAATGCCAGAGTGGACTCCGGCCCTTGCGCTCGGATACTGCATTCCTTCTGCACATGTCCTGGATGCTGGGAGAGCTAAACGGCAGTCTGGCCGCCATCCCCTTATGACTGAAAGCGACATTTTATGGTATTCAAAAAACTTTGGCAATACAAACGTGGCTGGATTAATGGGTATCTTAAAGGTTAACGGAAAGCAGTATTTTTTTTATTCTTTTTGTAATGCCTGTTAGTATCATTAACCTCGATAAATGATGGATTAGACATTGTTTACGCATAGGTTTAAAATAGATAATATAGGAACCATTTACTCAAAAACATATGGTATACAGTGTAAAGAAAATGTGGGGAAGAAGCTGAAAAGAATTATACCCTTTGTTAGTGGCTTCAATCCACAAGGTCCCCAGGCTAAGGTGCCTTGGCGATGTTGCCCTGTGTCTGTCAGTCTCGTGCCTTGCTTTACTGGGACATGGTCTGGAGTTCTGCATGAGAGGATCTGCACCTGGCTACAGTCAGAACACTTGCTAAGAAGTCACCTCTTCCTTGTTTTCTTATTCTGAGATTCTCTAGTTTTAGACAGCAGATCTCAAAACCACAGGCAACTCGCCAGTTGGACATGACTTTCCAACTGACAGGATTCCCTTTGCGACTTATTGGGGGATTGGAAGGCTGAAAGATGTGCAGTTTCAGTTGTAGTCACAATCTAATGATGGCATATCAGCCTGTAACAAGCAGGTGGTAGCCATTTGCAAAGTGGTACCCTGCACTTTGTGGGTGCCAGCCTTGGCAACACTGGGAGCAGGCGTTCTTAAAGAAATACGAGTGTTCAGTGGACGCAACCGCAGAGACGGAGCACTTCTGTCCTTCGCCAGCCTCCATCCCTGCACTCACAGCCAATCTCAGGGACTTGCAAAATGGTTCCGGCCTTATAAATATTAATGAGGCCCCATTTTTGCACGTCTCTACGAAAGGACACTGATTAGTACATCGGACGCAGGACGAAACGAAAGTGGTGTTGGGTCACACATTAGTCATGCAAAAACCATGGCTGCTTAGTATTGCGATCGCACCCTTGTAGATTGAGGCCGGAGGCTGGTCGACGATCACCTTGACTACTGACGTAAACAGACAAACTTTCTTTTGTGGGGTTTTTTCTGCACAGCCAATATATTCATCCCATGTGCACAACCCCCACCTACATATCTGGTCCCGTAACCAAGATAAAACGTCTATTGTGAAGTTTGTTTTGGTAAACTGTAACAGTATCCAATTTTGTTTTGTTACTCAGCTACAAAGTAGGTCTGACAAAGGTCCTGATTACAAATTGGGCGGTTAATTCAGTCCCAGTGCGTAAACCTTTGTTTATGCACGGGACGAAATTACGAGTTTGGTTTCACTTAAGCACATCTGATAATTATCGGGTGCGCTAAATAACAACTTCCATTGAATTTCGACATGTCAAACCTGCCGAAATGTAGCACGGAAATGTGTGCGGTATTTACCATACTATGAGGACATGGGTGTGTTAAACACCCAAATCCGCATTTTATTCCCCAATGACCCGTATTTGGTGATATTTATTGCATCCTATAACTAACAAACCCCAGGCTATCGTTAGTCACCAAGGCCCATATTTATGCTTTTTTTTGCGCCACATTTGCGTCATTTTTTTACACAAAAGCAGCGCAAACTTACAAAATACAATTATATTTTGTGTTTGTGCTGCTTTTGTGTCAAAAAATGACGCAAATGCGCTGCAAAAAAAATATAAATATGGGCCCAAATGCTTTACATGTAATAGGGTCCAGGGTGTTTTAAAATAAGTCAATTTGTTTTAACCTTGACAGCGTTTGTAACCAAATTTGTTATTTTTTTAACCATTATTCACTTTCTTTATTTGCGGATTTAAAAAAAACTAAACTAAACATTATATTAGTGCAGCAATCTGCCTCTAATAATCTTAATCATATTTTGGACATTTTCAAAGCATGTGTTCTGCAGTTCCCGCACTACCACACTCCTATGTACACAACTCTTCCAGGATATTGCAGTGGTTTCTTTGGGTATAGGGGCAGGCCAAGACGCGAATGTTTCTTACGCCGTTTCTGGCCCGCCACTCTCTTTCGCTGTTTTTTTTTAGGTCGAGCATAGCAGCGCGCATGCGCTGCTTTTCCGACGTGTTGGTGTGTATCTGGGCTTTTGACAACGCCCACATCACGCCCATCACTATCACTCGTTCGTGGGCTTGCCCTTCAAAAATCCTCTGATGACATTGGTAACTGGTTCACGTTTGTCCCTCCTTGGGGAGGTTTTGTTACCTCCTTGGCCATCGCCCCTGTTACATGGATAATTGCACTTTTGCCGATATGTTTGACTGCGAGCGAACTTCTTTTTCCTTTTAGGTGTCTCTTCGCGCTGATGCTCATGGCGGCCGTGGCGCTGTGAATTAACTCGTTTATGTGAAACTGTTTTACTTTTAATTTTCAGTTTATGTGGCAAAAAAAGTCCAATAAGTAGTTAACAACGCTAATAACTCGAATTCGAGCAAATACAAGATCCATTGCATTGCAAATGCTTGTTTAATTACTCACCACTGCTCTCTGAGGGCTGGGAGGGGGCGGTGGACAAGATGCCTCACCCCTCTATGCCCCTCTGCGGTTTTCTACTCCACAGGTATTTATCTGCCTGCATACACTGCACTATTTTTTTATTTTTGTTGCTGCAGTGGACTGGAGGCAAAGAGCAGTAAGCAGCTGGAGGGCTGCATACCTTACACATCATACTTAATATACATGATCTCTATGCTCCCAGCCGTCCACCAAGAGATTCTATAGGGTCAGATTGAACCTTGGTTTTAGTACCGTGGCATCTTCCCTTAGGTCCAATCATCATCAGATCTGTTAATCCTTATTCTCCTCATCTGCCTATGAGACTGCGGCCGATGTCAGGGAAGGGTGGTGTGGTGGTGGTTGGGGTAAAGGAGAGGTTCGGGTGGGGAAATAAGAACATTAAAAAAAAGAACTTGCCTGCGCATGAAGGATCGACGCTCTTCTGCTCCTCTGGCTCCACAGCAGGCACAGGCTTCCAGCTTGCCCTGCGGCCAATCCTGACGCTGCTCGATTTGCAGTCCCAGGCAGACTGGAAGCTTGTGCCTGCTGTCTCCAATGCGGCAACACAGCTCGGGTTGGAGGCAGCTCAATAAACCATGTTTATTATCACTTTATTTCTTAAGTTTTGCCTCTGCTGGCAGAGGGGCAACACTCTTCTGCATTGACGGAGGAGCGCCCCCTGTATTGGATGGTTATATTTTCTTGGACCTGTTGACCAGAGGTTCATTGCAGTGTAATGATGATGCATCCCTGAGGCAAGTACACAGATGGGATTTGAAGATTTTCCATCGGCAGAAGTCATGTCCCTCTATAACACTCTGCTTATTTACTTCCTCCTGTATGTTTGCCATGGCCAACGTCTTTCTACAAGCCATTACCAATCAAATCCAGAATAATACAGCACTGTAGAATGCCATGAGATTTAGTATCTGGAGGCCTAGTTCAGACCGCATGCACTAATTTATACTCCATTCCAAATATCAATGACCTTTTAAAAGATGATCCCTTTGAATACATTTAGTTGGATAAAGTTACCCATTGTCCAAACCTGGGCACCTATACTCCTACTATGAACCAACTTTAAAATGTTAGGAATTTTAAGTTAGAATTTAGTATCCCTTTGTAATCAGTGTAAGGTCTACTATAGTAATTATGGCATTCTATTTAATGTGATCACCTGTCACGTAACCTCCTCGCCTTCTCATAATGTAAACAACCCCTTGCCCCATAGTCCTGTAGTGGACATTAACCCCTTAACTGCTGGCCCGCCACCCTCAAAGCTGAGCCTTTTTTGGCAATTTTGGGTAGTTCACAATAGGGCTCCATAACTGTATTTCCATATAAGGTTTCCACGCCAAATTTGTGTCCTATTTTTCCAACATCCTGAGATTCTAGAGGTACTCTGAGTTTTGTGGATTTTCCCTGAAAGGGACCAAGACAATAGGCAAAATATAGCTACATTTTGAGTTGTTGGGAACAACAGGGAAAAAGTGCTCTGGATAAAAGTGTCTGTTTTTTTCCCTAAAAATGGCATCAATGAACAGTTTGCTGTGCCAAAGTCAACATCTTCCCAGCTTTCAGGAACATGCAGAGCTGAATACAAAAACGAATTTTCTACCATTGTTTTGGCATTTTTCAAAGAGGTTGCCCATTTTTACACCTCATGCTCTCAACCTGCTTTCAGTTTGTGGTGGAAACCGGTGTGAAACCCATAGGTGCTCCAAAAAAGCTATAGATGTCTGAAAAGTAGACACAATTCTGAATTCAGCACAGGGTCATATGTGTAGATCTCACAAGGTTTTCCCTTGATATATTGAAAATGAGTACGGAGAAAAACAGCCATTTGTGACAACGTCTTAATCTGTAAATTTTTATCACAAAGGCTCAATTACAAAAGCAATATACTATTATGTCCGCTAGGCCCTTCTGGTTGTGGGTAAATATAGGGTTTGTAAGTTCCCCGAAAACTAAAGTTATCCAAACCCAACAAGTGAGGTGCACCATACACTGGTTTTTCATTGTGTACCGAGAATAGACCATATGGTTAAATATGTAGAGTGAAAAATGGGTATCCAGAATCACTTGCAAACCTCAAACTTTGACTAAAGATTTTCCTCACATTTCTGTGATGGGGAGTTCTGGAATCTGCGGAGAGCCTACAAATTTCCTTCCACATAGCATTCCCCCAAGACTCCCAGTAAAAACTGTACATCACTAGTGTAGGTAGGCCTAGTGACCGCAACAAACGGCACAAATCACAACATTGATACATCGCATTTCTTAAAACTGACCCTTTTCTGCAAAGTGGGTAGCTGTGGATTTTGGGCCCTAGCTCAGAGGCACCTAGGGAACCTAGTAAACTTGTACGTTTTTGAAAACTATTCACCTGGAGAAATCCAGGCTGGGGTGAACTGCATGACTCTTACCAGCTTTTTTTATCCCGAATCCCTTGCACACCTCAAACTTTGAACAAAAAAAAAAAAAAATCCTCACATTTCTGAGATGGAAAATTCTGCAATCTATGGTGAGCCACAAACTTTTTTCCACCCAATATTCCCCCAAGTCTCCCGATAAAAATGGTACCCCACTTGCATGGATAGGCGTAGTGTCTGTGACACAGCCCAAAACATAACATAAATACATCACATTTTCTCACTCAAAGCTGACCCTTTTTTTAAAGTGGGTAGCTGTAGGTTTTGGGCCCTAGCTCAGGAGGCACATAGGGAAACCTAGCAAACCAGTACATTTTTTAAAACTAGACAACCAGGGGAGTATACGAGCGCATGACTTGCAAGGCTCTCAATAGGTACTTTTACCCAGAAGCCTGTGTAAATGTCAAACTTTGGTAAATAAGTACACATTTTCCTCACATTTCTTTGATGGACAGTTCTGGAATCTGCAGGGAGCAACATATTTTCTACCAGGTGAGTTCCCACTTGTCCGCCGATGACAATGGTACTCCTCTTGTGTGGGTGAGCCACGAGACCACAACACAAAAAAGCCAGAGAGCGCTATTTTGAGAGATAAGCAATCAGGGTAGCTGCAGAATTTGGGGCCATGCTGTGGTGCAACCTATGCAAACTTATGAACCACAGACATATTTGAAAACTAGACAATAGGGGATTCAAGGATGGTGTGCCTCGTATGGATCCCATGAGGTTTTGTTACCCACAATGCCCTGCAAACCTCAAACTTTGCCTGACATCACGCAGTTTCCTTACATTTCTGTGATGAAAACTTCCAGAGTACGCATGAATACACAAAATTCCTACCACCCAGCATTTCCCCACTTGTGCCCATAAAAATGCTGCACCACTTGTGTGGCTGGGCCTAGTCCCCCTTGACAGGAACTGATCAAACCAAGGTCAATCGAAGCAGGCATTGTGAGTAAGAAAATTTTGTGGTATCCACACGAAGCACACCACCCTGGACTGTCAAGTTTTAAGAAGGGTATAGGTCTTGTAGGTTTTCTCAGGTGGCAGCCTACCCAAGCGCAAAAAGTGAAGCCATTCACCATTGCAAGTGTGACAGTATTGGGAGTTAGCCCCTTTCTTCTGGCCCCTATGTAAAAACAACACCCAAAATAATCAAATGTCCTCTTGCCTGCCATTGGGATTCTTTAGTCCACAGAAGAGCAGAAAGACTGACATACTGTTAGCTTTTTGACTCCAAGGGTCAAATTTGGGGCACCTCCTCTCCTCAGGTGGGGGGGGGAGCTAAAAGACTGGTTTGTCCTTTTTGGGGTGTACCCAGTGCCTGAGTGCAACAGCTGCATCACTTTATTTTGCCCCAAAGGCAAAGTCCCTTTTATCAGATGGACTTTCTACCCTCCCTAGGGGCGGGGGCAGATGTGGGGCAACCTCCCCGATTGGAACAAACCTATCTTCCCCCCAGAGGGGCATACAGACACTACGGCCCCTTCTGGGGCGGGGTAATAGCTTGATGCCAGGGTATGCCTCCCCCTGCTTTTGTTTGTTTTTCCACTGTTTTGAAACAACTAGTGTCCAGTGGCCTTTCTGTCCCCTTGGAGACAAATTGGAAGTGAATACCCCTATCTACCCCCTGGGGTAGAGAAAATCTGATGTACCACGGGGTGTGGGAGAGCACGGGCCCATGAGGGAGTGGCGCATCCCTACCTCAAAGAAATACTGCATAAATGCAGTGCCTAGTGGGATTTCTGCACCCTTGTCGGGGCAGACTGGGAGTAATCATCACCATCTGCCCCCCATTGAGGCAGACAGACTTTCCGCACATTTTTGGAGTTGGGGCATGGCCATGCCCATGGTTGGAAGTCCCCATCCTTTATTTTTTTTTAACGTCCCTGGTGGCTAGTGGACTTAATGCCCCTCTTAGAGGGTATATTGGTGGTAATTGCCCCATCCCACCTGGGGTTCAGAAAGACTGTCAGCATATTTTACGGGGTTAAGGGCAGGCCGACCCCCATATTTTTTTTCAAAATGTCTCTGGGGTCAAGTGGGCCTTTCTCACCCACCCCAGGCCCCGGCCGCCCAAGGGGGGAGATTGGGGGTAGTCACCCCAATCATCTGTCCCAAGGAGGGGGGGGGCAGAAAGATTTTTTTTTGGGGGGGGGGGGTGATAGCGTAGCCACGCCCATGATGGACAGCCCCCAACCCTATATTTCTTTTAATTAAGCCTTGGGTGTCTAGTAGGCTTTCTGTCCCCCAACCCCCCTTTTTTCACTGTATTTTTATTCCCATTGAATTTTGAAAGGGTATAGCCAACTGACTTTATTTCATTTTGTATGTTGTATTTTTAATTTCAGTTTTCTAAATTGCCCAATACCGCTGAGAGCACCTGTTAAGTCAATTATGCCATGAGGTTTGCAAAGATGGCTCCCCTGAACGCAAACCCCATTCGCATTAGGATGTGCTGCCTGTACTCCATGCTCTGCTCCTGTGCTGAGTGCAAAAAGTGCTGTTTGGTGCACATTTCACCATAAGGGCTGCAGGGCTGGTGTGAGCTGTGCAGACGTTGCATGGTGCTCTTGCTGTCTGTGGTAGACACTATTTTATAACAGAAGAGACTACAAGGGCTTTTCATTAAGACTGAATGCTTCCTTTGTCTTGCAGTACGAATGCTTTCACATTTGGACGTGACCTCATTCATATGCGGGGACATCTCCCATGTAAACAAATGAATCCCAATTGCTCCTGTGCATGCTCCATTTACACAGGCCGAGGCCTAGGGAAAGAAGTTCTCAAGGGATGTCCTCGATAAGGGCCCCTCAGAAGGTGGCAGACATGTGGCATGCTACTGCAGTATGCACTTTCAAAAAAGTTGTGGTTCAGGGATGCCACCACTGCGGTGTGGAGACTGTGCTGTCACTCGGAGAGAGCCTTCCACCACTCTGAAGGCAGACCTGTGCTATGTACTGCACAAGTGTGTGAATTTGCAGATAGCGTCCAACTTGCTTTTGCCACTGAACTATTTTACCAGGATGGGAATTGGTATCCTGCAGGTTATACAAGAACCTCTGTACCAGACATACTCATACGCTGAAGTATGTGTATGTCACTACTATAGAAGGGGCTGAGTTAGTAATACAAATAAATACGTAAAACAAAATGCTAATCCTTATGAGGGATCATTGTCCGACGTTCACTGGCTACGCCGCTCATGATTCTGCCTTCTCTCTGCAGAGCCCTTCCAGTTTGTTGGTTCACATAGTTAATAGTTTCCTTTTCCAGTATTGCTTTTATGGGAGCAGGGTACCCCTAAAATTCTAACCCCAAAAGATACCTCAATAGTATGCCCACAGGTGTGTGGATTGGGGCGGCTTTACACCTCAATTTCACGAGGCAGTGTTTCCCAAGATAAGGTACAAACCAACATCCCAAAAATACATTTAACTAAAGGACAGACTCAATAAAGGACAGACTCAATAAAGGACAGACTCAATAAGGACAGACTCAATAAGTGATTTGTAGGACAGATTGAAAAATGTAAAGGATTTATTACAAAAATTCTTTGGGTATAATACAGGATAATTATAATGCAGGTGCATAAACTCATTGCTACAAAGGATATCAGTACCAAAAAATTGATAAAATCAGAGGAAAATGTTAAGTCCCAAGTGTGCAGCAAAATCATTTAGAAATCGGATAGCATCCATAGCAGCATGGGAAAGTCTTCTGGCTCACCAGGATTTATATAGGAAATCTCGTAGTAATACATAAAAAGTACTGATTCATCATGGTATGAGCCAAAGAATACAATTTCAGCAAATCAAAACACAGAAATATAGAGCATCATACAGTGGTAGGGCTGTAAGCAATAAACCACCGCTCAATATTAGTTCCGCCCCTTCTGACCTCATGTCATCCGGAGACGTCAGAGCAAACTAGTTTAAAAAACAACAGGGAATAATTATAAATGAATGCAATACGCATGCAAGCGGAAGGAACTTGAACAAAGATACAGTACTGAGCGCATGTCAGAGCGCTTTCTTTGAGAACAAAGTCAATGGGAAATAAACCAACATCACTCTGCCTGACTGTATGTAGCAGACCTAATCAACTTTTGCGCACAGGCCGAGTTGGTTATCGTGACAAGCCAATGATCAAGAAGATAGGCCTGATATGTTTATTATGAAAAGTTAGGACAGAGTAGTATTTATTTTGAAATTTGTATGTTAAAGGAAAGAGGCATTTAAGGGTAAATTGTTATAAAACTCTGTTAAAGGCTGTAGAGAGGTATTTTGTTACATGGAATGTTATAGCTTACCATAGTAGGCAAAGTGTTTGGAGTTGTTATGCCGTCTGAAAAAACATTGGGATTGATGATTTGCAATTTGATATCCTTGTTAGGTCTTCTTCAGAGAGGTTGTATATTGTTTTGCCAATTGTAACTTTGTACATACTTGTAATTTTATGACTGTATGCTTGATGTTTGCTGATTTATGCGCAAACTTGTAGGCCTGAGTTGGTTATGCTAACACATCAATTATAAAGGGTACTGGCTTGATTGGTCCACTGGGAAAGTTATGTTAGAAGCCACAGCCCTGACCTGTTCATTATGAAACGTATTTACTCAAACTAATGGGCCATTAAATGTGGATTCCTAAGATTAAGGCATTGGGCAAGGATGCTTAGGAAAGTGAAAGAATGAGGGATATTATTACTTATTCAGGCATTCCTCCATGAGCTGCGATGATCAAGGAGAATAGAAAAACCTAGTTCCTAGGTAAGATCTGACAACAGACATAGTATTCATGTAACTCTAATGCGCATGGCAAACCTTGTGTGTTTGTATGCATATAGTTCAGTAAACAGCAGGGTGGCAGCCATTTGTGGTCACTTCTGTGAGCCCTTATTGGCAGTGGAGTAATGCAAAATGATGGGATCGCCCTTCAGAATGTCAACAGGGGGGCCCTGAGTTTCCCATATCTCAGAGATATTCATTGGCCTTGGGTTGAATGCCCCTCCTGAAGGCTTGAGGGGGGCCTCAAAGCTTGGGGGCCCCCTGCACCGAAGGAGCTGCAGTGTCCTTTGTTACACATCTACTTATTGGTCTCTCCTCCTTGGTGGCACAAGCATGGAGCTGCCCAGTGGAAAACTCGCAGTGGGGTTGGTGGGGAGAACGACAACTCTGCAGCGGTCTCCTCACCATGGGTCTGGCAATCAGGTTTTCTGACCTCCAAACTTGTAATCAGGCTCTAGGTGTGTTGAGCACTTTTAGTTGAAATGAGCAGCCTGGTAGCACTTGGTAGCTGCTGGTTCTCAAAAGTGAAAAAAAAAATATATATACTGGTGAGCAGGATGGGGTTCGGCAAAGGAGCACAAATACAAGCGGGCAGATGGTTGGCTGGATACAAATAAATAAAGGAGCATGGATGGTACCCTCCCAATAAAATAAAAAATGGAAAACGTGCTCTACATCTGCAAAATGCCTTGAGCTAATACCATTGGACATGTCCCTTTATTGACAGTGGTAGTAGGTATCATGAAAAATAATAATGATGGGGGGGTACACTAATATTTTATGGTCATATGACCCTCACTTCAAGCCATTAATGTTTTAAAGCTGTCGACATGTTTCAGCCCCTCTAACTGGCCTATAACGTCCTGGGCTTTCCTCGAGACATATGTTGAATACCAACCCTGGTATCAAACAAAATTGTAGTTCTGTGAGAGTAAGATCATGCAGTGATAATCAAAATCATGCAGGGAGCGAAATTACTCATCTGAGATTAATAAGCACTATTGTAGTTCCCGATTTGGGTAACCTATTATCACCTGCTCGCCCCAGGCTTGTGCTGCAGCATACTGCGGCACAAGCCTGGGGCGAGCGGGTGATAATAGATGCAGTTGTAGCGTGTTCTCCTTGATGACTGTGTGATTGCAGGCCCAACCCCCTTAGGGAAGCTTAGAGGTTACCCAAATCGGGGACCGCTTTGATTCATAGACCCATTTATTTTTGTTTTCAGTTGAGGAATGCCTTTCTTTGATTGCCATTGTATAAGGAGAGTGTATTCTTTGGATATCCCTGGGCTAACCCAGTAAATTCTTGCTTAATCCAAAATGTATTCCTGCCCGTTTGAGGGACAAGTTTGGTTTCCTAACCTTACTTTACTCCCATTGTGATACCAGATATTTTGGATGTCCAGCATTAGCAAATGGATGGCACAAATAGTCAATGGTGGACCTTGTGGGACAGCACCTGGAACTCGTGGTGCAGCACCTGCAACATGTGTTGCACCAGTTCACGGCAGGGTGCTTCACTTTGGTGTTGCATGTGCTTCAAGTAAAGCACACCCACCTCTCCATTGAGGCTGGGCTAGGGTGTAGGGGTGTCAGCACATTGCTCGTCCTTTCTTGTCTCTCTCCACACACATTCATCTGTTGGTGCGTGCATTGTTCTTGGAGATGAGATATTTTATATTTGTACTAGAGGAATGTCAATGTTAGCCCTTTAGCAGTGGGATGCTCACATCTGCCGTTAAGGGGTCATATCTGCCCTCGCCTCCACTGTACTGTATAACCCTTGACTACAATCAAAAAGGCAAAAAAATAGACACTGGTTTGATTTTACAATTCATTAGGCTTGCACGTGGTTCCAGGGAATGTGGTACCATCAACCATTTCTAGTTTCTCAACCTACAGCATGTTCCATTTTGGGGCTTGTAGTTTTGCTTTTAACACTTATTTTGGGCTCAAAAATCAAACATGTTAAGTGATGTTGGCTACAAAGCCACAATTGGCCAAAGGCATTACACACAACTATGGGCCGCTATGCAGCTGTGTTTTAACATTTTTCAAAGTGGTTTAGTCTATTAAAAAAAATAATGCTTGGTTCACACACAAAACCAATAATAGATTGACATGTTTTGTGATGATTCACTCTATGATACACATCATAAACTACAACAAGCATCACCATTGCCAGTCGTTTTGGCTTTTGCACAGTGAAAAGTATTATGCAAGACTTCATTAACACAATACAGGCACACCATGGACAGCAGTAGCACACCCTTCCCTGACACAAAGTACATGACAAGGACATGAGGCAATGGCTGTCCTGTACAGGAACATGTGCTGTTAGAAATGGAGTCTTTGGCTGGCAGTCAGGTTAACCCCTGTCCAAGCAAGGACCCTCAGTCTAGTCAGGTTAAAGGAGAATCACCCTCATTTAACCCCCGCTCACCCCCTTGGTAGCTTGGCACAAGCAGGCAGGCTTAACCTCAGAGTCTAGGTGTAAGGTATTTGAACCAACACACACAGTAACTCAGTGAAAACACTACAACATTACATAACACAGGTTTAGAAAAATAGGTAATATTTATCTAAAGAAAACAAGACCATAACGACAAAAATCCACTATACACAAGTCAAGTTAGGAATTAAAAAGCAAAAATATTATTAAATCCTTTAGACAACAGTGCTAATGCTGTTAGCGTGAAAAAGTACCTGGGTTACGTCAAAATAACACCGCACGGACGAGAGTGCGTTGGAAAAGGCCAGTGATGCGTTGATTTCTCACTCGCAAGCGAGACCGTCCATCATTCCTCCTCCGGTCAGGTCGGTGTGCGATGTTTTTCCTCTCCTTAGGAGAGCGATGCATCGATCCCGACAGGCACCTCGGGTCCGGGCAGGCTTTGCGATGTTTTTCCGTGCCCAGCGATGTTTGCGTCAAAAATCCTGCTGCACGGTATCAGCAAAACCGCGCTATGTGGGTTGCGACGTTCTCAGCCTCCG
Source organism: Pleurodeles waltl (assembly GCF_031143425.1). Classification (NCBI taxonomy): domain Eukaryota; kingdom Metazoa; phylum Chordata; class Amphibia; order Caudata; family Salamandridae; genus Pleurodeles; species Pleurodeles waltl. Next base: position 1,752,219,532 of record NC_090444.1, read on the forward strand.
TCAGCGGGTGTTGCACATCGTTTCTCCAGCCGTGTGCGTCGATCTTCCAGCCGCGATGCAGATAGAGCATACTGTAGATTGCAGCTGCGTAGCCGACAGCGCGTCATTTCTCAGCCGTGTCTCGGAAGGTGCGTCAAAAGTTTCCCTGCACGGCGGTCTGTGCGTGGATTTTCAGTCTTGGTCTGTCAGCTTCACCTTCCAAGGCTCCAGGAACTGGATAGGACACCACTTGGCAGGGCAGGAGTCTCAGCAGAGAGTCCAGGTGCTGGCAGGAGAAGTCTTTGATGGCCTTGAGACTTCAACAACAGGAGGCAAGCTCAGGACAAGCCCTTGGAGATTTCTTCACAAGCAGGAATGCACAACAAAGTCTAGTTTTTGTCCCCTTGCACAGGCAGAAGCAGCAACTGCAGGATAGCTCCACAAAGCATAGTCACAGGCAGGGCAGCACTTCTCCTCAGCTATTCAGCTCTTCTCCAGGCAGAGATTCCTTTTGATGTCCAGAAGTGATCTAATTTTTCAGGAGTTTGGGTGCTCTTCTTATACCCATTTTGGCCTTTGAAGTAGGCCTACGTCAAAGGAAAGTCTCTCTTGTTTGTGAGATCCTGCCTTGCTCAGGCCCGGCCCCAGACACACACCATGAGGTTGTAGACTGCATTGTGTGAGGGCAGGCACAGCTCTTTTAGGTGTAAGTGACCACTTCTCCCCTCCCTCCTAGCATAGATGACTCATCAGGGTATGCAGGCTACACCCCAGCTCCCTTTGTGTCACTGTCTAGAGAGAGGTGCAAACAGTCCAACTGTCAAACTAACCCAGACAAGGAATCCACAAACAAGCAGAGTCACAGAATGGTGTCAGCAAGAAAATGCCCCCTTTCTAAAAGTGGCATTTTCAAACACACAATCTCAAAACCAACTTCACTAAAAGATGTGTTTTGAAATTGTGAGCTCAGAGACCCCAAACTCCACATGTCTATCTGCTCCCAAAGGGAATCTACTCTTTAATGTTATTTAAAGGTAGCCCCCTTGTTAACCTATGAGAGAGTTAGACCTTGCAACAGTGAAAACCGAATTTGGCAGTATTTCACTGGACATATAAAACACATTAGTATATGTCCTACCTTAAACACACACCACACCTGTCCATGGAGCTACCTAGGCGGTGTCTCACATGTAAGAAAAGGGAAGGTGTAGTCCTGGCAAGTGGGTACACTTGGCAAGACACATTGGCAGTTTAAAAATGCAGACACTGCAGTGTAAGGTCTGAGCCATGTTTACAGAGCTACTAATGTGGGTGGCTCAACCAATGCTGAAGGCCCACTAGTAGCATTTGATTTACAGGCCCTGGGTACCTCTAGTGCACTGTACTAGGGACTTAGCAGTAAATCAAATATGCCAATCATGGAAATCCAATTACATACACATTTTATATAGGAGCGCTTGAATTTTAGCACTGGATAGTAGTCATAAAGTGCCCAGAGTAACAAAAACAGAGTCCAGCACACACCAACAACCTTGGGAACAGAGGCAAAAAGTTAGGGGAGACCACGCCAAGGATGCCAAGTCTAACAGGTACAACAAAGGTACAACAAAGGTACAACAAAGGTGGCTAAGACACTTAAAAGGGGTATGAGAGGAGTTACACAACTATTGTATGCATGCTGTTGTATGCACTATGTAAATATATGTAAACATGCAGGAAGAGTACAATGTTCCTACAATGTTCCTGGAAGAAATGGCTAAATCTCTTATGGAACAATTATACGTTCATGTACTAGCATAGAATGGTGAGCGCTCACCTACGTAGTGTAGTGTGCTTTATCACTGGATTGTCATTTTGGTCTTGTTTTGTTTATTACTTTAAGATCTATTTTCTTATTAGGATTGATATATTTTTTGCGTGGTGTAGTCACTGTTCCACTGTTTGAAGTGTTTCACAAATACTTTACACATTGCCTCTAGAGATAAGCCTGACTGCTCTGTGCCAAGCTACCAGAGGGTGAGCACAGGTTAACTTTTAGTGTATATCTGACTTACCTTGACTAGGACTGTGGTTCCTGCTTGGACAGGATGCATATCTCTGCCAACTAGAGACCCATTTCTAACTCTGTCACTCTATGTTTAAAAATCACTGCAGATTTTACTTATGTTTACAGTCCACCAGTTATTGTTGATTACTGTGGACTTCCTGTTAATGGTTGAAAGGGTTGTCGCAACAGATATGCATTTTTTGTTTTTTTAAAAGTCTTTGTATTATTGATACCTCTTAATCTGCAGTGGTTTTTAAACATAGGGGGGCTGCTCCATCTTCCAGCTCTGTTTAAAAACGAATACAACGCTGCTGATTAATTCTTCGGGTGGAGTAGCGGAATTTATTGTTAGTTCTGTCTAACATAGAATTACTAAGATTCTCCCATTCCGCCCACCCCTACTCATAATTGTCCATAATTCAGAGCCCTGAAGCGGATGATGGCGGTAGTGTGAGTTTCTCACAGTGCCCGTTACTGGGTCATAAAGGTATTCAGATTATATGCCCATGCAATCCTTAACACCTCCGCAGAGAGCACAAAGTGATAGTCACATATATGCCAACCATTTTATGTGTGCGAAGAAGATACAGGGTTTTAAATTGGTTGGTTCTCTCCTGGTCTCAGACCTGGTTTTAACAAAAAAACAGACACTGAAACAGGTCTCTAGTCGGCCCTATATCTACGTCCTTACCTCGACTGGCAAAAACACACTGATCGAGTTCTGAACACTGAATATCACAAAAGTTAAGCTTATCCATGTCCGCAAGTTAGGCTGTATAAATATTGCACATGTTTAACTCAATCTTTCATGCCTTTCCCTAATACTGTTAGCTGTTTCCAGAATGTTGTGTTTGTGTATTGTGTAGCATATTACTCTAGTATAGTGCATACTTTGAACTGAGTTGACTCCAGGTGTTTATAACTGGTGACAATTGAGAGCTCTGGAGTTGAGGCAGTGGGAGATTTTCATAGTGCCTATCGATGGTCAAAAAGATGTCCAGAATACATGGTCATCTAATCCTTGGCATCTCTGCAGAGCGCCCAGACTTATGGTCACATACTCCAGTTGCAATGGTGCTTCTGTGCAAATGTGTGTGAAGTTGGCACGCAGTTGACAAGAAGAAAGTAAAAAGGAAATATACTGGTGAATAGGTGCATTGTATGTTTGGGGGATGAAGTGAAGGAGATGCAAGGAAGTGCGTTTGGGAGACAGTGAAAAGCTGAAGAGGAAAGAGATGAGGTGTAGAATATGCAGATAGAGATGTGGAAAGAAATAAGGCATACATGGCTAACACAGAGTGAACATAACAGGAGTGATTCAGACGCTCTAAATACCGCTGCCACTTCCACAGGCCTCAGTGATGTTTAATTCTCAGTTTCACAATTTCATAATTGTAACATTTTAAATATTAGTTGTTTGTAACAAAGTCATTCTTCTTACTCATTTGTCTTAAACAGCTAACAACCACTGACAAAGCCAATACTCTTGATACTGACACACACCACAAATCTATCCAAATGTGTGTCACCTAAATATTACCAAAACAGCATGTCCTGAGAAGGCTCAAGTCACATTTTGTGTGGTACTTGGGCCTGCTTTTCGTCCTAGTTCAGCCATGGCAATTGTAGAGTGCTTTAAACAGTTACATTGTGTTAATATCTGGGAAAATCATTCTCTGCCGAGATGGAGTAGGTCCATTGTTGGACTGACTTGTCGTCTACTCGGTCACGCTGGCATTGCCAGATGATACGGCTGAAAGGGCCTGTGTGTGCCAGTTTTAGGTTTCCCCTGCACATCGCTTGCGCTGTGCTGGCAAAATCTGTTGTAAAAAAATAATAATCTAAAAACGGGTATAGAAGCCACCCATTATTTACCTTTACTTACCATTGATTTGTTCCCAAGTCACTCTCGTTTCCTTGCTGTCTATTGCTCCCCCTGACCTCGACTTCCTCCTGGCTTCTGAATCTTTGTCCATGCTATGTAGTTTGGACCAAATATTGCTTCCTGTGGCCAGTGTCCTCCCACTGGCCACAGGCTCCTGCAGGTACTCTTTTTTAATTTACTTTTGTGAGGGCTTGTGTCAGCAGTCCCTCTTTTTCACCCCTGCCCTCTTTGTATTGACCCACCCCTCCTGCTCTCCGTTGTGTTTCCAACCCCCCACCCGCTCTCCTTTGTGATTTCAACCCCCTCCTGCTCTCCGTAGTGTTTTCAAACCTCACCCCTGCATTTTCAAACCACCTGCCCGCCACCTCTCATTTCAACATCAGCATCTCCGCTGACACCGCACTTTGAAGCATCTGACGGATGTTGCATGAAGTGGCATGAAGCACTCACTCACCAGGCATCCGCCGTCGTTAGCTGCGTGCGCTTCCTTCCTTTTTCTACCATTGTTAGAAGCCCTCACAAATTCACGCGTCATAGACAGAGGCTGCAGACTCTTCTGTCAGTAGGCACCTGCGCAGCCTGTGCACTCACCTCATTGAACAAGAGACACAGTGGCTTCAAAGCCACACTCCCTGTTTTACAGCTCACACCTACACCTGCCCTCCTCAGCTAAAGAACTCTGCAAGGAGGAAGTGGCGTAACGGCCAGAGCTGCTGACTGTGGAACTAGGGAATCAGCCTCGAGTCTCTGTGTCGGCTCAACATCCTGTGATTCTCGGAAAGTCATTTAAACTATCCCATACTTAAACAATCAACCTTGTGTAATGTGACTGGTGCTCATGAAATGTGGTCCACTACCTTTGGGTCAAGTTTGCGCTATATAAACTGCAAACAAATACAGATTTGTGAGCAAATCTGGTTCACATTTCATTACAGAATTAAACACTTTAAAAAGAATTCAGGAAACACATTTTTTTTCCTCACTTAATTCATCACCGCTTAGAGGGGTGTCCAACGAAGGCCCATGAGGGCAAGATTCATGCCAGGATTTTAGGGTACCCACACAAAATAAAGGAGCATGCAAGCAATTTAATGGGAATTTATTTACTTAATAGGTGTTTATTCTGAAAATCCGGCAGGGGCCCACAGGCGTCGTGAAATCGACTCACCCACTCGCTATGGAGAGTCAAATGTTAGGGCCTACTAGCCCAGTCTGGCGAGAGAGCACAAACTGGCTAAACAACAAGGCCTGTATTACAAATACAGTGCATTTTCCATATTTGCTCCATGGCGCACCTTTCAAAAGGTGCACCCTGCGCAAACAAGGATAGTGTACCATATTAGAATGAATGCACTGCTCCAGGGCAGCTTTGAATTCACATTGCCCTGGGGGAGCGCATTCAAGTGACATATGGAGCGGCTTTCAAGCAGCTGCTCTGTTTTTCACTTTGCAGGTGGGTGCAGTGAGTGGCTGTACCCACCTGCAAGGAGATGTCTGGGGGGTCCATTGGGCTCCCTTGGCCACCTCCAGAGGGATGCAATGAGGAGGTACACTGACAATGTGCTCCTAATAGCTTCTTTGCCTTTGCGCCCGCATCTACGATGCAGCACGGATGCAGAGGCAAAGAGATTCCATCAATTGCATGGGGTCACACACCCATGCAAATGAGGGCACGCCCTCTGGTGATAGTAGTGGTACTACATGTGCACCAGTGCTATCTGTATTACAGAAGGGGCCGCACAAGAATCTGCTGCCCCTTCTGTAATACCAAAGTGACCCGTGGGAGAAAAGTAAAGTGAACTATAAAAACAGCGGAGCCATGGCTATTCGATCATCTAGAAAGCCCAGGCCTAGCTCTAAGTGGGTGACAAAACTAGTGGTTCTTTGAGGAACTGCTAGAGGTTTATTCAAAAACCTATTTTCTGCTTTCTGTAGCTTCTCTGGGTCAGCATACCCTCATACACCAGCACCATAAACTCCTACTGAAGAACATTTACCATCACACAATGGAATCATCTGCTTAATGGGCTTATGACCAAGCTGTTAAGCAAACCTTGAAATTGCAGCACAGGCTGCATTCATCTTCTGTACTCTGGGAAACCAACCTGGCCCAGAAGCCATTTTCTTCTATCAAATAACCTAGATAATTAAAGAGACCTACTATGGTAATAGGGACGTTGTCTATACGTAACTGCATTGACTTTGTACTCCTTGGACCACACATCATAGAAAATGATTTTTTTTCATTTACCGTCAGGCCAACTTCGGACATAAAAGAATTAAAACCATTTAAAAGTCTTTGCAGGCTGTTTGCAGTTAAAGCTCAAAGAACTGCATCATCTGCGTAAAGTAATTCAGGGACAATGTAATTTCCAACACGTGGGATATCTGGGGCACATGTACCTAAATAACTTTGCAAGCCATGTATGTAAAACAAAAACAACAAGCATTTGCAATGCAGTGGGTCTTGCGTTTTCTCGAGTTACAGCCGTTAGCATTGTAAATTCCTAACTTGACTTTTCGTTCACATAAATTGAAAATGAAAAGTAAAACAGTTGACATAAGCGAGCTGATTCAGAGCGCCATGGCCACCACGAGCATAAGCACGAAGGAAAGACACAAAAGGAAAAAGAAGTTCACTCGCAGTCAAACACGTCGGCAATTGTGCAGTTATCCATGTAACAGGGTCTATGGCCAAGGCAGTAACAAAACTGCCCCAAGGACGGACAAACGTAAAGCATTTACCAATAATAACAAAGGATTTTTGAAAGGCAAGCCCATGAATGAGTGATAGTGATGGGCATGCTATGGCCGTGGTTAAAAGCCCACAGTTAGATTACAACACGTCAGAGGGCTTCCACGGTCACCTAAAAAGAGGGGCAATATACAGCCATGCTTTACCCCTCTAGCGATCGTGATAGGCTTAGTACAATCCCCATATTGTGTAAGACGCACCCTAGTGGTTGCCTCTTGGTGGAGGAGTTTTACTAAGTTAATGAGGGAAGGCTCATCTCCCGCCTGGGCCGTAAGTTCCTATAGTTTTCTCCTATGAACCATATTGAAAGCTCAGGAGAGGTCCATAAAAGCCATATGGACAGCACCTCTCCTGGCTTTGACATACTTGCCTAGGACTAGATGCAAGTTAAGAGCTTGTTCGACCATCCCAAGGCCTGGCCTAAAGCCATATTAGGCTTGCGAAAAAAAGGATTTTGCCTCAGCCCAATCCTCTAATTTATCTAAAATCACTCAACCCAAGATTTTTGAAGATGAATTTAAGAGCAATAGAGGGTGATAACAGGTGGGCGAGCTCTTACCTCCATTTTTAAAAACAGGAACTATTATGGACCCATGGCATGAATTATTTAAATCTGTCCTGACTACAGATTTAAGGACATTTGTGATTAGTGGGGGCCCAATTATCAACATTTCACTTGAAAAGATCAATAGGCACCCCATCAGGTCCCGGGGCCTTACCACTGGCCGAGCTCACTATTGCTTTTGATACTGATGCCAGATCTATACAACCTATAATCCATTGTTCATTTATGTATAGATATTCCACACAACATCAATTTCCGACTCATATCTGCATCCGATGGATTAAAAACTTGTAAAAAGTGGTCAACCTAATCCTGCTCGGGGATTCGAAAATCTAAACCCACAGGTGATTTGTCTGCAAAAAAGGGTGGTTTATCGCTTCCCGGAATAACTTGTTATCCCCTTTTTGGGCAGCTTTATCCAAATGCTCCCATGCCTTCAGCCTAAGCTCTTGCTTTCTGCGTTTAATGGCACCTTTACACTTCTTCCGAGCATCCCTAACTTCTTCCATATCCCATGGGTTCTTTATAGTGGATTTTTTCAAGACCTTCAGGGCAGCAGTGCATTCCACACTAAGCCATGAGTGTAAAGAGCCTACTTTCAAAAACTTTTCTTAACCAAATTTTGGACACTCTTTCACAGATAACAATAAACCTCTCCTGTAACTGGGTTATTAGACCCCTTGAGGCTCCCGCGCGATTGGTGCAGATGGAGAAGTGCCCCGGGGGCCCTATAGAGAGCGTTGCACTGCTGTGGCAAAATATAGAGAGGAAAGAGGAAGAGGACCTGTGTCACGTCAGAAGGGAGGGCGGCGGTAAAGAGGACGCGGATGGGCAGAGTGAGGGAGACGACTACCGAATTCCAGAGGAGGGGACCGACGACTGTATGGAGGCGGCAGGGAGACCAAAGACGGCAAGGAAAGACGGAGAGGAGACCTCGGAGAGCTGCGCACCAACAGAATCTAAGAAGGATGGCAGCGGCTGAGTTCAACTTTGGAGCCCAACAACAGGTACGTGTCCGTATATGGGCCTCGAGCACTTTTGGGCTATATAGGACATTCCGAGGCAGGACGGGGAAAGAGGAAAACGAAAAAGGGGAGGCGGGGAGAAAATACAATATAAACTTTAGTGAAAAGCAAGGAGAATATCTTTAACCAATTGCCTGTGAATCAAAACACACATGTTCAAATACTAATTCTTGAACTGGTTGTTTATAAGCACTTACACCAGTTCACTGGGGAAAACCACCAATAAACATAAAAGACATAGCACAGAGAGTGTACAGTTATTTCACTTCCCTCCTCGCGTACCCTAACCCTAGTACATATAAATAAAGAATAAAACCCCAGACTTACCTCCTGTTTCTATGTCCTGTGTTTCCTTCTCATACTCCAGAGTAACATCCAAGGGACCCTGAGGAGTGCCTGAAAGAAAACAAATTAGAGACCATTAAAAAGAGAAAGACAAGGGAAAAGAGACAGTGCATTACAGAAGAAGGAACAAGAGAACTAAGAAAGAGAAGAAAAACAAAAAAAAGAAGAGAGACTGGAAAAGCAGAGATACAAAAGGACTTTTGAGCACTCTTAACCGAGTACCGGAAGGAGGGTAACCTAAAAACAAAAATAATAAAGAAAGTTGCCATAGCATATACTGTACCCAACATCCTTTATTTTGTGAGACCTTGCGAATGGACTGAAATAGAGAAGGGGGAGGTTTTTAGTAGACTAGCCCACTACATCTCCCTAATAGCTTTTGGCTCAACATTTTATGACAAACAGCACTCTATTTCATTTTTAACTAATTTAAAGAGCCTGCCAAAAACATATTAGGGTCTACAGTTGCCCATTTCACACAAACTCCTTTATTGGCACTGTAATGCACCAAAGACCTTGGCAAGTCAGGGGGTCGAGGAGACAAACCAGTAGAGAAATCAAAAATGATTGGATTATGATCACTGAACAGGGTAGGGTAAACCACATACCCATCCAACTTCCGAATTAAATCTTGGGACATCAATACAAAATTAATTATACTACCCCTCCCTCTACCCACAAAAGTGGGGCAGGGGCCATAACCCTTTTCCTCAAAGTCAGAATCTGCTGAAAAGTACAGACCATGAGAAAGGATAATCAGATTGAGGCCTTTGCCATAGAATGAATGCTCGAAATGACTGAGGTCAACCCCAAAGTCATTTGAGAACCCACAGACCCGTAACCCACTATGGGAACATTTCCTGATATTAAAATTGCTCGCCCAAATTACTGATTAGTGACGGTCCCTAAGGTTCGCAAATTCTACCAATGGCTCCCCTAGTTTGTGGACAATATCCACTGGTTGTGCCACAAAGAAGTTAAAACAAAAGTTAATCAAAAGGATATTAATATTTTTTGCAGGATAAGGCTTAACACTTGAAAGTAGGGACCAGATTTCAAAATTTTTATCTTCAAGTTAGTGATAGAATACAAGACAAACATAGCCAAGCCCCACTTCCCCCTGCCAGTCAGAGATGGAATTGCATGGGTGCAATATGATTTAAAACCATTGATAAACAAAGGCTTGAGTTGCCATGTCTCCTGACAACCAGTCTTCATTTTGAAGTTTCTTACTAGCCCCTGCAGTATTCCAGAACACAAGACTCAATGACTGCTTGTTCCTCCCACTTAGTGTAACTTCAGGCAGAGGGACTGAATTGGCAGTACTAGCGGACTGTGAAATCACTGGCTCTACCCGGCCCAATGCTAGTTGGCGGTCAGTTTACACCCTGTCCAATTAGGGACCCTCACTCTAGTCAGGGGAAGGGAGTCACACTCCTAAGATAAACCCTGCTCACCCCCTTGGTAGCTTGGCACGAGCAGTCGGGCTTATCTGAGAGGGAGTGTGTTAACTTTTTGTACCCACGCACAGTATCATAGTAAAAACACTACAAATTGAAACCACAGCAGTTTTCAAAAATAGACACTATTTAAAACAAGACCAAAACAACAAAAATCCAACATACACAAGCAAAGATATAAATTTTTAAAGATTAAATTTCAGTATAGCTCTTAGAAACACAATAACTCCTACTGGGGCTATCATGATGTCGTTGACGGAGCCCAACAGTCCACCGCCACTTGCAAGGAAATGCAGCACTGGTCGTGTAGTCGCACGGACCCCAGGTACAGTACCTTAGAAATGAGACAGAGTCAAAGACGTGGCACGGAGCTGGGGAGGTGAGGTGTCGCTGGAACTGGTGCAACATCGGTTCCGTGCTGCTACGCAGGAGGTGAGGCATCGGTTCTTGACTGAGGTGAGATTTTGGTTCCTTACGGAGGCAGCGTCGGAAAAGAGGTGTCGGTTCCTGATGATCCGACGGGGTTGATGAGTCCAGTGAGTCCGCTATGAGGTGACTTCACAGGGTTGCGGTCACACCACTGGGCCACAAGCGCCGCAACAGAGTTGGGTGTCACGGACATTGGTGACAAAGCACTTGGGATTCACGATGTTGCGGGACTTCAGAGGCACTTCAGTGGCTTGGGCCAGCGGCGCCGGGCCTGCAGAGTCAGTCGTGGTCATTGCAGTTCAGCGGGGACCACGGCTTTAGGTGCAGGCAGCTGCACGGAGTCCAGAGGCGGCACCGGTTCTGGAGTCGTCTGGAGTTGATGTGCCTGGTTCTTCTTCTCATCTCATCTTTCACCCCCAAGGGCCCAGGAACTGGAGAGGGCACAACCTGGCGAGTCAGGGTCCTCAGCAAGAGAACCCAGGGGCTGGCAGGTGAAGTCTTTGATGTCCCTGAGACTTTCTTAACAGGAGGCAAGCTTAGTCCAAGTCCTTAGAGAAACTTCCCGAGCAGGATACACAGCAAAGTCCAGTCTTTGTTCTCTCCAAAGCAAAAGCAGCAACTGCAGGCCAACCCAGCAAAGCACCCACAGCAAAGGGACAGTACTCCTCCTCACAGCTCTTTAGCTCCTCTCCTTGGCAGAGTCTCCTCTTGATTCAGAAGTGTTCTAAAGGTCTGTAGTTTTGGGTCCAATATGTATACTCATTTCTGCCTTTGAAGTAGGCAAACTTCAAAGGAAAGTCTTTGTAGTGCACAAGACCCTGCTTTTCCGGCCCCGGTCCCTATCACACTATTGGGGGGGGGGGGTGGAGACTGCATTGTGGAGGGATATGCACAGCCCTTTTTAGGTGCAAGTGTCAGCTCCTCCCACCACTCTAGCCCAGGAACACCCATCAGGATATGCAGGGCACACCTCAGCTCCCTTTCTGTTACTGTCTGAAGTGAATTCACAAACAGCCCAACTGTCATCCTGACCCAGACGTGTATTCTAGCAGACAAGCAGAGACACAGAATGGTTAAGCGAGAAAATGCCTAGTTTCTAAAAGTGGCATTTTCAAACTAAATCAAACACTCTAAAGAACAACTTCACCAAAAGATGTGTTTTTAAATAGTGAGTTCAGAGACCTCAAACTCCACATCTCAATCTGCTCCCTATGGGAGATTACACTTCAAAGATATTTAAATCCAATCCCCATGTTATCCTATGGGAGAGATAGGCCTTGCAATAGAGAAAACTGAATGTAGCAGTATTTCACTATCAGGACATGTAACACACGCCAGTACATGTTCTACCTTTGAAATACGCTGCACCCTGTCCATGGGGCTACCTTGGGTCTACCTTAGGGGTGCCCTACATGTACTAAAAGGAAAGTTTTGGGGCCTGGCAAGTGACTTGCCAGGTTGACATGGCAGTTTAAGACTGCACACACAGACACTGCAATGGCAGGTCTGAAACATGTTTACAGGGCTACCATGTAGGTGGCACAATCAGTGCTGCAGGTCCACTAGTATCATTTAATTTACATGCCCTGGGCACACATGGTGCACTATACTAGGGACTTACTAGTAAATGAAATATGCCAACCATGGTTAACCAATCATAATCACAATTTACACAGGGAGCACTTGCACTTTAGCACTGATCAGGAGTGGTAAAGTCACCAGAGTACCAAAACCTGCAAAAACTAAATCCAGCACAGTCAAAAATACCAGAGGCAGTGGAAAAAAGACAGGGGACATGACGCCAAGAATGCCTGGTCAAACATCTATAAATTCCACTCCGCCTGCAGAGTTGGCTGAGTTTTGGCCACTCCTCGTTACGCATGCAATGCTGAGTTCTGGCCAAATTCCGCCGACCGCTACATAGCAGAGGTTTTTTTCACATGTGGCTCACCAACACTAAGTTGGCGAACTAGTATTGGAGTCCCCTAGCATAATTTTCGGGCACTAGGAGAGCACCTGTGAGATTTTCCCAACACGGGCGGTCGCGAGCATTCACGTTTAGAAAGCTGTCGCTCAGGTAGAAAACTACTCGAGTGGAAGCAAAACCAACTCGAGCAGGATCACCACATGGTGCCGTTCGCGCTGATATTTCAGTGCAGGATAAGCCAAAAAATCAACACGAGCAGTGCGATGCGCAAATTTCTGCCCACTTGCGGACCTTTGTGGAACGTCATGGAGTTTTCATGTAACTCCACGGAATTTCCTGTTGTGAAACTGCGAATTCCGTCCACCCCTAGCTAGAAGGCCTCAGCCACAGTTTAAATGTGCCGTACCTATGTTTCTAAGATGAAGGTCAAATATAGGGTTTCATATGTGTGACTCTGAAGTCCCTAGATTGTCATCTGCCGTATTAAGTGGCATTGTTGAATTGTCTTTCAGGTCAAAGGGACTCTGATTCAAATATTCTCAGTTCCTATCACCAGCTTGTCTGTCTTGAACATTTCTCTTTTGAATTCCTCCTATTACAGAGGTCCACCTCCTGCCTGGGATGTATGTAGTTGGATTAGAGTTGCAACGAATCTTTCGGTGTTTATTTGCAAACAAATCCTTGATGTGGCAAACACTGCTGATTTTGGTAGCTTACTTGCTCAGTGAGGTGTCACATGTCTTCAGCGCACATGGCTTTGGGTGTAGTGCCCAGAGACCATTATTGGCGCATACTGTGGAAAGAACTTAAAGGGAACATTCTGTCCCACATATCCTGGAGTAGCTGTGACCAAGAGGTCAGTGTTACTGGGAGAAGACCCGGCACATCCTTAGTAATTTGGGCTCATGCCAGCCACATAGTGCCAGCCTCTTTGAAAAGGTTCTAAATGCGCATGCGCGCCGGGTGTTGGTGGCCTACTTCTGCAAATAGCATCTTCAGCTGCTCGTACTGTGCGGGCCGGGCTGTTGAAATGAGGAGTCAGTACAGGCTGGACTTTCCCCAGGAACACAATGGCATATTATTTGATCGCACCCAGGTACACTGATATAGTGAAGTCTTAAAATAGGAAAGCTGTAGAGCTGGCTCCTCCCACTATCAACACATCTAAAGACGTGCCTTAAGCATGAGTAAGTACCACTCACTAGTGACTCGCGGCAGGTGTGACTGGTTGGATAGCTTTGTTTAAACCCGAGGTGTGCTGCCCCCTTTATCAGCGGAGGCACGTGACCGCGTTTGTCACTGGGAACACAAGCCACTGAGTAAACACACGCACTTGGAGTTGCTAAGCGCTATTCTAGCGTGATTAGTGAGTGTGTCGGGGCGTAGACGATGCTCGTACGGCGCTTTTGGATTGTTGTCAACGCGCTGCCAAGTGAACGGCGCAAGGTCGTCTCCAGTGTGGGCCCCCGCTCTGTAGCGCTTAGTGACGCCGGCTGACGAGGGAGGAGTGCGGTGATAAATGAATGTCAAGTATGAAAAAATCAATCTACAACTAAAAAAAACTGAGACTGGAGCTGTTCAGTGAAATTCCAAAACTCTACCAGCTAGAGAAGGAGCCCGGCGTTAGGGGTGGTTTTAAGGTGACTGACTAAGCTTAAACCGGTCGATTCTCCTTTCAAAGATATAAAGGGGAGCCCCGGAAGCGAATAACATGTAGTGCACAGTATTCAGGGGTGCAGCTTTCAACAGTGCAGCAGGTACAGTGACCGAAGCCCAGGGCCGCGGGTGGCCACTTCACTCCAATCAGTAGCTGTTTTTCTCTACCAAGCTATGGGATTAATTTGTGGTGGGGCGAGGAGACGTTCTTGCTTGCATTGTGGCACATTGTGCTCTTGGTACGCCACTGGTGCATATTCAAATGTTTTTCGAAATTCGTGCCGATGCCTGCAAAAATCCTGTTGGTGGGTTTGACAGAGCTAGGGTATTAACCGTGGAGTCTGACGGGCTCGCCAATAAATATCCATCCCCCATGTAAAATAGGTGCCTCGCCACAGGAAGAAAGGGCCTGCGCTTCTCATCACAGCTTCCATATTACCAACGTGTTCCATTACAACAGCAATACTTTTAAATGCTCCCTTCCTAAGAATGAGCTTCTTGCGAGGGGCTCCAGGGAGTCCCTATCGGTGCCCTGCATATAAATAGATCATGTCACCTTTCCCCACCCATGCAGCACCACACTACTGCACCTGTTCCTGAGGTGCACCAGGGTTTCCACGTGAACTCCGTTACCCCCAAAACCGTCATGGGAGCATCATGCTGCATGTCCCAGACAGGGCATGGAATGACAATCACCCCTCCTCTGCATGGTCGAGAGCGGTCGGGTGTCAGTCCGTTCATCCTGAGAGTGACATCCTGTGAAGTTCTCCTTGTGCGGAGGGCAGGGTCCGGTCACCGGCCAAGGTCTGCGCTGGACAGGCAGGGCAACTGAGTTCCTGGTGTGGAAAAGGCACAGGTGTGTTAGGCCCAATAATAAGAACTATGGGCCTTATTACGACCTTGGCGGAGGAGATCACTCCGTCCCAAACGTAACGGAAATCCCGTCCGCCATTTTACAAGTTCCATAGGCTATAATGGAACTTGTAATATGGCGGGTGGGATATCCATCACTTTTGGGACAGAGTAATCCCCGCCGCCAAAACTTGTAATGAGGCCCTATGTGTAGGAAGCTGGCTGTGTATATACTATATCAAAATGAGATATAGGGGGTCATTATGACCCTGGCGGTCGGTGGTAGTGTGGTGGTAGGACCGACAACAGGCTGGCGGTACATACTGCCACATTATGACATTGGCGGTCTGGCTGAAGCCAAAGGTAGTGGACACCGGAAGGGTGTAGTCACCCCGAGGGACAGTAGCCACTGGCTACTGCCCCCTGACCCCTGTAACGCCCCTAAATCCACAGACAAGAGTAGAGCAGTCATTAACCTACATGAAGCTTTAATGTCTGCCTTGACAGTCACCTGACCTTTTCACTTACACCAATATTATTCTACAGTTCTTTGTTTCCACACAAATTTGTAACTTGTAATGCTTTGCATTACCATACGACATTCCATTAAAGCCAGCCCTATTGGCATTGCCAAAGCTAGTTCTTCTATTTTCTACTTTTGCAATGGCCTGGCAACGTCCAGGACTCTGCTACAATGCTCTTGTGTCAGCCCGCAGTACCCACCACCCCATACCGTCTCTGCTTGTTTTCACTTAAGCAGCAAAAAACGTACTGCCTGAAAGTAGGGTATGATGTCCAGCCTTCCCTTTCAGTCCAAAACCTTCTCCAGGCTGCGGTTGCCCTAACAAGAAATTGCAATTTCTTTCACTGTGTGTGGAGCAAACAAACCTGGATTTCGCCACCCCATCCTGTTAATAGTAATCTACAGTCATGCGACCAGCAACCAGGAAGCTACTTGATTTAGATGTTAATTGATGTTTAGGTTTGTACAGCAAGCGAATACTTAGGAGTGTCCTGGCGCTGTAATCTTGAAGGCCGCAAGGGAGTAATTAGAGGTGAGTTTTTAGGAGTTTGCAAAATCAGAAAAGATTGGATTGAAAGCAGATGGCAAGGGGGATGCCATCCCATCCCTAAACTGTGATAACTGAAAAAGAGCGTCCTCCTAGTCACAATCTGCGAGATCTTTGGCTGGTGGCAAGATGAGAAACTGAAGTGGGAAGAAAACAAAACATGTTGGACATTTAGATAGTGTGGGAGGATGTACACAGATGCTAGTGGCAGAAACAAAGCTCTTTGAAAACACATCTCTTAAGGATGAGAAGCCAGTGGAAGCTTTTATGGTGAGTTGAAATTCTAGCGTGTTTAGGAATAGGTAGAAGTTTGGCTGCTGCGTTCTGTATAGGTTGTCGCTTGTGGAGTAGTTAAGAACGAAGACCTACAAACAGAGCATCACATGAATTCAGTCTATTTATCAGCAGTTGCTGGGAATCCCTAGGAATGAACAGTATAATTTTTCATAAAATTGTCATCATAAAAAAAATTTGGAGGTAAGATGACACTTATGGACCTCAAAAGAGACTTTAGTATTGAAGATAATGCCGAGATTGCGGGCACTAGAAGTGGGAGAAGGACAAGTGGTAAGAGTCTGGGGCATTCAGAGCGGAGGCCAGGTAGAAGGATCACCAAATCCCAGAACTTCAGTTTTCTCCAAGTTAAGTCTTAATGAGTTGACATTCTTCCTGTCTGCAAATTCTAGAAGACATTCTTTGAAATGATTGTGGATGGAGTTCAGACTACACTCCAGGTACAAAATAATACGCAGGTCCTCTGCATAAAAATACAATTGACAGGCAATGGAGGCAACCAGATCTGATGTAAAAACTTACAAACTAAAAAGTGTGGGGCTCAAAGCGGAGCCTGTGTGCAAGAACCCAGAAAGGATCTGAACCACACAATAGTGTTACCTTGGAGACCAGCCAAAGAAATCCTGTTCAAGTGGAGATTATGAGAGACCATCTCAAATGATGATGTCAAGTTGAAGGGGATGAGGGCAGTTGTGCCCCCAGAATCCAAGATTACTCGAAAATCATTGCCACTGGCCGATATCGCGGTCTCGGGGCTCAGGGACGGGGAAAAGCATGACTGAAAGGTATTAAAAAGAGAGTTATTTTCTATATAATATGATAGCCGTGAGTCATCACAGCTCTCCTTTATCGTAGTGACCAGTGGTAGAAGGGGTATACAACAGTAATTATCAAGGGTCTAATGATTAATTGAGGACTTCTTTAAAAATGGGACCACCAAGGTAGCTCTACAGACCTCTGGAACCTGACCCTTGGATAGTGACTGATTACAGATGGTTGTTGTCAAAGGGGCTACCAACATAGTGATGGCTTTGAAAAACAGAGCAGACTAGTACTATAGTAAAATATATTTTT
Organism: Pleurodeles waltl; assembly: GCF_031143425.1. Lineage (NCBI taxonomy): Eukaryota > Metazoa > Chordata > Amphibia > Caudata > Salamandridae > Pleurodeles > Pleurodeles waltl. The sequence continues at coordinate 1,752,236,895 of NC_090444.1, forward strand.
TACAATCCAATATAGAAATGATAATTTTGAAAGTCTTTAGTAATACACAGAGTCATTACAATATCCACCAGGTACTCAGAGGACTTCATCCCCTTTTGCTGTATGTATGCATTGTAAAAAAGACAATAGCAAGGGTCTTATTTATTTTTTAACAGCATTTGCCAATAGTTGAACACAGAATCACATCCTCTTACAGTGATGTTAGAAACTGGGTTTCTGGTTGGCAGAGGTATGCACCCTGTCCAAGCAGGAACCACAATCCTAGTCAGGGAGGGTCAGATACACAACCTATATTAACTAGTGCTCTCCCTCTGGTAGCTTTGCACAGAGCAATCAGGATTAACATAAGAGGCAATGTGTAAGGTATTTGTGCAACACTGCAAACAGTAACACAGTACACACACACACACCACAAAAAGACTCCACACCAGTTCAGAAAAACAGATTATATAATGAGCAAAACAAGACCAAAGTGACAAAAAATCCAATAAGTAGCCATCAACTTTTAAAGAATATACTTAGTTGTATGCTTAGATGCATAAAGCACCAACCAGTGATATCTGGTAGCACTTGACCGGGTCAAATCTCAAAAGTCAGGCCGACCACGATGGACTATGGGTAGGAAACAGGGACCAGCTTTGGTGTGGAGATGCGTCGATGTCGAGAACAAGATGCGAGGAACAAGGGTGATGAACCATTGGAATTGATCCTGAGGCTGTAGGCGATGTGTCGGCTCTGAGTTGCACAAATTTGGAGACGCACCGGGAATGGAGGCAATGTGTCATCAGTTGGCAATGCCATGCTCCCAATCCTCAGAGCAGCGGTGATGCACTGACAGCGATACGATGACCTCAATCCTCAAAGCACGGGCGATGAGTTGGGATGCGCTGGTTCCGATCAGTGCAACGGCATTGATGCACAGGTTCTGGCAGTTTCAGCACTTTATACCCACTTCCAAGGGCCCAGGACGGGATCTGCACCACTTGGTAGGGCAGGACTTGGAGCAAACACATTCCAGGTGCTGTTGCTGATGAGTTGGAAGTCTTTTGTGTCCCTGAGACTTCAGAAGAACAGGAGGCAAGCCGGCAAGCCCTTGGAGTCATTCTGTGTTTAAGGGAGATGGGTCCATTCCTTCCTAAGCAGGGCGGAGGGCAACAGACAGCAGAAAGGCAGTTCTTTAAGAGCAGCAGTCCTGAGTGGCAGACCTTGCAGCAGCACAGCAGTCCTTCTTCATAGGAGAGTCCTTCACAGGTCCAGCAGTGTACTGAGTTGGTAGGGTCAGAGGTCCAGCACTTACACCTATTTGTGCCTTTGAAGTGGTGGTGACTTCAAAGAAGGGTCTTTAAAGTTTACAGAGGTCCTTTCTTCCTCTTCCACCCCTGCCTCAAGACTCACTACAGGGGGTATGCAGCCCTTTTTGTTGAAGCAGGACACTGCCTATTCAGGTGTAAATGTCGGCTCCTCCCTCCCATCCTGCCCAAGATGGCCCATCAGGATGTTGATGACCCATCAGTCACACCTAAGCTCCCTTTGGGTGTGGCTATCTAGAGGGAATGCACAACGTCCAGCTGTCACCCAGCCCAGACGTGTATTGTTGGCACACAGGGCTTAAGAGCAGGAAAATGTCAACTTTCCAAAAGCGGCATTTTCAACATTTTTACACTCCATCCCATTTACCATTAAATCAATCAATCAATCAATCAGTAATTTGTTAAGCGTGCTACTCACCCAGAAGGGTCTCAAGGTGCTGGAGGGGTGCTACTGCTCGAAGAGCCAGGTCTTGAGGCGCTTCCTGAAGGTCAGGAGGTCCTGGGTCAGACGTAGGTTGATGGGAGGGAGTTCAAGGTTTTGGTGGCAAGGTGGGAGAAGGATCTGCCGCCGGTTGTGGTCTGATGGATGCGGGGTACGGTTGCGAGGGTGAGGTTGGCGGAGCGGAGCTGGCGTGTCGGGATGTGGAAGTTGAGACGCTCGTTGAGGTAGGCAGGTCCTGCGTCGTGGAGAGCTTTGTGAGCATGGATCAGAAGTTTGAAGACGATCCTTTTGTTGCCGGGGAGTCAGTGGAGGTCTCTGAGGTGGGCGGAGATGTGTTTATGGCGAGGGAGGTTGAGGATGAGTCGTGCTGAGGCGTTCTGGATGCGCTGGAGTTTCCTCTGGAGCTTGGCCGTTGTTCCCGCGTAGAGGGCGTTGCCGTAGTCCAGTCTGCTGCTGACGAGGGCGTGGGTGACCGTTCTGGTTTCAATGAGGATCCATCAGAAGGTCTTGCGAAGCATGCAAAGGGTGTTAAAACATGAGGATGAGATGGCGTTGAGTTGCTGGGTCATAGCGAGCGATAAGTCCAGTATGAAGCCGAGGTTGCATGCGTGTGTGGTGGGCGTTGGGGCAGACCCCAGAGTTGCGGGCCACCAGGATTCATCCCATGCTGATCTGTTGGAGCCGAAGATGATGATCTTGGTCTTCTCCGAGTTCAGTTTGAGGCGGCTTGCTTTTATCCAGTTGGCGATGGCGTGAAGTCCAGTGTGGAGGTTGGTCTTAGCGGTTGCGGGGTCCTTCGTGAGAGAGAGGATGAGTTGAGTGTCGTCTGCATAGGAGATGATGTTAAGGCCGTGGGATCGGACGATGTTGGCGAGCAGTGCCATGTAGATATTGAAGAGGGTGGAGCTGAGTGAGGATCCCTGGGGGACTCCGCAGATGATCTTGGTGGCTTTAGAAAGGAACGGGGGGAAGCAGACTCTTTGGGTTCTTCCAGAGAGGAAGGATGTGAGCCTATCCAGGCTCTATCGCGGATTCCGGCGTCGTAGAGGTGTGTGCGAAGGGTGTGGTGACAGACGGTGTCGAAGGCTGCGGAAAGGTCGAGGAGGATGAGGGCAACGGTTTCGCCTTTGTCAAGTCTGCTCCTGATGTTGTCAGTGCACATGATAAGGGTGGTCTCGGTGCTGTAGTTCTTGCGGAAGCCAGACTGGGAGATGTTGAGTAGGCTGTTGTCCTCTAAGAAGTGAGATAGTTGGTTGTTGACTATCTTCTCGATGACCTTCGCAGAGAAGGGGAGTAGGGAGATGGGCCGGTAGTTTTTGAGGTCTTCGGGGTTGGCTTTGGGCTTTTTTGAGCAGGGCCTTGACTTCTGCGTGTTTTCAGCTCTCCGGGAAGATGGCGGTCTCGAAGGAGCTGTTGATGATGGTCCGGAGCGATGATTTGGCTTGCTTTATTGAAGACGTGGTGAGGGCAGGGGTCAGGCAGGTGAGCCGGAGTGGATGGTACTCATGGTCTTGATGGTTTCCTCGTCGTTGGTGGGGGTCCAGGCACTCAGGATGTTGGTGTGGATGGGTGCGTTGGGATTGACCTTGGCAGTGGGGGTGGACGGCGGTGCGAAGCTGCCATGGATGTCTGTGATCTTGCTGTGAAAAAAGGTGGCGAGGTAGTCACACAGGTCTTGCGAGTGGGGGGGGTCGGCAGAGCAGGACTTGGGGTTGGTTAGTTCCTTGATGATGCTGAAGAGCTCCTTGCTGTTGTGTGCGGTGTTGTCAATTTGTTCTTTGGAGAAGGATCTTTTGGTGGTAGGATCAGCTGGTGATGTTTGCGGATGGCGGATTTGAGGGCGGCGTGGTTGCTTTCTGTTTGTTCTAGGGGCCAGATCTTCTCGGCTTTTTGGCATTTCCGTTTGGAGGCCTGAAGGTCTGCGGTGAACCAGGGAGTTTTTTGTTGGCGCGGGTGTTGGTGGTTTTCCTAAGTGGAGCGAGGGTGCAGTCGTCGAGCCATTGCTTGAGGTTGAGGGCGGCGGTGTTGGGGACGCTGGTGTTGGGCCGTGGGCGAGGTTGGAGATCAGTTGGTCCTTGGAGATCTTGCTCCACTTGCGGTGAGGGATCTGATGCTGTTGGTGGTGGGAGGTGGGTTTCTGGAAGGAAAAATGAACACAGCGGTGGTCGGTCCAGTGGAGTTCGGTGGTGTGAGTGAAGGTGACGTGGCTGCTGGAGGAGAAGATGGCGTTGAGTATGTGGCCGGCTGAGTGGGTGGGCGTGGTGATATGTTGCTTGAGGCCGAGGTTGGCGAGGTTGTCCAGTAGAGCTGAGGAGTTGCTGTTGTCGGTGTTCTCCAGGTGGAAATTCAGTTTGCCAAGGAGCATGTAGTCCGTGGAGGCGAGGGCGTGGGTGCTGATTGTTTCGGCGATGGCATCGCAGAATTGTGGGCGGGGGCCCGGGGGTCTGTAGATGAGGGTTCCTCTCAGGGTGGTGTTGACGTAAATCTGGAAGTGCAGGTGTTCAACGATATCTAGGGCGTCGTCCGTGTTGGTTGAGATCCTGATGGAGCTTCTGTGGATTATGGCGATTCCTCCTCCTGATTTGTTGGTGAGGTCTCTTCGGGTGATTTTGTAGCCCTCAGGGATGGCTATGGCGATGTCGGGTTCCGATAAGGGGTTCATCCAGGTTTCGGTGAGGAAGGCGATGTCTGGGGAGGTTGATGTGAGCAGGTCCCAGAGTTCGACGGCGTGCTTGTGGACAGAGCGGGTGTTGAGGAGGATGCAGCTGAGGTTGTTGAGGTGGGTGGCATTGTTGTGGTGCTTAGTGGCTTGAGCGCAGGTGAAGTGGCACGTTCGGCATGAGAAGGGTCCATGGGTGCGCCTAGGAGAGGTCTGGACGCAGGCGGTGGGGTCGCCGGGGTTGAGCTTTAGGAGTTCTTTTGCGGTGTAGCGGTGTCTGGCAGCGTGGGAGGTACGAGGGGCAGGAGGACTTGCACTGGGCACGTTCCAGGCATGGACGGGCGCAGACCGGCTTGCCTCTGGCGCACCAGCGGCGCAGCAGCGCAACGGCCACCATTAAGAAGGGGAGGTGGCAGGGAGGAGCAGCTGGGAGGCGGTGGCAAATGGGGGCACAAGGGGGGTGGCCGCAGGGGGGCGGCCGCAGGGGACGCAGCGGCGGGAACGGGAGAAGGAAGAAAAACGGCGTAAAAGTTGGAAAAAGAAAAAAGGCAATAAACAGAGTCAAAACAGGGAAGGCACAAGACAGGTCTGAAAAAAACAGAAAAAGGCACACAGATGGCATAAAAACACTAAGACAAATTACAGGACACACACACAATACGTACGGCAACCACTAGACACCAGGGATGAGGCTCAGTTGGGTGCCTGTGGGTGGTGGAGGGCCTCGAACTCACGGCAGCAGCGAGGGCGGGGTCGGGGACACAGGGGCAGGCTGGTGGAACTGCTCAGCGTGTAGAGTGATGCCTGGCCTTAAGGCAGGTCAGGGGTCACTCTCAGCGCTGCACAGCGGCTGACATTAAGAAGGGGAGGTGTGAGGGAGGAGCAGCTGGGAGGCGGGAGGCAGTGGCAGATGGGAGTTCAGGGGTGTGGAATTTATTAAAATATCTACTTGTCCAGGGGACAGGTTGCTTCTCAAATCTACTTGTCCTATAAAAAGATCTACTTGTCCCTTTGGTGCCATTTAGTGTGGCGCCAAATTATGGCAGCAATCTCATTATGTAAGAGCTCTGATAATAGCCTCTCTGATTATGCCAGGGCTACTACCATAGTAGGGCTTGAATACTTGCAGTTTCAATCCCTACTGTAGCAATTTCCTTATTTTGCCACCTTTCTGCAGATCTGCATACTGGGGCTGGAGGAAGCAGTAAGCAATAGTTCCAGGGCTGGAATGCCTTTGAGTCTGCAAACCTACTAACCTGCATGTTTTAAAGTTTTTCAGCAGCTTCTCTCTAATATTTTCCCATAATAAGAAAGGTTGGACATTTACTCCTGACAATGGCAGAATTAGAACTTCTTCCAGGGTTGGGAAGAAAGTGGCTGGAGGGAAAATGAACTTGCAAATGCTCAATAGATTTTCACATGAGCAAATATACACATGCGTATTTACCCATGCTAAAATACAGTTCACAAATATTTTATAGGGGTACGACATATACCATGGGTGCACTTTTGTGACTTTCTTTAAGAATTTGGGGCCACATGTAGGTAGGTTCAGATTTGCGACCCGCAAATTGCGAGTCGCAAATCCGAATGTAGGATGGTGTCCCTGACACCATCTGTGATTCGCAAGGGCTTCGCAAATGCCCACCTCATGAATAATCATGAGGTGGGTCGCAATTTGCGACCCCCTTGCGAATGGCGGCCCTCACAGGGATGGTGGCCTGCTGGACCACCATGTCTGTGACTGCTTTTCAATAAAGCAGTTTTTTTTAATTTTTTTAATGCAGCCCGTTTTCCTTAAAGGAAAACGAGATGCATTACAAAAACGAAAAATGAAACGTTTTCGTTTCATTTTTTCAGAGCAGGCAGTGGTCCACAGGACCACTGCCTGCTCTGAATTTTTTTTTACAGTGACATTCACAATGGGGAAGGGGTCCCATGGGGACCCCTTCCCTTTTGCGAAAGTGTTAGCACCCATTTGAAATGGGTGCAAACTGCGATTGGTTTGCGCCCGCGTTCGCAAAACAATCCTACATTGCACTGCGAGTCGCAATTAGGAAGGGAACACCCCTTCCTAATTGTGAGTCGCAAACCCGTTTTGCGATTCGGTAACCAGGTTACCAAATCGCAAAACTGGGTTTGTGCATCGCAATGTGCTTTTTGCAAGTCGCAAACAGCGAAAGTCGCTGTTTGCGACATGCAAAAAGCTACCTACATGTGGGTCTTGGTCCCTAATTAGGTCTGGTGTTAACAAAGACATTTTGTTTTTATTAAACTTCTATTTCACTCTCTTTCGGCTGGCTTTACTGTGAGTGATCGCATTCTGCTCTTCCACAAGGAGCATATTGGCACACAAAGTAGTTTTGTTCAGTGTCAGGAACTACAGTGGCAATCAGTGACGTAACGAAACTGGAGGGTGAACCTTTGCAAAGAACATGGAGGAGCCCCCTCTCCAGACTCACTCAGGGCAGGTGCTCTGCTGAAGGGGCCCCCTGTGGGGCGGCTGTGGGCCTTTGTTATGCCACTGGTGGCAACGTGTGCTTTTAGAGTTCAAAAACATTTTTTTTTTTTTGCCAGTGTTTGTTACAATGTTGGGGGCCTGGTAGCTCCCACAACAATAAAGTGTTACAAAAGCCATGTCAAAACAAGACACGCATTGATGAAACTAAAAGACTTATAAAAATATGTCAGATCAGTTGGCTTTGTCAGTGTTTGTTTATTTTCATGCTTCCCATAATCGTGTTGAAAATGGTTACACTGATTTTCCATTAGAAATATTTTTGGGAAATACTAGCATGCATCAAAACATTTTACTAAATGACACTTCATTTGCATCTAATCAGAGAGCATTCTGGGAGCATTATACTTAGCCTCATAGCCTAAACTTTTCAAACATGTGTATACACGTTTTTATTTTTTTTGTACTGGAACCAACGTCAGTAGTGAAGTGTGACCTTAAAACATTTATTTACAGCACTCACCCTAATAATGAAGGCTTTCAAATAATGAACCATAAATACAAGTTCGAACAGCATTATCTTTTGGAAACATATTACCTCAACTGCAGAGAGTTCCACTCTCTGTAAACAGGCAGCCAAAGGGTTTGTGCTGCAGAGGGTTGGGCCTACTTGTCCCAAGGACAAAGTAAACATAAAAACTTGTTGCCCTTGACCCCAAACAAGATGTCCCGGTTCGAGGGGGGTGGGGCTGCAGGGAACGGGAGAAGGAAGATAACTGGTCAAAAGGTCGGAAAAAGAAAAAAGGCAATAAACAGAGTCAAAACAGGGAAGGCGAAGGAAGATAACTGGTCAAAAGGTCATAAAAAGAAAAAAGGCAATAAACAGAGTCAAAACAAGGAAGGCACAAGACAGAGTCTGAAAAAAACAGAAAAAGGCACAGAAGATGGCACAAAAACACTAACTCAAATTACAGGATACACACACAATACTTACGGCAACCACTAGACACCAGGGATGAGGCGCAGGTGGGTGCCTGCAGGTGGTGGAGGGCCTCGAACTCGCGGCAGCAGCAAGGGCGGGTTTGGGGACACAGGGACAGGCTGGTGGAGCTGCTCAGCGTGTAGAGTGATGCATGGCTTTAAGGCAGATCAGGGGTCACTCTCAGCGCCGCGCAGCGGGCGCCATTAAGAAGGGAAGGTGGGAGGGAGGAGCAGCTGGGAGGTGGGAGTTGGGGGTGTGGGGGGGCGGGAACAGGAGAACGGAGAAAACCGGCGAAAAGGTTGGAAAAAGAAAAAAGGCAATAAACAGAGTCAAAACAAGGAAGGCACAAGACAGAGTCTGAAAAAAACAGAAAAAGGCACAGAAGATGGCACAAAAACACTAACTCAAATTACAGGATACACACACAATACTTACGGCAACCACTAGACACCAGGGATGAGGCACAGGCGGGAGCCTGCGGGTGGTGCAGGGCCTCGAAGTCGCAGCAGCAGCGAGGGTGGGGTCGGGACACGGGGCAGGTTGGTGGAGCTGCTCACCGTGTAGAGTGATAACTGGCCTTAAGAGGATTTATTATTACAATTACATAAGTACTAAACATGACATACCCACTCCTTCTCAATTAGGAATTACAGCTTATTAAATGTGAAAAGGAATCCTCAGTGTTACCTATGAGAGGGGTAGGCCTCACAGTAGTGAAAAACGAATTTGGGAGTTTTTCACTACCAGGACATGTAAAACTTAAAAGTATATGTACTTCCTTTTAATTATATAGCACCCTGCCCTATGGGCTACCTAGAGCCTACCTTAGTGGTGACATATGTAATAAAAGGAGAGTTTAAGTCTTGGCAGGAGGTTTTAAATGCCAAGTTGACTTGACAGTGCAAACTACATATGCAGGCTCTACAGCGACAGGCCTGAAATATGTTTAAGGGCTACTTGAGTGGGAGTCACAAGCAGTGCAGCAGTTCACCTAGTAGCATTTAATTTATAGGCCCTGGGCACATGAAGCGCACTTTACTAGGAAGTTATAAGTAAATTAAACATGCCAGTTGTGGATGTACCAATCCAACCATGTTTAGGGGAAGATAGCACATGCACTTTCGCACTGGTCAGCAGTGGTAAAGTGCTCAGAGTCCTAAGGTCAACAAAAAGAATCAGCAAAAATGTGAGGCAAACGGGCAAAACGTTTGGGGGAATTCAACCCTAAGGTTGACAGGTTTAACAAGTGATATAACACTGTATGCAAAAGGTTTCTTTCAAGCCATAATGGACCCCTTCTAGCAGTTGCTGCCACAAAGGATGCGTTAGCAAGTTCTGGTTCTTCTGGTTCATTTTTTCCCTTTGAACTTGTACCCCGGACAGCCGGCTAGGGCACTCTCCACAATATTATGATTTTACCATACACACCACGCAATGCATCATTTGTTGCATAATAGGGAGATTTTAACAAATTTCTTTTATCAAAATGACAACATGAAATAATAGTGCCACAGATATGTTACATTATGCTGCTTAATTCCCCTAGCTTTGCTGCACAATTAAGTGAAACCCTACTGCATTGGCCCTTATGCCTCATAATTCCAGAAGTCTTTCTCCTACTTAATCATTACAATGACTTCCTTGTTAAGGGGAAAGGTGTCCTTCAACCAATAAGAACTTGTTTTTGTGTACGTGTTCCATCTCCATGGTCTGACAATTTTTAATACTTTTTTGTTATGGTTGTACTGATCCTGCACCATTGTTGCAAGCTCGACGGTGGCTATGAAGGTAGCTATACAAAAAAATTACATTTTAGAATAAACACATGCATATGCTGCATCAGCTCTAAATATTTTGTTGCATTTTTTCCATAATTACAAGCACTTTATTTTCTGCTTCTTATATATTGTTTCTTTTTCACAGTAGTGTATGCAAAATGAATAAAATGAAGCCAGTGAGCAGCATGTAGTTTAAACCGAAACTGTTCCTTTTAGGTGAGTGTGTGCATACAGAACTTTGTTTGAGGCAAGTACTTTACTGCAGATGTTGCAAAGAAACAAATCCTACACTGGCCAAGGCCAGACCTATTGGCTTTGCCGATGCTTGTTATTTGTAGGTTTGGCCTTTGGGACAGCTGTAGTTGCATAACTAGACTACAGTGTTTCAAAAACATGTACACATAGCATATAGACATAGAGAGGTATATGGGCTGCAGTCTTAATCTGTTGGTCAGTTACATTGTCATTCACATTTTGATTCTGCCCACCACATCATGGAGCAGCACTGACGCCCACTTTACCCATTGGCTCTCTTCACTTTGAGTGACTGCAAAAACCCTCTGCATATTGTTCACATCCGCATACAAATAGTTCCTTTCTCTTTAGACAAAGCTGCTTTAAAAATGTGCTTTTTTGTAAAACATATTTTTCTTAGCTATAGTAAGCCTCTCTTTGTGTTGATCCCACTGCAAGTGCAAAGGTATGTTGTGATGTATTTTTCACCTTCTCTTTACAGTTGTTATTATAAAGTTTGTGACACAGTAAAATTTTATTTGTCTGTGATTTGAGTGTTTGGTTAAGTCTTTATTTTTCGTGTCTCCTTAAATATTAATAATAATAGTAATAATAATCAGAGCTGGCCTTTGCTCAGAGAGAGCCATGGGCAAAATCAATTGTGCTGCTCTCACCCGTTCGTCTTTTTTTAGCTATTTTTGTGTTGGTAAAATGGAGGTATGGGTAAAGTGAGGAGGGCAACAGAAACGAGAGACGTGGAGAGATTCAGGCAAAATACAGAAATAGGCCCCAGCAGCATCCAGATTCGGTGTTTAAATGCACTGGTTTTTGGAGCCTCGTTGCAGGAAGACTGATGCAGGTAGCTTCCTGCGCCCCTCTGATGGTCTGCGCCCTGGGCATCAGCCCAGCTCACATATGCTAAAGGCCGGCCCTGGTAATGATGGTCATAGTAATAGTAGACTGCGTGGCACAGATAAAAAGTGTTATTTATAAAACATCACTAGTAAAACAATCCATTTCACTGAACTTTTTTTTTATTATAGTGTAAGCATGTGGTGGCCGTATCTACTTCAGCACTTTTTTCTTATTATTTTTGTAGCGTATGCTTCCAATAAATATTTAACCATTGCAGCATGTTGCCGAGGCATTTTGGCTTTGCCAATGCTTGTTGATTCATCTACCCCTGCCCTGCCCTTGCTTAACTTCGCTCGCTGTTTTCCGAGTTTCTTCAGACCTCCGATGGCATGTGGTATTTTTTAACCTGTTTGTGAATCTGGCATTCCTGCTTATCGCATGTGCTTTCTGACAGCAGCCTCGCCCGCGGCCACGCCCCTGGAAGTCTGGTGGCCAGTTCCCCGCGCGGTGAATACCTGCTCGGTGACTTATTGTCGCCCACACCTTTGGGCTACCAGAATAGCTCACGGAGCGGGTGAGGGGAGGGTGGGTTTGTTTGAGAAGCTGAAGTTACTATGGTCGCGCGCTCTGCATTCCCGGCCTCGTCAGCTTCAGTTCAGCAGCAAAGAGTAGCGCCTTGGATGAGAGAGCCTAGAGTTTGGGTAAGTTGGCGCTACGGTAAGGATGCAAAATAAAGTCATTTAAAATCGCCAGTCGATGGTGTTAGCAGAGGGCAGGGCACTTGCAGAAGATTGACTGTTTAGTTTCTTTCATTGGAGTGTTTGTACGCGGGACTTTTTATCAGTAGTGGGTTATTTTTTGTACGGTTGTTCTGCTTTGCAATTTGTCATTTTTTGGTCTTTTAACTTTCAAATATCCACAGCGCCCCCGCAGAGCATCTTCGGAGGTGATTTAAATTGCATTGCTCCCCTATAAAAATCCAAACTGTCCTCGTGATAGATAATTGAGATTCACATTCAACATATACCAGGCTCCTGAAGATTTAGTTATCAGCCCACAATTACACGATTTAAAGTGCAGTGAAGTGCCAAAGGGGGTTGGAACCAAAGACCACCAGTTTCAGATTCCACAACAACCACCTTCATCCCTGACCCCAACGACGTCAAGACAGTGCTTGGAGGCAGTCTAACAGAGAAAAAAAGCAAGTACCACTCGCTTTGACTGATTTTTTTGTTGGTGTAATATAAGCACAGTCGAGGGCCCCCGCTTTTTCATGGACCCACAAAGCACTTGCATTCATGCAGACTGCTCTGAATTAATTCACCGTGTGCTTAGAAGACGTGGTAAGAGTCAGCTCCTTGCCAGCAGGCTGCGGCAGCACGTTTCAGGGATGCCTCCTTACATACCAGCTGCCTGCCTGGGGTCCCCCAGGGCCTCTTGTGCAAGCCTTCGAGTGATAATGAAAGCTGAGTGCAGACGTGAAGGTGGCATGTGCAAACTTTTTGTAACTCAAAAAACGAGATAAATATTGCCTGTGATAAACCGATGAGTGAAAAAAGCAGGTAACACATTCTGTAGAACTCCCTACCACTCCATCTACGCCAGATCCAGGACCTCCTGTCTTTCAGAAAGCACCTCAAGACATGGCTATTCGACCAGTAACACCCCCCCTCCCCCCCCCCCCCCCCCCCCAGCGCCTTGAGACCCTGACGGGTGAGTAGAGCGCTTTGCAAATTACCTGATTGATTGATTGATTGTAGAAAGTTGGTTTCTTCGGACCAAACTTCTCCCCCAAACCTATGTTTTTTTCCAGCAGATTCCACCCACCTGCATCTTTTTAACCATAGTAAGTACTTGCAGTCCAGTATCTATCTATAAGCCATGACGCTTTAGTTTGAGACTTTATTTCTCCTTTTCTTCGGTATTCGGTGTAGCGCCTGGCTTCATGTAGTCTTCCTTACTGTGAGTGCACAGTAAGTAACCTTTTCACACAGAGGTTCACCAAGCAGGGCGAAACGTGTCCGTGATTGTGGAATGTCATTGAGCGCGTTCTTCTGGCTCGTGGAGTTGTTTACATTGACAGTATGGATGACTGCATCCTTCCAGTCAGTGTAACTAAAGAGTCGCTCCTCGTGGATGCCTTGCACACCCACTGCTTCCGCTTGCGAACACCTCCCAGGGTGTAAACTCTTGACAGTGTTAGTTGGGAGAGGCCCGGAGGAATGTTTATGAGGAATGAAAAATCTAGAAAAACAAGGCGTGAGTCGATGTTTGTGATCGATTCGTGCTGCCAGGAGTGCTTTCCCCAAACGGGACTTTGTGCTACTTCAGCACTGTACACACCTCGAAGATAGCTCGGTGTGGTAAGTACCTACTGCTGTAACATTTAGTTCAAACTTGTTGTCCTATTGTAAAAAAGAGTTAATTTAACCTTTCCTTTTATTGTACGGCAAAATATATTTTTTTATAAATTAATTAGCTCCGAAGAGGTTACTAAGCTTCCCTGAATGTACAAACTAACATATTGTCACACCTTAATCGTTTATATACGTTAGTACCCCTTATATTTTTCATGAGTATATTTAATTGAATACCGTTTTTAGGAATGATCATAAATTGTCATATGTAGTTACTGTTAACCGAAACTACCCAACCCCTGTTTGTCACCCCTTCTTTATTATATATTTAATATATTATATTGTTCTTGAATCTGGGTTCCTGGCACTGCTGCACATTGCAAATAAAGGAACTAAATTATCTATTCGTAGTTTTAACAAGATGTTAACTTGTTTTAATTGTTTGTTGCGGTTATAACTCATGGTTGTACTGTAATATTGTTCCTGCTGTTAACACCTATGCTTGGCATGCAAGTAACAGGTTATGATCTCTTCAGGGCCTTTCATCCTTCTGAGGTTGGTAAAACGAGTACCATTGAACAAAGCATAGTTTAGAGCGTGCGTGGGGTGGGCTGTTGTGCTTGTGTGTTCTCCAGCTCTCTGCTCCTGAGCTAGTATATGTTATACAATTACCTACACAAATACATTTATTATAGGATGCCAAAAGTGTCACTGCCTAGAAAAATCCAATGGATTGTGTAGCCTTTGTTTCAATTTCGAGCGTACACTATTTTCCTTAAAGAATAGACATTTTTAAATCTGGTTGCAAACAGCTTTCGTTTGTGCCAGACCTTTTATTATCAATTGTTTCAAATATACATAGAGCGGGTGTTGGCTCTGCCAAGAGGAGTAGTTTTGTTTAACTTCATGCTATTGCTTGTTTGGTATATCATTCCTCCTCCAATGGAATGCTTTTTAGAACTAAATAGTGCCCTCGACCACCAGACATTGTGTCACATTGAATTTTCTAATCCCATACATAAAATACCACTGCCAACACTGCCTTCTCCAGCAAGTGGCCACCACCAATACAAATACCATCAATGTCACAACCAGTACTACTTCTATTACAACCAATACAAACACACCAATGTAACCACCAATAATGCTACCACCAGTACCTCCACCGCCTCCAGTACCACCACCGCCTCCAGTATCACGGTGAACTACACCATCACTGTTACCACAAATGACCAACATCAACTATACCACCATTACCAATACCACCGTCAACTACATTTACACCTTACCTACCACCAGATCACTACCACTGTTACCAGCTCCACCAAGACCACTGATGATATCACCACCACCACCAAAACCACACCAGCACCGATAGCACAGTGCCAACACTTTCACAACACCCCTACAACCATCAACGCTAATAAAACCTCACCACCACCTGCCAAGTCAAATTCCATCACCACCAACAGCACTAACTCTGGCAGCAGTGATAACATAATACCAGGTTGGTGGATCAGAGGGCTAATGCATCCAGTCCAGGGTTCTGTGTTTGACCTCATGGTCAGAGTCGAATCCCAGCAGGTCCACTCAGCCTTTGTCCTTCCGACATCATTAATATGAGGACCATTGAGATGGGTAACAAGAAACATCTGTTATTTCAACGCCAGGAGACTCAAGACTTGGCCATACATTCACTTTACAAATACAGGTTATGTTCAGTTCACCACAATAAGTATCAACACAACAACTATCATCTAACCAAAACCACCACCAGTCCATTCTACCATTATCACACCACCACCAATACCACTAATAATACTACCACCAATACTACTGGTATAACCACCACCATTATCTCCACAACTGCCACTAACATGCCAGTAGGCTTGGCCTTCATGTTCCATCGCATAAAATTACATTCCTGCATACCTGTGTTTGCAATGCACGCATTGTCACTTTAAAACCAGACCCAATGGCTTCACCGTGCTTGACTTTTTGTAAGTCCCTCCATCCAATCCAGTATCATGGCTACACCCCTAAAAGTGATGGATGGACCATCACATTGTGGTTTCTTGTGAAATCCCTCCACCAGGCAAAGAGATTGTACCGATATCGCAGAAGCAAAGAGTGCTGTGCAAGGGTATTCG
Source organism: Pleurodeles waltl (assembly GCF_031143425.1). Lineage (NCBI taxonomy): Eukaryota > Metazoa > Chordata > Amphibia > Caudata > Salamandridae > Pleurodeles > Pleurodeles waltl. The sequence goes on from NC_090444.1 coordinate 1,752,252,120, forward strand.
CTCACTGTCACTCACTCACTTATAGAAGAAAACACCACAGGGCTTCCCTAAAGTCCTGAACGATGTGCTGCTCTCATTTTTGTGGGCCAGCACATTTTTTTCCTCTCAGACATTTACTGAGAACAAGAGAGAAAAATAAAAACACAAAGGGAAAGGAGAAGGAAGAGGAAATATAGAAAAAACATCACAAAGGGAGAAAGCAGGGACCTGCAAGAGTGCGATAAATGGACAGAGAGAGTCTGGTAGTTGATTAAAGAGACATGAGGTGGAAACAAGACTACTCAGCCTTCGTATTTGGTGCACCAACATTTAAAAGCACCAGCACTCATTCTTTTACAAATTAAGCACTGAGTGTAGGTGTTCCAAAACATCCTGTATGTGAGATGTGTTTGGCAGCTTGAATTGTACCCAGGTGTGTATACTATTTACAGGTACAATTTGTTTAGAGCAGTAATTAACTAAGATATAGAGTTCAGACAAGGACAATGAGCTACACTATTTTCAGGTAATTTTCACCCTGGTACATGCCATGCAGGACACTGATCGGTTTTCAGATTTGAAAGAACTAACTGATGAAGGAACACATATAAACATAGTAGTTATGAGCCAGCGAGTGAGCTTCAAAAGTTAGCCAAGTCAGCCTTGGAATCTAATGAGGAGGGCCAGATTTTTAATTTAAATTAAAAATCTCAAAAGTGCTGTCTATGGGTTCTAGGCATGGGAGTTGCCTGTTGGGAATAGCACATACTGCTATGCCTATGCCTGACACGCTGGCCTTCTTGGAACCTCTGGAGAAAGGGAGCAGCTGGGCAAGCGAATCCAAGGGCCCCGCCCAGGCTCTGAAAACAATCATTCAAACACTACGGGGGTCATTCTGACCCTGGCGGTCCAAGGCCGCCAGGGCCACGGATGACTGAAGCACCGCCAACAGGCTGGCGGTGCTTCATTGCCCGTTCCGACAGCCGCGGTCGGAAAACCGGGTCCGGCGGTTTCCTGCCGGATTTCCCCCGGCTGGGCGAATCCTCCATGGCGGCGCTGGGGATTCTGACCCCCTTCCCGCCAGCCTGTTTCTGGCGGTTTTTACCGCCAGGAACAGGCTGGCAGGAACGGGTGTCCTGGGGCCCCTGGGGGCCCCTGCACTGCCCATGCCACTGGCATGGGCAGTGCAGGGGCCCCCTAACAGGGCCCCAGCCTGCTTTTCACTGTCTGCCTAGCAGACAGTGAAAAGCGCGACGGGTGCAACTGCACCCGTCGCACACCTGCAACACCGCCGGCTCCATTCGGAGCCGGCTTCTGTGTTGCAGGACCCTTTCCAGCTGGGCCGGCGGGCGCTACCTTAGGTAAAGTTAGAATGGCCCCAGCGGTCTTGTGACCGCGGGCGGCCGAATGGCGGTTCCCTCCAGGCGGGCGGCGACCGCCGCCCGCCGGGGTCAGAATGACCCCCTAGGTCTTTCCAACAACAGAGTAGAAAATAGAATATTATCAAAAACACTGGCTCTTCTGGAGCAAATTATACTTCATGCATATTGCAAAGATATGTGCATATCAATAATGAATAAGATAGACAACATAGTTTTTAGAATCATATAATGAGAAAATCCCAAGTGGCCAGAGATACAATTATAAAAACAAGCATTTGCAATGCAATGGGTTTTGCATTTGCATGAATTGTAGCTATTAGCGTTGTAAACTCCTAACCAGACTTTTCTTGCCACATAAATTGTAAATTAAAAGTAAAACAGTTTCACATAAGTGCATCTATTCACAGCGCCACGGCCGCCATGAGCATTAGTGTGAAGAGACACACAAAAAGAAAAAGAAGTTTGCTCGCAGTCAGACTAATCGGCAAAAGTGCAATTAGCTATGTAACAGGGTTGATGGCCAAGGCGGTAACAAAACCACCCCAAGGCAGGACAAATGTAAGCCATTTATCAATGTCATCACAGAATTTTGAAAGGTAAGCCCATGAACGAGTGATAGTGATGGACGTGAAGTGGGTGTGGTTAAAAGCCCAGATACATACCAACACGTCGGAAAAGCAGCGCTTGTGTGATGCTATGCTCGACCTAAAAAGGGGTGGCAAAGCATTTCTGTAAATAAGTTCTAGTCATGATAGAGCCCCTTTTACTGCAATTGTCACCTCAGCTCTGTTAAACTGGAATTCATTGACGTTTCAACCCTTAATAATGAAAACAAATCCACGGGTCATCATCAGGACTGGGAAACACTTGAGCATGGCTCGCTTGAGAAGTCAGCTGGTAAGACGCGTGAGTCCAAACGGATCTCATTTACAGTCAATTGCTTTATGTGACTTAATAGAGGAAAAAAATACTAATCAGACGCAGGTGCGCGCCATTCCATGTTCGCCACTGACCTCCTCGACAGGTGGATCAAGTTTCTGTCACATTTAGGAGCCCGCAAATGATAGGGCAAGTTAAGGCTTAGGTGTCACATGCTGAGGATTAGCCATGCTGCTAATGCTCTGGATTTCTTGGAACATTTGGGGAAGAGGAGTGATGGAACAAGTTGGGGCAAATGCCCTGCCCACTTTAGGTCACAGGCAAGAAATGGAATGGGTAAATGTATTTCAGAAAGCTTCATATTAACGGCATGGACTTTGGGATATGCGGTACTGGGTGGAGGTGGGTACATGCAGTTTGAGTGATTAACCCCCCCTCCAACGTGGCCTGCTTCACCACGCAGGGGCATGAAGGAAACACAGGGAATTGATGTGCTTAAGGCTTTGATGAGTCCTGGAGATTCCTCTGTTTTAGGGGTGCACGAAATTCATATAATTTGCTTTCATGTAATCACATGAAATTTGGGGGAAATGATAGAAAATTGTGCGTAATTACGCAGAATGCAAATCTGTCATTTAATGCTATACTGTACCACAAAATGTGTCAAGGACCTATTTCGCAGTAAAACACAAAAGCACAAAAATACAAGTGTTAGGAGCAACAGCCGCTTGTGTACTGGTCGCTCACATTATTTCAGAGCGATTGTGGTAAAAAATGTCAGCGAATGATACATAATTAGGCGACATGGCATTATTTCTGAAAGTTCACTATGCAGCGTAAGGAGAAATGACCAGAATTACACCAACATAATGTAACTTTCACCTAGTCGTACTCTCTCACCACTTCCTCGTGCGTGCAGAAGGGTATGGGGATCCACCCCCTGGGACTGAGTGATAATGGGCAACAGGAACTCCCACTGTCTTTTCTGTCCTACCCAATTGGTTAGAATCCGGTGACACGCACTGCCACCTGATTCTAGCACGAGGAGAGGCGGACAGGGGGACTCAGGACGGGGCATGTGTATATTGAGCATATTCCGGGAAGCAGGCCTTCCTGGCCTCCTACCACCATCTTTGCATGTGTTAAAGTGTTGAAATCCAGACTTCATTACTTCAAGTTTAGCAAATAGCATTTAATAGAAAACCAATTTTACTTTATGTTCAATATTGAGCACAGCCTAGCATGAATAGGGTACTGTCGGGGTCTTTGCATACTTCCAGGAGGCCTATTTCATGCGCAGTATAACAGAATTGGAACACCTTTTGCATTGTATAGTCCACATTTTGACCAATTTTCCTTAAATTCAGTTGAGATGTGCTTCTTGCAGTGCAAAAAGTAAAAAATTTCATATTTTGAAGCCTTGTTATATTTTGTAGCCTTTGTTATTCTGTGCATCAAAGGTAACCAGTTAAGGAATCCATGCGCTTAGAATGATATGCCAGGTATTGTCCTCCTGCTCACATGTATGGGGTTCATCGTGGAACAAGTTTCGGTAAGTTGTCCTACCTATGAGTGTCCTTTTTGCTAGCATTTGTTTTTCTTGTTCTTTCTGCATTTGGGAGCTCTTTTTAACAATCTTCAAGGGGAGAATTTGATCACAAACATTTTGAATCTAGGAATCCCTTAAATTTGATGGCAGCTGGGTTATTGGCAACCCTAAAGAAACTGATGTCTTTTTTGCTTCATGTAGCATGCAGACCTGTAAGCAGACAGCCACGAGTCTATGTCATTGTCCAGATTCTGCACCACAAGTTCCTTCCAGTAGTCTGAACCTGCTTGGTGCGCAACTGCCAGCAGTGGGAGTTTGTGCCAGACACTATTGCCGCAATCAGAGCCTGTGTTATGCAATCTTGCTGGGTTTTACTCCTGTGGCCTTCTAGCCACTCATGGAGGAGAAATCTGCAGAAGTTAGTGCATTTACGCCCTCAAGCAATCCCTTTGTGGATTCTTGGCAGGTGTTAAAAAAAGTATATTTTGGATGACAAAATTTACCTTTGTGAATAGGACACAATGTGTTTGAGTCAATGCTCTCTTTCACCAAGAAAGGACTAAAAGCAATGCAGTGGGACCCTGAGGCAGGCTGTTGATTTCAGAAGTGAATGCTGTGAGCGATTGTGTCAAAAAATGAAAAGGGGGCTGGAACTGATGTCGCGATGAGGGGGTTTAGAGTGAGAATATTTAAATATTAGTACCAACCTGTACTTATATCGACTCCACAATATTAAATGCTCTTGCTTGTCAAGGTAGATAGAAGTGAATTTAGAATAGCAAATTTATCCTTCCCCATATGTGCTTACCTTGACAATAAGATGGCCACTTACATGCAAACATTTCAGAAAAGGAAAGTGGGAGATTAAAAAAATATAGGCGCATATTTATAATGCCTTAGAGCTACCTTGTGCCACATTACCGTCATTATTTTTCACGTTAATGTGGCCCAACAAGGCCGAAATTCCTGCGCCGTATTTACAGGGTGGCACAATGAATGCATTCCTGCGCCAGGCATAATGTATGCAAAGGGGGTGGTCCCCTGTTAGGGGAGCTGGAAAAATGGCGTAAGGAAATCTATGAGATTTCCTTGTGCCATTTTTTACAGCACTTTCAACACCTGCTCAAGAGCAGGCGTTAAAAGGGGGCTTCCATTCTTTAGAATTGGGCCCTATGTACTCTGCAGGAGTAGCACCAATATTTTGGCGCTACTCCTGCAGAGTACATCAATAGTGTCATGAGAAATGATGGTATTGCCCCGTACCCTGCACCATGGTGCGCCGTATTTCAAATAGGGCGCACACCTGGTGGTGGTAGGGGGGGTGATAAGAGGCGCAGGGAAAGTGGCACGGCACTCGGTGCAGCACCCCTTTCCATAAATCTGCCCCATCATTTGGAGAACATATTTCCCCCAATAATTTTTGTTGAAGCAGAGGCGATTTCATATGGGAGACAGCCAAAACATCGGGAGTCTCCTGTCTGAATCAGGTCTATTGGCAGCTATGTGGTAGTCAATATTGTGGAGTCGACAAATGTGGAGGTCAAGATTTGTGATCTAGATACTTGGACCTACAGCCTGGAAAGCGATTTCTGCCGGTATTGAGGAAATGAGGCGGACTCCTAGGGGTTTTGGGAGTGGCGTGTTGTCATGACACCTGGGACTTTGAAAATTCTCTAAACTTTGCACAGCCAGTGCAAGCTTGTGATGTGGCTGAGCCTATCCGGTGTTGGGTAGGTGTAAGCAAGCAGTGCTCGTAGGAGGCGTGGGTGGAACCGCTGTAGCAACAGGAGACATCCACTTCAATGGGCAGTCCAAGACACACCTCTCGGTAATCAAAGCCTGGTGTGGTAACCGCCGATTAAGGTTGTGAAAAGGGAAGTGCTCATTAAAAGATCATAAATGTTAATTGAGTTAAAAATAGGATGAGAAACCACTTGCAAAAGTGTTATAGAGACGGTCACAAGACGCTCATAAAGTGATGCAAAACAAGAAGTATAATGTTAAAATCACTGGACATGGGAGGAAAAATATGGGAACGCGCAATTTAAATACAGCAAGCAATACAGTTATTTCGCCTTTTTGTAAGAAATTCTTAGTTTTGGAAACTCGCGAATTTTTTGCCAGGAAGAGATTATCCAGTTTGGTCAAGAGAGGACGGCAGGATTAGAACCGCTGCATTCGTATTCAGCATCACAGAGACGTAAAACCTCTTCCTCCACAACAGAAGGAAGTGCGTAGACGTAGGTCAGAGGTCACGAGAAGCTATGGCCCGGACGGGGTAGGCCTGACTGCTGGCTACTGCCAGGAACTGCAAACCTTCATTTAGAAATGGTCCTGTTGGGGTTTATCGTTTCTGGGTGGTCAATATTTCCACGTAGTTCTAGAGGTTATAAGGATTGGCATTGTTTTTAGAAATTAGAGATTAGATTGGAGGAGGGTTGAACGAACTGCCTAAGAGGAGCCTCTGCTGCCGCCTGTGACTGGTTATGAAACAGCCCTAAAGGAAATCTCCCCTCTTCTCGCTCCCTACTCCTCCCTCCCAAGGGGCGTGGCCACCGTAGGTGCAGCAGGTGCATTGGCACCGAGGCCTAGGGCCTCGAAGGGCCTGTTGAACCCTGATCATTTTTGTAGTTTACTCCACCAACGGTAATGAGAGAGTCAGTTTTCCGTGTGTGCACCAGGCCCTATGAAAACCTTGCTACCAGGGGGCGTAGGTTGGTCACTAAGATGGTGGGGTGGGGAGGAGAGACTGATTAAGGGTACTCTGAACCTGTCAGTACTGAGTGGCCAGCACAATGTGAAGAGAAGCGAGACAACATTCCGTCACAACCAACAAAAACTCCCCTAATGAATGAATTTGTGAACCTAGCACAAGAATGTAACAGAATTTCATTCCTAAACTGCTAACCTTCAGGGTTTTTGGGTCTGTGAGAGGTCTTTTGTGGGTGAACTTCTCAAATTGAATTGCTATAAAAAACGTTTTTATTGATGTGACTGAGTTGGGGGTTCGAGTGCAAAGCCTCACAGAGACCTAGAGTTTTCACCACCAAGAAGGGTGCCAAAATATTCCCAAGCAAGGGTCGTAGAGGAAGCTGCCTCAGATTGTTGCTTCTTATATTGGTGACACAAGTGGACAATGCTTCCATTTTAGCTTTCATTTACACCCAGCTCTTATGCATCAAGTTTTACATTTCCTAAAGAGAAACATTCCAAGATTTGGATATACATCCTCTTCAAATTATTGTATTGTAAAGCTTCCTAAGATCAGATTGGAATTGCAGTGCAAGCATGTTTCTTATTTTTGGATCCCCCTTTGCCTGCCTTTGGGTTGCAATATTTTAGGGATAACTGAAACCTAGATGGAAAAGAATGAAGCTCAGATAGGAACAGCCTTATTTTTTAGTTTGGACTGCACTATTTCCATTGCCATTTTTGGGGTTGTCTGATAGGTTGGTTGAGGTACCTCAAGCTAAGTGGTTGTATCTACCTTCGAAGGGGCCATTCTGGTGGAAATTCCACCCTTGTTCATAAGTGCTGGTGGACATTCTGCCAGAAAGTGAGTCCATTGAGAATGTCTCCCACTGTGTGAATACACTGTTAGTGTATACACAGGCCTTGATTACGAGTGGTGGAATTTCACAAGGAGTGAAGATTTCGGCTATCTGCAATTAATAGCGTCTCGAGGACCCTGAATGCTTGTGGTCTCCAAACTCCAGATCTCCAGATAATTCTAGAACCAGAAGCGCCGGACCATGTTGCACACTGCAGTGGCCATGGACAAGAACACATCCTGGTCCCTGCCCATCCCCTGCAGTAGCACAGGCTTGAGCAAAACGCGATTCCCTTGTACAGGCTGAAACCTATCCTAGTCCACTGCATCCTCCAGACCACACCCTCCAGACCACACCATGCTCCTGCTGACACTTTCTACCTGCTCAGAGCATGTGGATAATGTTAACGGTTTTGTCCATGGACTTAGGGAAATCCACATGCGGAAGACCTAATATCTCTTGGTCTGTATGGTTATTCTATGTTCCAGGGAGAACATTTATAAATGCTAGTTTTTGGTGCTGGCATAGCATTCGGAGTTGGGCCCCTAGACCAAAAAAACGCCAGTCATGCAATTAGGGTGATAGTAGTGTTGTTGTTATGCCTGTGGTATGGTTAAGCAGGTTATGGTAACTATATCGAAATTTTCTAAGCCCCAAATGCGGTCTTTCTTGAGGTTAACTTCCCAAGACAGGTTGATGATTGCAAGTCCACCCTCTAATGTACATTAAGGATGTTTTGTTATAATCCCAATATGGACATAACCTTTTTGGGATTACATGTTGCATTTTGCAAGGTTGAAATTCTCCAGCAAACAGTGGCTGGCATGCCATAAATATGCAAAATGTAGGCTTAAGAATGTGTTCCCTATTTCGGACCCTAAAACTTGTAGCAGTAATACCACAACCTGTTGTGTAAGGAATAATTGGTGCCTTATTACCACACTGTGATTCTTGTAATGAGGGCCTAAGTAGAGAAGGGATACTGCAAAATGGGCCGATAAGAAATCTGCCATATTTTGGCAGATTCTTTGTTTTTCGCCTTCTAAAAAAATGAATAAGTCTCAACCTGAATGTAGAATGTGTAGTCAGGGAGAATAGATTTTTTGGGGGAAAACTTGTAAATGTAAGGACAAAACAATATTGTGGTAGTCATCTCTTCCTTTTTTAATTCAGGCTTGACATCTGTTGGCATGAGAATATCCGCTGCATGGCATAAGGGTGTGTTCCCTTGTTGTGCATGTGAAACTGGTATCCTGAGTTTTACTTTGTCCCAGGTGTCATGCTCATCTAGCGTGTACGTGTGGGCTCAGGCCTGACGCTGACAGCGCAAGGTCCACAGGACCTGTCCTGTAACTTGGATGGGTGCACCGAGTGTGCACTTATAGGGAACAGTGGACTATTTTTTCTGTTCTGGGTTCATTAAATAAAGCAGCAGTGGCAAAAGTCTGTGTGTAATGTGTAGTGTGATCAGAACTTTTGATTTGCAAGTGAGTGTAGTTTACTGTCCCTCTCATGTAATGTTACAAAATTATTTAAGATCAACACCTAGAACTGACATCCCATGTGTACGCTGTGTGTGCTTGTATGATGACCCTGTAATACGTGTGTGTGTGTGTGAGAGAGAGACTTTGAGTACTCTGGCCTTTGGGACCTATAATGGACGCCCCTGGTTTAGCATGGCACAAGACAGAGGGTGAAGATAGCCTCCCCTGACAGTGGGCGTGTATTGCCTGCATTCCTGTGGCTGGAGGGTGGAGGCCGAGAGACTGAACTAGTAGGAGGGAGACAGGTCTAGCCTGAGCCAGAGACATTTCAAGAAGACTTTGTAAACAAGAGGCGGCTGTTTAGTTCTTCCTAAGTAGTGTCATTTGGTAAATGAGAGGGGTGAAGGATAGGACTGCAGTTTCAGTTGTTTAAAGTGGGAGCATTTCTAGGCCAGGTCTGCCCTTTTGCCTGTCTTTAATTACTGCTTCAGGGAGGCTGGTGACAGCCACCTGCAGAAAATATTCACTCCATGTTGCTCATATTGTGGGTACTCCTTGCTTGGAGAGTCTTTGTAGTACCTGCTGTGAGAAGCATTACTTTACACAAAGGGTTTGTCTGGAGCAGCCCAGAAAGATAGCTGAAAGAGAACCATCTCAAACCAGTTCTGAAGTTTGAGGCAGTGTATCCATATTCCCTGATAAACGTGTATAATAGTAGAATCCATACCCCCCTACTAGGTTCCAATCCCAAATTCTTCCCAACCACAAAAGATTCTGTGAAACCAGGGCTCATCTTTGCCCGACAGCCAGTTTCCTAGACAGTCTCCCAGAGTTGCACAGATGTCACCTAAAACAACCACTTTCTGGTGGAGGAGCTGAAGCAGTCATCATCTGAAACCACCACTTTCTGGTGAAGAAGCTGAAGATCTGCCTGAAAAATCCTGGACGTCTGTCTGCCTGCTAGGAGAGGGGAAGAAGTGTGCTTGATCCCTCAGAACATACTGTTTAGGAAGAGATGCACAGCATGTTCCCGATGTGAGGAGCATAAAGAGGAAGCATGTGGTCTTGAGAGGGCATCCAGGAGCAGATCTTCAATAATTCACCAGCACTGCACAGTATTGGAGAAGCTGCACCTAACACTACACTGGAGCATGCCATCTCGAAGTTGACCTCGCAGGCTGTTGTGGCCTGCATGACTGGTGCTGCCACTGCAAAGTTGGATAGAAGGAGGAAATTGCTGCTGAGGTTCGAAGCCCAACCCGGCCTGGTGGCCGTTCCTGCTCTGATGCTCAAAGAGGATTTCGCCTCCAACCCAGACAGCTGAAGCACCAGTTCACAGCAGACCACTGAGGACCGCAGAGAACTTGTGGTGCCATTGGAGCCTACCTCATCAAAGTCCAACAGAGATTGTCCTGTCCACACATTTGCTGCTTAGATAAGCCCTGTAGTAGTTTGCATCAAATGGCCACGTTGCCCTGATTCCTGCTGTACAGTCAAAACGACTGATGAGCAACTGTAGGTAACCGCAGGGCTTAACTGTACTTGGTATGAGAGAGATTAAGCTGCACACCTGTAAAACTGCAGTGCTACCTTGAGACTGTGGTACCAAAGCAGTCCTACGACTCTGAATTAAATAGTCAATGCAATTCATGAGAACTTGAGTAATCTGCACCTGAGCCTGTACTTTACCTACTCCATAGCGTAGGGCCGGTAATAGTGGAATCCCGGGCCCCAGAGAGAAGGAAGGCAGTTACTGGGCAGGGATGGGAGTGTAGTGCCGCATAATTAGAGCAATGTATGACAAACTCGTATAGCGACCCTTCTATTATTTTGTTTTGCTGTGAAATTAAAAGTACCTTTTTTGTTAAAGCTAAGCACTGGGCTCAACAACAATGTGAATGCTGTTTGACTGTTGTTCTGTAAGCTCTTAACTCCACACTACCTCCTTGAGAAGACTGACTGCTCGCCCTCGCTACCACAAACAAGCATTTGCAGTGCACTAGGGTCTCGCATTTGTCCGAGTTACAGCTATTACCAGTTGTAAACTCCCAAATGGATTTTTCTTGCTAGAGTTCACTCGTAATGAAACCTATCGGCAAAAGTGCAATTATGTACGTAACCGGCAAAAGTGCAATTAACTGTGTCACAGGGTCAATATTATGCAAAGCGCTCTACTTCTGCCAAGCGAGATCCCGCTGCGAAAATAGAGAAAAAGTAGTTCACAAACCTGATGGGAAACAGCGAGCCTCGCATGTTTTCTGTACTTGGTCTCTGCGCTCGAGGAGGGATAACCACCAGAAAAGGCATGACGTATGCGTGCCTTCCACTAATCAAAGCAAGCAGATTCTCACCGGCAAGCCCACGAACCAATGAAAGACACTGACGTGACGTGGACGGGGCTCCGAGCCCTTTTCTAATTCCTCGAGCATCTCGCTAGTGATACGCATGCGCAAGCGCATGCGAAGCAGGGTCGACCCTAAAAATCAAGTGGAGGGGATGGGCCAGAGGACACGAGTGGTAAACGATCCCAGCCTCCAGAGTTGGGGTGTAGCAGTCCGTGCCTTCGCTGTGACCCCCTCCGCCCCTCCTGCCCCCCCCCCCCATATCCCCCCTGAAAATGGTCCGACAGTAGTGCAGCTGCCTGCAAGGCATGTTCTTACCAATTCTTTTAAATGTACATAGAGCAAAGTGTAGCACCCCCACCCCCAGAGGAATATCTCTCTCACCTGTTTGGTGCACCATTCTGCCTCCTATGGAGTGCTTGTATAGCAGTGCACGAGGGACTCATTTATATGTCAAATGCCCACCGAACCACCACATATTATATTTAGATCGGAGATTAATTGCATAAAGAAAGTAATCGTTTTTTTCTTTCTTTTTTTCTTTTTTTACCACATCAGACTTTTTAAAAAAAAATTTAGTTGGGATTCATGTTGCAAGTCACACTCATTGGCCTAGCAACGTTTCTTGCCAATTGAGGTGGGCAGCGGAATGTAATAGTTTTGTGAGGCAAATAAAAAACAAGTTTATGATAAACCTTTATTCCTCTTTAAATTACTCCTGACTCCATGAACCCTTTATGTGTTTCGTGTTATTTCCGTGACTTCACTGAGCCTTTGTCAGATATTTAGAGCAAACTGTGAATCATTTACAAGAATACTTTCCCACTGTAAGCTTGTCGGTCCAAGGAATGTGCCGTAAACGCCAGGCTGTAAACCGACATTGCGCTAGAACTGTTTTATTGTTTGAGCGGCATAAACCAACCGTGTTGCACAGTCGTTATGTATTTTTCTGGAACCCTGAGCTGAGAGGCCAGAAGCCTTTCCTTTGCATCTGTGCATGCTCTTGACTCTCAGTGATACAATTTGCTTAATGAGCCTCTGTCTTGCCTTTTTCTATTTTACAGATATCTTAATCCTGGAAAGAGTTATGCTTTATCGGATAATGTTGTGTCCTCAGCTTATGAAAGCCTCTGCTGCCTGACAGGCCAGAGACGGTGCTGAGGAAGTATACTTGACTTTGACCTTGACGTCAATAAATCAACCTTTCAAGGTTGTTTCAACTCTCAAAGCTACAGGACCAGTAAATCTGGTCTTGTAGCCTGTCCCCACTGCGTATTTCTTTCTCAGATATTACTGAGCCACTGATATTTCTGATCTGTGGAAATTCAGATAATCTGAATGCATTGCTGATACTGAGTGACTGATAATACCAGGCCATAGACAGTAATGCTCGCTGGTGGCACTTTAGGGATGCGTCAGAGGAGGGTGGTCTGCCTGCAGGCTCCTCATGCTGTGGTGTTGATGCCACCTGGCTGCAGACTGCCAGGTCTAGGGTGACCGACCCATTGCCATTTGTGGTGGCTTCAAAGCGCTGATGATAGTCCGCCATGAACAATTTTGGCAGTCTCAACAAACGGCTCCAGATTCTCTGACATGGTAGAGAAAGCGTGGGATGTCAGGGCACTTAAAACAGGGGTAGTAGGAGTTTACGCACAAGTAGGTGCATCACACACAGATCCAAAAATGCTTCTAATGTAAGACGCATTACAGACACACAATTCTAAGCTAGCACAACCTATGGAGGAGTGGAATGTAGCGCTTTATGAATGTAGTACAAGACCATTCTCCCACTTTGGGGGAACATTATCAGCTCCCTCATATGCTGCAGAAATGACACCATGCTACTGTGGCAGGGTGGACTTTCAGTCATGGAGCTTTTTCCCAAAAACTACTCTACTCATGGTGGAAACAGCCGCTTTGGGGGAAAACCCAGCCACGTTTAAATACGATAGGCATGTTCCTGTTACTGTGGTGGAGTTGTTGCCCCCAACACACTGCAGATGGAAGAGCTGGCATATAAAGCCTAAATCCGATTTTAAGCTAATAGGACTTAGTTATTGACAATGTTGAACCACGAATAATGCTGTTGTAGTGATGATATTGAGTTTCCGGTGGCGAGGAGCCACTGATGTTAATTGGCCCGTAATGAAGCTGCACCACTGATTATAATCCAGGCCCTCTCCTTTTGTGTTTTGGAAAAAATAGCAAAATAACTTAAAAAAAAAAAAATGATGCAGTTTTTACAAAAAAACCTGCAAACACTCTAATTGCTAGTGGGAGAGTAAAAGTATATGAACAATAGGCCAGCAGGCAGCAAGTATTTACCTCCTCCATCGCTTGTCTGGTAAGACTATTGCAGATGTACAGGGCCACACTCGTAAAAGAGAAGAAGTGCCCACCACAGGCCAGGAACATCAGGTATGTGCATGATCTGGTCTACCATTCTGTGTTTTTTCTTCTATCTTTCCCCCATAGCAGCGTGCTGCCTGTGGACCCACCTGCTCCCTTTTGACCACCTCCCTTTCCCCTGCTGACTAGTGTCACCTCTGACCCCTTCCCTCCATATCCCCATGGCTCGATCCCTTTCCACCATGTCTCCACCGTTCCCCCAGCCCCCGCTTTCCCATCACTTGCGCCCGGGCTGTTGCCACTCACAGGGAGCTTTCAAACTGATACCAGCACTCTGGTACCTACTGAAGTGCGGGGTCCGGGACACTCTGCCAGGTCACAGACTTATTGACTCTAACGGGCCTCCGATGACACTGAGTTGCTGAAGATGCTAAGACTTTAATTATGCACAGTCAGTTACAAAACCAAATCCCTGGAGTGATACCTTATCACTGACACTGCAGAGCTAGCCAAACTACTGCACCAGGAATAATACTGAGCCATTGATATGACTGGGACCCTACTAGTTCTGTGCCACTAATGCCACTGAGGTAATATTGATGCAGGGCCACTAATATGTACTACAGAGGCACTAAAATACTGATCCAATAAATGTCCAATAAATGCACTATGTGATACCGAGCTATTGATGATGCAGAGGCACTGATAATATTGACTGACTAATGATAAGAACTAATGTTCTTTCCAGTGAATTTCTGAAGGTTTGTTTTCTAAATTGATTCTGTCCAGAATTGCAACCCCTTTTGCTAAGTCTTCCTCTGTTTCCCTTTCTCCCCTTCTCCCTCTCACCCTTGTCCCCTCTCCTGTCCTCAGAAAGAAGCTGTGTTATGGCACAGGTGAGTCAGGTGGAGGGAGGGAGGGAAGTGGGGGAATGTGAGTCCCCTGCTCAGAGGTAATCAGCAAGGGCGTGACATATGAACACAAATGCCATTTCCACCCTTGACCCGTTCACTCTCCTTCTTCTCCCATGCAGAGAGAAAGAGGAGTGAAGTAAGATAAGAAGTGTAACACCATGGTTGGTGGAGGTGAACAGGCAGCTAGGGAGGATCATGAGTGATGCTAAATTTAGCTTTGTCCAGGATGATGTGAGCAAACCCTCTCCGCCTGGAGTGGTTTAAAATGACAGGGTTTTGCCTAAGGTTGATCGAGCCTTTTCTGCACAAACATGAAGCATTGTCCATCTTGTGGTGCCGGGCAGATTAAGCAATTGTTCAGCTTTATGTAAAATCCGCTATCAAGGGTAAACAGACCTTGGCTTCTCTGTATTCAGCTCCAACTGACAAGTATGAAATGAACAAATTTGATCAGGAATAGGTTTTACCATAATTAGTTTTTCCCGTTCTTCAGCCCAACACAGTTGTAGTCTTGAACAGCTGCAATCTGCCAATATAGAACGGCATGGAAGGGTTATTAGAGGCCATTATGACCGACTTGCAGCGGGAACACTCGGCTGGATGGATACTTAACGAATGGCCCTGTAGAGGTTAAGTTTGTGGCCACCATGAAGAAATTGCCACTAGAAGCTTGGCTACTGCTATACGTAGAAAAGTATATCTGCATTACTTTTTCTTTACTCCACAAGTTACAAACATAAGGAAATGTCACCGATCTATGCAAAGCTGTTGGCTGTTATTCCAGCCTAACATAACCTTGAAGATCCCTTAACTGGCTGAGCCACTTCTGAATGGGATTGAGCGAGGAGATCATATCCAAAGTCCTCCAAACAAGTAATTGTCTTCACTGGTGCCACCAAGCAAAGGAAGCAATGAACCTCCAGCCCATGTTGTGTATCAGTTGGGATCCTTAGGCTGTGTTAGTAGTCTGCCAGGTAGACATACAGTGCCAAATTAAAGTGCTGACTTTCATTGTGAGATCCAACTTGCAGGTCTACTCAGAGGTGATGATAGATTGGCAGATGATTTTAGTGTTTACGGTAGTCATATCCACTGTAGTTGTGTCGCTGATTGGTGAGGAGCCTTTTCTAGCCTGGAATGCATTGGCTTTTGATTTGGACTGAAAAATACAACATGTCATGGATCTCAGCTCATAGGTTTTATGCTTATTCAATCAGTGGAATGTCCACTCCTCAGCTAGAGGTCTTAATTTTCCCACAAGACCTCTGCTTGAACAAGGGCCATCCATGTCCAAAGTGTAGTGTATTATGAAGGAGAAAGACCAGTTATTCTTCAAAGATATGCTTCATGATGCCAAGTGAACATCAGGATCTCAGAAGATGTTGTTATTCCTTCTGGGATAATTTCCAGTGGTGCCCAATTCTTTGAGGTTGTAAGACAAATTGTGCGTGTTTTTTGCCAAGATGATAGATATATTTGTTTGTACCTGAATGAGCTACTAGCAGCAAGGCTCTGAATTACCAGCAGAGATCGAAATACTGTCCAGCCAGGCATTTTCCAGTTAGCTGCTATTTGTGCCTGGTCGTAAATGCCTCCAACATCTCTTGTTTTTTTGTGCATTTTGGAAACCCATTGTGCACCACCCTCCCTTTTCATAGGTCATCTCGTATATCCTAGAATTTCAGGCTACTACTACACTTTATGCTGTGACCATCGCTGTGTCAGTAGGTCCTTCTGTTTTCTCATTTGACTCAACATTTGCAGGATAAATAAGGTCTACCACATGTATGCGGAACCTACAATTTCCTTTAAACTGGAAAAAATGACTAGGAGATCAGCAGAAACTCACAGACTCCCTCATTTTAGTCCAGAGCTAGGGGCATCACATGTAACTGTGTGGAAGGGATGTATAACACCAACATCCTACTATTTGGCTCAGAAAAAGTTGCATCTTCCATTTCAAATGGCCAATAGCCTTGGATCCAGCCAGCAAAAAAAGGGTAATATCCACATGCTGTGGGCCTGATTCACAAAGTGAACATAAACATTTGTGTATGTTTACTCTTTTTTCTATATTCATAAACAAATAATTTAATAGAAACTTTATGGCTGAGGACAGTCATGGCGGAGAACGCTACACATAAAAATATAGCCCTGTCACAATAAAGTGACCTTCAAGCAGAACATGCTAGAAAATTCAAAATACATTAAAATAAACTGAACTGTTTCTTGACCCTGCACCCAATTGCTTAACTAGATTGTTTCACCATAACAGCCAATCAGACGTCTAAGAACAGCCTCCCAAAACATTTTTTCCATTGCCGTTCCCCCTTACAGATGACCAAACGCTTAAGGTCTCCTTCCCACTCCACCATCACAGCTCCTCATGAATCAAGACCTCGTAACGTTTAGGCAAGGACTGTATTTTCCCCTCTTCTGTTCTTCCAATACACTATAATCAGATCCTGAGTAGCCCAACACCATGTGAGAACGTATGCTGAAGGGGACCCTTGGGTAGAGTCATAAACTGGACTTATGATGAATACTGCAAATAGCTAATCTCTTGCTGAACTACCCTACTCTTTACTCCTCATCAAATGTACTTGGTATAGCTATGATACAAAAAAATACTTTAAGTAGAAATTACCTCTGGCGTCAAGGCATAAATGCTGTCCAGACACAACCCAAAAATGACCTCTGGCGTAAAGGAGTGCATGATGTCCAGAGACAATCTATGCCTCTTGTTTGCATGGGAAATTATAGACCAGATAATACAAACTACAAAAATTTAAAATGTAAATTTCCAAATAAAGATCATAAAAAATATATGCGAAAAAAATCCATCTGTTTAAAATCCCCAGGGTAGACAAACTAAATTCCCACCTATTGTAGCATTTCTTTTTCACGTCTTGGCATAAAATGGTTTAAGTGCTTGATCGAACAATAGATGCATGTAGATATTTTTGATGGCAGACATTTTTTGTGTGATCTTCCCACAGCTCATCTAATTAAAAACAGACGTCACCCTCTATTCAGCATTCTCATCATTATGAGTATAAAATACCCAGGCACCCATTCTGAGGAGTGGCGTAATTTTAGGATTGGGAGCAAACAGTGTCTGTGCCCTGTCACGATATTCAGAATGGTGGTGTAATAAACATCTATGACTTTTCCCCGGCACATTTTGCCAGGCAAAATGTGGTGAAATTTACAAGATACAAAGCTCAATGGAACAAAGGAAATGTGCAGAAATCAGTTATGATATCTCCAATACCACACATTATCCCTCATTCTCTGCAGGAAAACTCAGAATTGTGTGGTCAAGGCATAGTAATGGGAAGGTATTTTAATGGATATCCCCCCAGGCAAAATTACTGCACAGCACATTCACCCTACTCAGATCCAGGGCCTTGGCCTTTGGTCGTGTGGTTTATTATGTCAACAGAAAGAATCCTCAGTTACCCAGATAAGTCATTAGGGCTCCCAATTTTATGGTATTTATTTTTTAGACATTTCCCTCTGTAATTATCCATAGCTGCTTTTTGCCTTTTTTATCTGCATTTATTCATATTTATTTTTAGTTTTGTGAAAAAAATAAACCTGGCTGAAACTAGTGTATTTCCACCTTTATTTAACTGCCAAAGGTACACTTGAGTTTGGATGCCTTGTGAGTTTCAGTTCCCTATGTAGTCATACATAATATATTGCTACTATGCAGTCCACTCATATGACAATATCATTTTAGCACGGATGCATATGTGCAACTGCTGTTTAAAGTTTCATTAGGAAAACTTGTCCCTTTTCATTCCCCTGTATAAATCTGTGCAGCTGTTGGCCTAATACTCTTGATAAGTTGGCATCAGAGATCACTCAGAAGAATATCTATTTTCTGTATTTTTCCATATTTAAAAATAAATACAGACAAAGTTTGTTTTCTGTATGCATTTACCCATAAAAATGGAAACTGTAAGGAGCTTTAGTCATTATACATTACATGAGATATAGCAATTAAAAAAATATTGCACCTACTACACCAGCTTGCTAAGGCCTTAGAAGCCTGGTGTTCACCCTGTGATTAAAGGGACCTACCCACGTCGCCTGACACCGCCTGGACCCTATTTTTGCCCCCTTTGATAACATCTGAGTCGACGAGCCCACACCACTCTCCTGGATAGACCACACCCCGGTCAAGTTTAGCATCCCCGTCCTGGTCTGATGCCCATACACCACCACCAGAGCATCCCGCCAAAACTTGAACAGCATCACTGACTAGAACACAGCTGTCAACACCCACCGACCCAAACACAGCAACAGGCAACCCCAAGGCATCAAGAATTTCAACTGTTCGATCACCTTGCATACTTCTTAATCCTCTGAAACACAGACATAAAAGAGGTAGACGCCAGGCAAGTTTGTACACGGAGGAACTGCGACTGACAAATTGCCACTGCAAACAACTGGAGCACAAATGGAGAATGTCCCAGGAAAATGAAAACAATAGCATGTTCAGATCCGCCCTGACACACTACCACTAAATGATCCAGACCACCAAAAGCACTGCTCTGGCAGACTGCATTGACACCAGCACTAACTGTAGCAAAGACATCTTTCACCTCACCAACGACTGCATCGACCTCAGACACCCCCTCACAGGACCATTGCAATAATTTCTCTCAATTCTTCAGCAACAAACATTTTCAACGTGCTCCATCAAATAACTCAACGACCATAAACTTCTCCACACCACTCAGTTTCAGACCCAACCACAGTATGGAAACTGCCCTCATCGTTGCCACTGAAGACATCTGCATGACTCTGGACAGAGGAGACACGACGACCCCCATGCTCCTGGACCTTTCTGCAGCATTTGGTATGGTCTCCAACCCCATTCAAATCCAACGCCTACATGACATCAGAATCCAAGGGCACACATTCTGATGGATCTGCTCCTTCCTGACTGAAAGCACTTAGTCAGTCAGTCTGCCACCATACACCTCAGACACTCACAACCTCATCTGTGGCGTTCTGCAAAGATCCTCTGAGAGCTCGACCCTCTTCAACGCATACATGACCCATCTAGCCAGCATCATCCTCTCTCACAACATCAACATCATCCCTTACGCCAATGACACGCAACCGATTCTCTCCCTCACAGACAAGACGCCCTCTACCCGGATCAATTTCAATGCCTGCAAAACTGAGATCGCCAATTGGATGAAGACCAACTGTCTCAAGCAGAACACTTACAAGACTGAAATTGTGATCTTTGGGAAGAGTACTTCACTGTGGGACTCCGCCTGGCGGCCAACAGAGCTACGCTTGACACCTAACCAAGAACATCACAATTGTCATCGACCGCAAACTCGACATAACCAACCAAGTCAACACCATCACTGCCTCATGCTTTCATATCCTGAAAATTCTGAGGGAAGATTTTCAAATGGCTCCTAATCAGAACTTGCATGGTCACAAGCAAGCTGGAGTATGGGAACACACTCAATGCCGGAATCAACAAAAAACTCACCAGAAGGCTGCAGACCATTCAGAACTCAGCAGCCAGAATCACCCCCAACCTCCCACACAACCTCAAATCACTCCATATCTAAAGGAGGTGCACTAGCTTCCCATACACAAACAAGCAATTCAACTCCACACCCACACTTTCAAAGCACTACATAACTCTATGCCAGCATACCTCCACAATCATATCTGCTTTCACAAACCTTCCCCTCATCCGGATTCCTATTTGTATGCATTCCATACATACGTAAAATGAGATCTGGTAGTCAAGACTTCTACATCTCTCTTAAAGCGTGGAACGACCTGCTGCTACATAAAGGAGCCTCCTCATGTCTTAAATTCCGCAATAAGCGAAAGATCTGGCTTTTCTAGTAGTCCCACTTTACCCTAGGTTTGGATAGACTCAGATCTGCACAGCACCAGGATACCCTCCTGGGTGATAGTGCCCTCTACAAATCGGCATAAGATTGTCAAGCTAATTAATAAAACTATGGTGGGTGATTTTGCAGGTGCAATATTTTTGTGGGCTGATATAGTGACACACCACTGTACATCGTACCCAAGTAGTAGTTGTGTTTTCTTTGCATACAATGAAACAATCACTAGTTGTTTATTTCTGGTAAAATGAGCTTCCAAAATACAGTGGAATCATATGTAATACAATATGATACAAATCGTGCAGTTTTCGACATATGGAAGTAATAAATAACCAGCTATCAAAAAGACAGCCACACATATAAACCTTGAACGAGGTGGGTAGTTGATGTCGAGTTGAGAGCAGTTTCTCGCGTATTTTCCATATGAGGTATACATGTAGGTTAGAATGAACATAACCAGTCTCAACAAAAGGTGACGTCACGACTTCATTTACATACACTCAAGCTCTGACGTCACAATTCAGAAAGCAGGCACCAACATTAAAAGCCAGCAGTGCTCCCAAACATGGCTGTATATCGGGGTTTATTTTTGTATGCAAGGGGGAGTTTTCACATCATGAGTGTAAAGAAGGGCGTGACCGAGAGGCGGAGTGGGGTGGTGGGGACCCCCAGCGGCATCCCAGTGGTAACGACCTTAAAACAACCTGAAGGCACCAGGTGAGGTTCAGACACTTGCAGAGAGAGACGGAGCATGAAAAGTCGCGGAACAAACGGAAATGCCTGTTTTACATAATGAAGTGCACTGAAAGGCCGTGTGAGGACCGCTGTAAAACGCCCGCTTACATCACTGAATTTGTTTCCAGGAGAAATTCAATGTTAATTTATAACTTCTGGTTAAAAAAAAATACAGCCAGAAAATCTGGATGTTTAGGTCTGTTCTAGTTTCCAAAAGCTTACGATTAATTTGCTAGTTTTCGAAGCACATGTTATAAGCACACTTCACACCAGAAGTGAGTGTCTCCATTCCTAGCAGCGACCGCTGACGGATATGGTGCGCATGCGCAGATTTGCTTTCCCGCTAGTAGATTATCAGCACTCTGTGTCCACCACTTAAATGTCTACTTTCGTAAATCATTAAAAATTAAGCGTTAACAATTAATTCAATACTATTTCTGTGCATAATCCCCAGGATAAGAAGCATTTGATTGCCATAATGCTTACAAGAACCCACGTTCCCAATTATGGGGTACTTTGCAGTAGTCACCTTTTCAAGTTCACTTATTTTGATGCATAACATTTACCAGAGTGTGTACAAGGGGCAAGTGGATGGGTTTGCACGGAGCTGCACTCTGTGGTTACTGTCGTCAGCAGAAACCGGAAGAGCGGAAGACTCAGAAAATCGAGATAACAGCATGCCACCGAGACTAAGAAAAGCAGGGAGCATTTTGTTTCATGGTGAACAGTAGAGGTGGGCGAGTCACTGAAAGCTCGAGCTAGGCCAGTGCTTAATTTGTGCTTGTTGTTTCCGGTGCTGAGCACCGGCACTTATTTGTGAGGGCCGGGGCTTATTCTTTTGCCTCAAGCATTTGCTGCGAGCAAAAGACACATATGTGAATGACGGAAGAAGGAAAAACTAAAAAGCGTCATAAAAGGAGAAAGTAGAAAGTTGCAGGATGAGCTGAAGGGACAGGGGTGGCCGTAAATGGATTGAAGAGGCCCGAGGTGGCTTCAGGATTACGCTGCCTCAGTATTCAGTGCTGGCAGATTTAATTACAGCAGCCTCGTGTTTAAGAGAAGGGCTTTGAGCACTGGCACCTCTTAATTTACAAATTAAGCTCTGAGCTAGGCTCGAGCTTGAAGGCTGGCTCTGGCTCGGCTCGAGGTCCTGTTGGAAACTCGATCACATAAATAAGGTTACTGCCTGCCGCCCTCCCTTCACACAGGATGTGGCGGTATGGCCACAGCTGTCGACTTTTAGGTGGGGAACAATGTTCTAGTCTCGGCATCTTCTAAAAATCCTGCGATTCTGGCACCTCACTTAATCTCCCCATCCCTATAAAAAATGAATGTGACTTTGGGTAATGAACTGGTGCTCATCTAAAGCGCTCTTGTACCTCCGGGTAGAGTTTGTCGCTATATAAAAAATGCACAGGGGTAAAAACAAAAATGTTAACAAAAAAACGAAAGATAATTCCCCATTTAGTAGCTGATTTGTACACAGTGATACCAAAAACATGGCTAAAGTGTGGCTTCCCTGTTTAAATTGTGTGATTTTAGGCAAACATTTTAATTTACTGTTGGGACAGAAAAGTCCTCTGCATGGTAAAGATGTGTACCCCAGAATATCCAGTTGTATTTCTGTCTCGATCCCTAATGCTAATTTTATGTCGTAGACAAACACAGATTGTGTATGCACCATGACAAAGGTCTGTCTCATGGATTGTGGTCTTGCCAGACAGTGAAAAGCACGGCGGGGCTGTCCATGGGGAACCATGCACTGCCATGCACTTGGCATGTCCCCTGGCACCCCGTCTCCGCCAGCTTTTACATGGCAGTGCAACCATCATGTAAAAGCCAGCGGAGAGGGGGCTTGTAATCCCCAGGGCAGTGCTGCATGCAGCGGATTGAGACTGCCGGCACCGCTAGGCTGTAGGAGGCTGGCCTGGTTTGTAGCGGGTACCAACCACAGGTACTTACACCTTATACCAGGTCCAGTTATCCCTTATTAGTGAAATGTAGTCAGTGTCTAGAAGCCAGGCTGTTTAGAGGTAGCTGTAGGCAGAGCAGCCAAAGCTGAACTAGGAGACATGCAAAGCTCTTGCAATACCACTGTAGTCACACAGTACTTACACACAAGAATGACAATACTCAGTGTTACCAAAAATAAATGTACTTTATTTTGGTGACACAAGGCCAAAAATATATTAGAGGCTATACTCCCTTAGGAGGTAAGTATTATACACAAAATATACACTAGTAACCAAAATCAGGTAAGTAAACAGTCATGGAAAATAGCAAATAGTGAAAATCACCATAGGTTACAATGGGCCTGGGGGAACACAAACGATATACTAAAATAGTGGAATGCGAATGTCGGTCTCCCACCTAGGCAAGACTGGTGTGTACAGGGGCCCTGGGAGTGTAAGAAAACACCAACGGTAAGTAAAGTACCCCACCCCAGAGCCCAGGAAAGCAGGAGTAAAGTACAGCATGTTTTCTCACTAGAAGTTGTGATAAAGAATTATGGGAAAACCAAGCAAGACTGTAAGGCACCAACAATGGATTCCTGGACCTGAAGACCTGCGGAGAGAGGAGACAAGTCCAAGAACAGCTGAAGAGTCCAGGAAGAACAGGAGCCCTTGCTAACCTGGATGAAGGTGCAAAAGTGGATTCTCTGGTTACAAGAAAAAGTCAGAAATGCACCAAAGAAGACTGCTGCAGATTCCTGTTTAGTGCAAGAGATGCCCCACGTCGAGTAGAAGAATGCAGGCTGGTTTTCATCATTGGATTCTGCCAACAAGCCTTGGCTCATGCAAAAGATGCGTTTGACAGGAGAAGGCGCTACCTGGACCCAGGACTGACCTGGGGGTCTCAACTCGGACTGAGGAGACAGAGGGGGCTCTCAGCACTTCAGAGAGCCCTCAGAAGACCAGGCAGCACCCACAGGAGTCCCAGAACACGGGGACAAAGGAGTTGCAAATTGTAATTGTCACAGCACTACACAAAAGGATCCCACGCCGCTGGGGACAACTCGGGGAGCTCAGCATTGCAGGATAGAGTGCTGGGGACCAGGGCTACGCTGTGCATGAAGGATTCTTTGGAGAGGAGCACAGAAGCCCTAGGAGCTGCAAAGCACGTGGTGCACAGGGGTACTGTCTGCCTCGGGGAGGCAAGCTCTTACCTCCACCAAATCTGGACAGTAGGACCTTCGGACAGTCTGGGTCACTTCGGTCCACGACCTGTGTTCCAGGATCCACGCTCGTCATCCGGAGAGGGGACACAGAGTACCGGTCGTACCTGTTGAGAGGTGCCTGCTAAAGCAGGGAAGTGACTCCATCACTCCTCAGGAGATTCCTTCGGTCCTTCTGGTGCAGGATGAAGAAAGGCAGTCTTCAGAGTGTGCACAACCTGCAAACTCTTGCAGTTGCTGGCAGGAGCTGATGTTACAGAGGCAAAACCGAATCTGAGGACACACCCAGAGGAGAGACCCTAAATAGCCCTGAGAGGTGGATTGGTCACCTAACCAGGTAAGCACCTATCAGGAGGGGTCTCTGATGTCACCTGCTGGCACTGGCCACTCAGATGCTCCCAGAGTTCCCGGACCATCCTGAAAGTATGATGGCAGAACCCAGGGACACTCTGGAAGAGCTATGGGCACCACCCCTGGGGTGGAGATGGACAGGGGAATGGTCACTCCCCTCTTCTTTGTCCAGTTTCGCGCCAGAGCAGGGACTGGGGGTCCCTGAACCAGTGTAGACTGGATTATGCAAGGAGGGCACCATCTGTGCCCTTCACAGCATTTCCAGAGGCTCTGGGAGGATACCCCTCCCATGCCTGTAATACCTATTTCCAAAGGAAGAGGGTGTAACACCCCTCTCCTAAAGGAAATGCCTTGTTATGCTGCTCAAGCCTCAGGAGGGCAGAAGCCTGTCTGTGAGGTGGCAGCAGCTGGGGCTGCAGTGCAAACCTCAGAAGACTGGTATGGCAGTACTGGGGATCAATGGTGGAGCCCGCAGGGTGCATGGATTTGCACCCCCCCCATACCAGAATCAGATTAGGGATACAATTTCTCAATCCTAGACACCTCACATGGCCATATTCGGAGTTACCATTGTGAAGCTACATATATGTGTTGACCTATATGTAGTGCACACTTATAATGGCATCCCGCACTCACGAAGTCCAGGAAAATGGGCCTGGACAATGTGGGGGCACCTCTGCTAGTGCAGGGGTGCCATTACACAGGTACTAGGCACCTAGCCTCCAGGGTCTGAAGGTTAGACATATAGGTGACGTATAAGTGACCTGGTGCATTGAAAATGGCCGTGAAATAGTGCTTACACTATTTCACTCAGGCTACAATGGCAGTCCTGAAGAAGTGTTTGTATGAGCTCCTTATCAGTGGCAAAAGAAATGCCGCAGCCCATAAGGATTTCCTGGAACCCCAATGCCCTGGGTACCTTGGTACCATGTACTAGGGACTTATTACGGGGGTCCAGAATGCCAATTTGGAGTGGAATACTGGGTTACCAGTACGTAAGGACAAATTTGGAATCAGAGAGAGCATAAACACTGGAGTTCTCGTTAGCAGGACTCCAGTGACACAGTCAAACATACTGACAAAACAGTAAAACAAACTGACATGTAGGCCACAAGCTATGAGCACTGGGGTCCTGACTAGCAGGATCCCAGTGAGACAGTAAAACCACAATGACAAGCACTGACAAACAGGCCAAAAAGGGGGGAACCATGCTAGAAAGAGGCTACTTTCTCCACAGGCCGTCGGCTGGCGAACAAAGTGGCAGTGTCGGCGGTCAGACCATGGCGCGCTCGCCATGGTCATAATGTGGAGGACGGACTGCTGCATTGGCAGCGGTCCAACCGCCACTGCAAGTCTGGCAGTCCAAGGGCCGCCAGGCTCATAATGAGGGCCTCAATGTGTGGCATAGAAGGCACATAAGTAACTGTGCTGGACCTAAATTGTGCTCGGAATGTACAGTGAGTGAGTGTGCCTGCAATGATACATTACGTGGAGGACCCTGATTTCCATTTCCGGAATCCCAGGCCTGCCTAGTGAAAACATGAGGAGGAGAGGAATCCCCACCCAAGGCATATTTGTGGAATGCTGCATTCGTGTGAGCTGGGAGATGGGGGGGACACACAGTGGAGGGAAGAGAGAGACTTCCTCTGCACTTAAGGAGGTTGCACTTTGATTCAGTGATAGATCACCAGGAAGGGGCCTGGATGCACCTCGGGAAGGGATGGGGCTTATAAGGGAATCATAAAGAGTAGGGCTGGGAGCCTCAGATTAAACTTTTGATGCACATATTGCTGTGACTGACATCCAGGTGTAAGCTCTTGTCACTCAGCTGTGGAGACGTGTCTGCTGTGGCAGACATTTTATATAAGAAAGAAGAAAGAGAGAAGTGTCCACGTCCGAAGAAGCAGAACCCCAACAAAACCTTTAAGATCCAGACCAAAAATCACATTTAGGGGCATATTTATGAAAAGTGGCGTGTCATGTCTTGATGCGCCACTTTTTTTGCGCCCCATTGCACCCCCTAACGCCACCATGTATGCGCTGTATTTATGATATGGCGCACCATGGTGCATGTTAGGGAACCAGTGTCAAAAAAGGTTGACGCTAGTTTGGCACTTGGCAGGAATAGCGCCAAAAACTTTGATGCTAATCCTGCAAAGTGAGAGGAGGCCCATTAAAAACAATTGGAGCATCATTTTAACAAAAAAAACACAAAATGGAGGGGCAAAAGTGGGAGATTCGGAGAAAATACTCCTGGTCCCGTGTGTAAAGGCTCCCAACAGATAATGAATCAAAAAAAGGTACACACGGTTCCAAAAAACGCCAGAAGGTTTCTTTCACACTCAATGGTTCAGCATTTGATGGGAACCAAAAAATGATCGAAGCAAGAGCCCTCACTCACCTTCCGGTGACATGCTTCATCATAGGGCCAAGCTCCTCGTCAGGCCGGCACTGCAGTGCCTGACGGGCCTCACACAGGGGCTCTTTGCCGGAGATCGTTTTGAAGTGATGTACAACCGGTCAAAAAAAGGTTTTTATGAAGGATTGGTGTAAGGATAATTAAAAATGACTAGAGGTAACAGTTATGCAAGTTTATTCTAATGCTGGAACCTCTGGCATGATTAAAAACAATACGCAGGGATACAGTAGATTAATGCCTACACTCCCCATATAAATAAAGTACTAATTCTCACAATCGAGAATAGTAAAAAGAGGGAAGTAAACACAGGATCCCCTGTGTTACTCGATATAATTGGTCTCTTGCTTCGATCATTTTTTGGTTCCCATCAAATGCTGAACCATTGAGTGTGAAAGAAACCTTCTGGCGTTTTTTGGAACCGTGTGTACCTTTTTTTGATTCAGCATCATTTTAACGCCTGCCTTAGGAGGGAGCGAGGCCCTGCATGAGGATTCCTTGAGCAAGGTGTGAAGCTATGCACCGATCTGGCCTTACCCATGTGCAGTATCGGTTCCATGGCCCTCATATGCCAGGAGGGGGCCGCATTCTTATGAGTTGTATCAGACGCCCTAAGTGGCAAGCACCAAGCTGCACTGCCATGCCACCGTGATCCAGCAGAGGGCGTCAACGGTGAACGGAGTTTGGGCTAGTTTGGGCTAGGTGTGCAGGACTTGTGTCTACCGAGATCTGCAACTCTGTACGCCAGAAGGGGCCACCGTAGTGAGGGTGATCGCATAAGGAGAGTGTGCACCCAGAACGTGATTACCACTGCGCCGCATGTATGCCAGTAGATGCTGCCAGTACTACTTTGGCCTATGGTTTGGGTCATTGCCCGGCCTAAAAGAGTGTTGCTGTGACCAGCAGGTCGAGTCTGTACATTGTGATCTGCACCTGACAGAATCCCCGAGGTTCACCGAGATGCTGCAGAGGACATCACACCCTCGTTGGATCCCCTTCGGGAACAAGAGGATCACACCAGCATTCCCCCACTAGGGGGAAAAGCAACTTACTTTTTGTGGCCGCCAGGCAGGAGCAGCTCCTATCACTGGAAAAAAGACCACCAGGCTCGACAAGAAGAGTGTGCGCGCTGGCCTGACTTCGTCATGCAGGTTCCAGACATGGGAGCGTCTGAAGAGAAGGCACCCACTGCACCACTGAACAATGCCACAACATGACTAAAACCAGGGCCCTGGAGCCCCAGGGAACTTGCAGCTAACAGTACTATGGCACCATAGACACTTTTGACTAATTCCTAAAGAGTCAGAGGGAAAAATCTTGAGTGCGGCCTAATAGTTTGCATTCTGTGGATGTGGACACAAATGAAAGGGTAATTACCCCAAGCAAGCTACACGTAAGGAGGGTGGGACCAGGATCGGCCTAATAATTACTAGTGCCCCGCCCTAAAGAGGATTGTGTTATTGCTTCTGAATGTTGTATACCTTTGCATGTGTAGAGTTAGAAATAAAATGCTTCCTTTATTAGTTAAGCAAGTATTGGACAGGACATTGATTTATTGTGTGCACTCTTTGCATATTAAGTTATGAAACGTGTTCAATGACCTGTATCTACATCTCCCCTGGGGGACCCTTGAGTGCTCTATCACTGAGAGTCAAGTGCAGAAGAAGTACTTTCCCCAGTTGCTCAGGACCCATAGTAGCCCGGGCCCCAGTATATGAGGAGTAGAAGGCCTTAACCGCACCATAGTTGGGCCCAGTAGCCCTTGCGTGCCCCGTGGCCCTCTGAAACAGGTGCTGACATTTACCAAAAGTCCTCATTTTTCATTATCGTGTATAAAAGCACTTTTAAATATGTGAGTTGAGAATACCAGTTGTACTAACACCTATTGTGTTTGATTTAATAGACTATAATGTTGCTCTATAGAAATCGGGGCAGGTACAGGGTTTAATTGGCAACTATCATGTTTCTTAGTTCACTAATGATGCATATTAAAACATATCACTTTTAATCAGTACTTCTCAGTGCAGTGCACTTATTGTCAAAGCTTCCATATGTTAAGGCAATACACTTTTTTGAATTTTGAGACGTTATCCTATTTACATGATATTTGTTGTACGAGTGACATAGGAAACATTTTCAGGGCACGGGTTTTAAGTGCCGAGCCAGACTTTTGGCTCAGCTCTTGCTCGGCTCTCCCTGTTAATTTGTTGGCTCACCCACCTCAACTGAATAGGTTGTGGTATTGTCCTCTATAGCGCCAAGAAGCTCCTGCTTGTTTGCGCTTTACAAATACCATTAGCATAACGTAACATAGCTATAATTGTCATGATCGGATGACTGATTGGAGGAATACGCTTTCATTGCTTTAGTTGAGGTCCATAAGTAGCCTTTTAAATATCACAGAATGGAAAGATATTTGAATGGCAGAAGTGTGGATTGAAATACATTTCTAACTTGGGCAGGATGAGGATGGAGAAGTAAGACGCCATCTTAATAAGAAGAACAGGTCGGCTACCAGAGAGCTTAAACTGTAGTGCATTGGAGAACGAACGAAGAAATGAAAGTTCAATGAAGTACAAATGAGCCCCACATAAACCATTGTAGGACACCTACGATGGTGCCTGGAGGAACCCCGCAGAAGAGTGACTATGAAGGGAAAGAGAAACTTTCAAGAAACTTAAAAAGAATGAGAAAGATGTGAGCAAAGACCTTTTTTTAATTCCCAGAGGTGGATAAAGAAGTAAGATTATGGAATCTAAAAGAAGAAAAACATGGTAGACAGGTTGAGATGGTAATCTTCAGCTAAGAAGTTGTAGACTGATATTTGAGCAGTTTCAGGCGAATGCCCTTTACAGACTCATAAGTGAATGGAAGTAGTACATTGTGAATAAAGTAAGGAGGATGGGTAGCAAGGAAATAGGACCGGTATTAGAGAGCAACGAAAAGACAGTGGATCTTAACACTGTAGTGGTAAACCAGTAGTTGGCTTGAAGGTGTGAGCAAATGTCCTAGATTTTGCAAGGCAGGAAGGTGGATTGACACAAGTGGACAGACAGAGGAGAGCTTTGGAGGATACCTCCATCCTTTCCCGCCGACGTGCAGGAGCAAAAACGATGATATATAAGGGAACTTACTCAAATTGCCAGAAATTAAGATTAATTTAAGCATTCCACATCATTTGTAGGTCGAGCCTAGGCAGCGCATGCAAATACAAATAGACGCCAAGGCACTTGTGAAGAAAAAGTCAGTGTTAGGATATAGTATGGTCCTTTTCCAAGCAATCAAATGCACTGAAGACCGGGAAGTATTATCATAAATCCAATTTATTCTTGTGGTGTGATTCTCATGTATTGGTGAACAGACAAACAGCCAACACGTGTTTCGTCTTATGAGAAGGTAATCTCATTGACTTCCTCAGGGCTCGGAAAATAATTTATTCAATACTAATGACGGTGCAGAAGTAATTCAAAAAATGCTATCCCTTAAGGTCCCAATTGATATTGATCAAGTAATGGGAGCTGCCATAAACTCCCGCGTTTAAACAAGAGGGGTGTGTGTGTATACACCATCTGACCGCGATCTAAATCGTAACAGCAGGACACGGAGTAGCGTGTCCGGAGAGCAAAATCTTACTCTCTGGTCCCCGTGTCAAACAAGACATGCTGTTATCTACTCTGTGGGCTTTGCCCACGCCCATCGCTTATCATTGGTTCAAGCGTCTGCCTTTCGAAATTCCTGTTGTTTATTTGATGAATAGCTTACATCTGCCATGCCTTTTGGCTGTTTTGTTCCACCCTAGAGACTGGCCCTGTTACATGGATCAGTTCGTTTCTTGCCATTTATGTTAGTTGCAGTGCACTACTTTTTTCTTTTGCCTCTGTTCCGGTTTCAGGAAGGTTGTGTTTATTAGCGCTCCCAACACATCACGCACTTCTCTCCTCGCTTCTGCGTGCCTGCTTGTTTTCTTTGATGTGGGCTTCAGTACATATCAATCGGCATTTGTAATTTTCATTGCCAGTACAGATCAGCATTTATTTTTAATTTTCTTTCCCTTCTGTATTTGGTTTACATTACCATTGTTTAATTTTATTTGTTCTCCTCCCCTTATGTTATGTAGGAACAGGGAGAGATGATGCCAAGACTCGAACCCAGTTCCCTAGTCCCAAGTTCAGCAACTGTGTACATTGTGCCACACCCTCTCAGACCCTTACTTGTTTTCTGTGCAATTGATCAAAGCTCTAGGCTTCAAAAGTTTACTGTTAGTGCAGTCTGTTGTGTCTTCCTGGACACTTTTGACCTGGAAGTAGAATCTCTGATGAGGAGGTGCACTAGTTTTAAACGTCTAAGTTCACTTGCAGTTTTGAGGCAAGTGTGGACAGGTGCGCCGATGTGAATTACACTTTTATTTAACTTGGTAGCACTTGCAAACGCTCAGGCTGTTTTGTCGGTTCTTGGACCTGAGGCATAGGGTGCTGAATGGGACTACTTAGAGCCACGCACACTGCTGTTGAAATGCAGTCCCCGGGCACCCTCACCACTGGCTCCAAGCAGGGAATCCCAGGGGATGTCCTGAAAGGTGAAGAGAAAATGAAAACAGCGCAAACCCCTCTGACGTAGAAGTGGTGCGCGCAGCTCTGAGGTGACAGAGTCAGCTGAAAGGCGGCAGCGTGCACCACTTCCTCACACCTGAGCACCTTTGTTCAGTGCGGAGCGGGTCACTGGTGAAGCGGGCCAGGCTCTGCGAGGCACAGGGTTATGGCGCAGATTGCCAATTTCCTGAGGAACAGCTTCAGGCTCAGATCCTGTGTAGGCAGAGGTGAGTGAGCATGGTAGGTGCTAGGTTGGGTGAACCAGGGCGTGCCGCTCGCCCCTAAATTAAATTTTTTTCCCTTCGGGCTTTGGTATCTATGTTGTCCCTTGAGCATTGTAATTGAAGTGTACTTGTCGCACTAAGGCCCATATCTATACTTTTTTAGCGCCGCATTTGCGCCACTTTTTGATGCAAAAACGGCGCAAACTTACAAAATACAATTGTATTTTGCAAGTTTGCACCGCTTTTGCGTCATAAAATGACGCAAATGCGGCTCTAAAAAAATATAAATATGGGCCTAAGCTTTTATACAGTATTAGCATTTATACAGCTCCTTTCCGCCCCAATGAAGCTGAAAGCGCTCTTAGGTTATATTGTGTCCTCTGGGAAGTTTGGCAACTTCTAACGCTTCTACCATTGGAATGTGCACAGCTTCTCAGCTATCATATTATGTACTGTCCACTTAAAGCGGATACTCTTTTATAATGTTATGTGTGTCTCCGCTCAGTCTCCCTCACATCATCATTGGTCCCTGTCTCAGCTCCTGTTGAAGTCCTATATTTCCTACTAAAAAGCTAGCCAAGGCTATCTGGCATCAGTGCGAGAATAGGGCAAACCATAGTCTGCAAACCCATCAATTGGGGATCATGGTGGACAACAAAAAAGGGGTATAGTCATGAAAAGCAGTCTGAAACTCAACTTATACTTTGCTTTGCTAATGCTGGCCGCGTCATAGCTTGTAAAAAATGTTTAACGTATCCACACCCCCATGCGTGTTAGAGCTTTTTTTCTCCATTCTGTTATTCACCATTCCCCCCAGCCCTGTACACCATTGCCACGGAATTGCCAAAGCAGATTAGCGAGACCTATTGGCATTGCCAAAGCTTGTTTGTTATTTTCATTGATTGGGACCGACAAATAGCAGGAGATGTATTTAAAGGCCAGATGCAGGAAACAAATAGCGAGTCGCAAACGGCAAAAATTGCCGTTTGCGACACGCTATTCGCGTTTCCCAATGCAGAAATGCATATTGCGAGTCGGTACCGACTCGCAATATGCATTTCAGAATCGCAAATAGGAAAGGGTGTTCCCTTCCTATTTGCGATTCTGAGTGGTATGCAATACCATTTGCATGGTGTCGCAGATACCATCCACTTCAAGTGGATGGTAACCCACTCGCAAATTGGAAGGGGTCCCCATGGGACCCCTTCCACTTTGTGAATGGACCCACAAATATTTTTTCAGGGTAGGTAGTGGTCCGAGGGACCACTACCTGCCCTGAAAAAAAACCAAAACTAAAGGTTTCGTTTTTTTTTTAAGTGCAGCTCGTTTTCCTTTAAGGAAAACGGGCTACACTTAAAAAAAAAAAAACTGCTTTATTTAAAGCAGTCACGAACATGGAGGTCTGCTGACGACAGCAGGCCTCCATGTTTGCAAGTGCCTAGACTCGCTATGGGGCCGCAATTAGCGACCCACCTCATGAATATTAATGAGGTGGGTCATTGCGACCCCATAGCGAGTCGCAGACGGTGTCTGAGACACCGTACTGCATACCAATTTGCAACTTGCAAATTGCGAGTCGCAGGGACTCGCAATTTGCAAGTCGCAAATTAGCATTTTGCTACATCTGGCCCCCAGTTCTGTAAATATACGTAAATGAAATGTTATGACTGAGAACAAATACAATGGTCACTGAGTTCCCCTACCTTATGAAGTATTTCAGCCTTCCGCGTCATTCCTCTATACGGTCATGGAACTTCTCCAGTGACGTACAATATCCTTGTAATGCACTGTAGACAGTACTGTATCCCTTACATCATTTGTAGGATCTTCAGGGCCACCATAATATAAGTCCAAGTTTAAAAACAAAACTCCTGTAGACTCCTTTAGCCCTGGTATATAGGACTTCA
The DNA here is from genome assembly GCF_031143425.1 of Pleurodeles waltl. Classification (NCBI taxonomy): domain Eukaryota; kingdom Metazoa; phylum Chordata; class Amphibia; order Caudata; family Salamandridae; genus Pleurodeles; species Pleurodeles waltl. The sequence goes on from NC_090444.1 coordinate 1,752,285,843, forward strand.
TAATGGTTTTCTAAGTTTGAATGTCACCACAAAAGTTGTAAACTTAAAATTTGTTTTCTCTTCCTGCACTACAGGCTTGCTTTCACGGTTTTTGGACTGAACTGCCTATGCTTTTTAGGCACCATGACGACTGCCATCCTTGAAAGAATCAGCACTTTGCCCATCAGTGGCCAGCAGCTGCGTCGGCTTCCCCAGCTTTTGGAAGAGGGCCTTCCCAAGATGCCCGCCACCGTCAAAGAAAATGACGTGCCCCGCCTTCTCCGGGAACCATATATTGAGGCAGGGTACCGCCCAGTGGACCAGGAGTGGCGCTACTACTTCCTCAGTCTATTTCAGAAGCACAACGAGTCTGTCAATGTCTGGACCCACTTGGTAGCAGCATTTACTGTTCTTCTGAGGTTTAAAATATTTCTGGGATCGGAGGCGTTTAGTATGGGATTTATATCAATGCCACTGTTTATATACGTGCTGGCCACTCTCACCTACCTCACCTGCAGCACCTTAGCCCACCTGCTGCAATCCAAGTCAGAACTGGCACACTACACATTCTACTTCCTGGACTATGTCGGTGTTAGCGCTTACCAATATGGGAGCGCCTTGGTCCATTTCTACTACAGCGTTGACCAACTCTGGTATGACAAGGTTGCTTTTTTCTTTCTACCAGGGGCTGCCCTCCTTGGTTGGTTGTCCTGCGTGGGTTGCTGCTACGCCAAATATCGCTACCAGCGGCCTTATCCCGTTATGAGGAAGTTATGCCAGGTCACGCCTGCTGGCGTGGCCTATATACTAGACATTAGTCCTGTGATTCATCGTTTCATTATCTGCCAGCAGGTTGGTTGCACCGAAGAAGCCCTGCAGTACCACATTTTGCAGATCATCTTCTTTCTCATTGGGGCATATTTTTTTTCCTGCCCTGTGCCCGAGAAATTTTTCCCGGGCGCCTGTGACATTGTAGGGCATGGCCATCAGATCTTCCATGTGTTCTTAGGACTCTGCACCCTTTCGCAACTGGAGGCCGTGCTCCTGGATTACCAACACAGGCAAGCATCTTTCCTAGGGAGGCACACCGAGGCCTCAACCTACGCTGACTGCACCTTATTTTTTGTGCTCGTCCTGCTCAGCACCGCAACAGCATTTTACCTGCGCTACAAGATTATGGAGCGACTGAGTAGGAAAGGCCAATAGGAGAACTGTTTGAATTCTAATCCAAGTCTTACACCGTTCAGATGAAGCCAGTTAAAAAAAAGACCACAAAGTAACCAATTGTTATTTAGTTTTTTCTACTTATGAGATATTTACACCCTGTTGCCTTGTTGAAAGCAGTGCAGCACTGTGGAATATGCCTGCTGACCGGTAGCCGCACTGTATTGCGAATGATAAGCTAAACCTGGAGGCACTTGAAACTTTGCACATACAGGAGTCAATTCTCAGAAGCATTTATGAGTACAGGAAGCAGTCCTACATGCCTTTGTGAATCAGCCCGAAACATCCAAATCCCTATTAGTTAGTAAAAGTACACAGTCATTATTAGTAGTGGTAATTGTCCATGAGTTTGACCCAGTTATCGCATTTTATTTCTATTAAAAATGTTTTGGGGTGTATTCACATGTAAGAGTATGTAAAAGAGTCGTAAAGGATAACCCTTTCATGTACTCTCACATGTCTTTGGGAATCGGCCCATGGTTTGGGCTTATGAATTGAATGGCACTTTGGCCAATGATCATCTACATGCACAATGCCGGTTCAGTGCATATTTACACAGCGGTAGAACATTATGCGAAAAACACACAGAAATTGCTCAGTTTAGATGCATAAGGGATCCCAACCAAAGTGCAGAATTTTCCTACCGCGAGCTGCCCAGGCACGTCCAGTTCATCTACGTAAATGTCGCTGCTTAAAACAAATACCATTTGAACCAATGGGCAGGATTAGGTATAAATAGCCAGTTACACCAGGATACTGCTACTGTAGCTCATATGAACCATTAAAACTGGCTACCGGGAATTTACATTGGGGCAATTTTCAAAGGTGCTCTACCACCACCAGTAAAATGTCAATGAAGTGACTCAGCAAGTCTGCGCTGGTGCAGGTAGTGCCAGGATCCCCTCCTGCTATGAACCATCTCTGCTCACCTCGGTGCCAGTGGGAAGAGCGAGAGAGGGATCTGTAGCATACATTAGCGATGAAAGACTGCCAATGACTTGGCAAATCCCAAAGAGGCAGACTTGGAGCTTTCGGGGGCTGCACACCTGCTTGATTTCTCTGGAGCAGGGACTCTATAGTCTTGTCTCTCATCTTTTAGGAACACTTATCCCGCTTATCACGAGAGACACTATTTCAGTAATGGTGTAAATATGTAAATACACTTCTTAATCTATAAACAAAGCACTATCTGGGACTTAAGATATTGGTCCTTCACTTTAGAGAGTTTCTTTGGAAAGAGGCACCACATGGCATAGCACTGTGCAATCTAAATCTACCTACAAGGGGAGTACGTCATTCTTACAAATTTTACGTCAGAGAAACCCATTCTGTTGAGGCCCAACTGACAAGTCTTCAACTTGATAAAATTCCAAAATGACCAGTTCCATTTTCGAGACTAAAAATAGCTCTACAATAAAGGAAAAAAAAAAAAAAAGGATTTTGTATTGAAGTCCAAGTCTGGGTTTAAGATAGGCACCAAAACTTCACAGTTCCCAAAAAATAGGAATTGAAAGTCTAATGGAAAAATATGAAGGGAATGCTAGAAAACCCTTAAATTAAAATAGGTCGTTTATCACAACATAAACATATCTAGCAATAATGGAGGAGGCCAGACAGGAGTAAGGAGGTGAGATGTAGAACTAAGAAGAGGGCAGCAGAAAAGAGTTAAAGGGGAAGGAGAAGTAAAATAAGTTACAAGAGGAAGGAAAGGAGCAGTGAGGAAAATAAAACTAAAATAGGTGGGATAGGGAGTGGGAGGAGAGAAGAAGGTGAGGAGTTAGACTGCAGAGTGGTTCAAGGGCATGGGTCAGCCACCACGTGAACAAACAACAAAATGATGCCTGACGGAGGAGGACAAAAGAAGTGAAGGAAGTAGAAAGAGGGAGACGAGAAAAAGGCGCGCCTGGGAGTTGGACTAGCGTCTTCCACCATGAAATAAGAGGGTGAAAATTATTTGATTCCAAGGAAATTGGCTTTAATCATCTAAAATTTTGACAAAACCAACTCATCCAGTGGGGTTCACCAGAGTTAGATTCTTCAGGTTAGGGTTTTGTTCACAATTATGTGCATTACGCAAAATCAGGGGCCTGATTCACGAAGCTGAGGAACAAATACACATCATGTGGGTGCTTTCTATTATAGCAGCCATCATAACTTAGATGTATTTATTTATTTCAGTTGCTTCTCCCCCTCTCTCGACTTTGGGGGTTTATATTTTGTAATTAGAATGCTTGATCAGAACTGCATCCACTCCTTGGTCAAATAGCACCTACAGTTGGTGCCCACTAGCCATCATAGTTGTTCACCTGGTAACACATTTCTTCACATTTTCTTGGAATGCCACCTGATACCAATTTCACTCACTTTCAAACTCCTCAGAAGATTGTAGCAAGGCCAGTTTGAGCAGTTGTATTTTCACTGCATAATGCTCCAATAATTGTTCAGTAACAGTCTTTTATGCATGGAAACCTCTGCCCCCACCACTCCTTAGAAGGCCATAACTGAAATTCAAAAGCACACACATGATCTGAGCTTCTCCAGGTCAGCCTTCTTGATTTGCAGGTGTAGGTCTGGGCTCTAATAGACATTTCTCTCGTTCTGAACTCCTTGCATTGTGGATTTTGTAATAATATATTTTGCAGTTTATCTGCTATGTCACAATTGCATCCAGTTCTTGGCTTAAGAGCCCATATACTCAAGCCACTATGCACTTTTGTCAGTAGTTATGTTGTACCCTAAGCATAAGTTTGACTTACTCCTGAACTGCCAAGAGTAATACACACTCTCAGAGAAAAGTGTTGGCAAACACTCTAGTTAGTCACACTTTAGTTTTTTTCTATTATTTATTTACACTTTTTACCTACACCATTATATTAGTTCTCGGAATAAAAAACAAAGCAATCTGTTTTTTTCTCTTAAAAACGCCTTATGCATCCAGTTGTGTTATAATGATATTCTCTTCCTGCAGTGACGTTTGAATAAGCCTGTCCCATCATGCTGTCAGTCACAACAAATATGGCAAAATAAAATGAATGGCAGAACTCATGCCAGCAGAAACAAAATAAAAGTGCCTTAATATGAGTACATTTAACTAAGAAAGGGGGCTGACTGATCGCTCAGTCCCTTGCAGAAACTTCAAAATGGCTGCTAACAGAAGCTGCAAAATGGCTCCTTCCATATGGAGCAAAATGGTTGTTACCAGAATGGCAGTGAATGTAGACAAACAAGGAGGTACACCAGCTAGAGGGACTGACCAGCCGAGCTCTCCATCTGGTATTGAGGTAACTGCGCCACTCTGACGCCCCTGTTGCCAGCTCCTTTTCTGAGGGCTGCAGTCTTCCTGATAAATGGTATTAGAATCCCTAATGATTATTTGGAGTCAGGCCGGATTGGGAACCCAAAGCAGCCCTGGCAGGTTTTGTCAGACCAGCCCCATAGGGTGCATAGTGAGCGAGGGCAGCCGGCGAGCCTGACTACTAGGAGGGGGTTTGGTGGTGTTCTTACCCAAAGAAACTTTGTGAAAATTACAAGGATGGTGCATTCTACAACACATTTTCATTATATATTTAGTTTTATTCGTTTTTAAAGCATAGTAATGATGACCTTACAGTGCACCGGAATAGAGCATTTTTACTGAGGTTCTTCAATGATTTATTCACCATCACCCTCCAAAAGTGCCTCTCATCTCTCCATAGCCCCTCTCTCACATGTATTTCATTTGTTTTATAGCGCCTCTCTTACTAGTTTATGGTGTCGGAGCACTTTACATCACACACATACAATGAATCATACATGTGTAAATCAGTGTATTGAAAATTTTACAGAAGACAAAGGGGGCTGCAGGTTGTAGGATTCACGTCATCCATGCTAGTAGGTGTTCTTTAAGAGTGCTTGGTCTGGGGAAGCATAAACTCAGGATTCAGTGGTTAGGACTGACTTTACTAATAAGAATTTGTTTCTACCCAAGCAAACCCTTTTTGGCAAAAATTGGATAATGAAAGACTGGGAAAAAACATTTGCATGCGGCGATTTGATGGCAGTTCATAGCTCACGGTGCTAGATTATGATTGTAATTTATGAACTGCACAGTAACAAAAGGATCAATGTGACAAAAGCAGTATCCCACGGGCTATGTACAGAAAAAACTGTTCTGTGATCTGTGTGGTACACTTTCTTTGCAGTAGGCATATTAGCCCTCTACTCTACCCTACATTTATCAATGCCACTAGACAAAGAGTCTGCCACTAGACAAAGCTGCCATCTCTCTCCAGAAGGTACGTTAATCACCAGCGTTATCTTGGCACTCTTATTGTTGCCTGAAGGCTGTTGGATATACAAGGAACACTGCAGTGCTTTTAAAACGTCTGCACTGCTACAAAACCGGCCTCCCAGTAACAAAAACGGTCCCTTCCCATCCAGCCCCACCCGGGGAACCACCCGATGCCCGGTACGGCCAGTCCGGCCTTGTCTGGTGTGTTCATAGCCTGGGTTCGTAATGTTTTTTGAAAGTTTATCAGAGACAAGGGTCAGGGAAAACCTGTGACTGCAGGATTGTATTTTACCCTTCTGAAGTGACTGACTGCTCATTTAGAAAAAAAAGGCGTTGCAGGTTTATCCTTGGTCATTCGTGTCCTTCCAAACTCAGTTTTCAGTTCTGAATCTTTCAGTCACAAATAATTGCTATCAGACTTCAACATCCAGAATGCATTATGTTGGCACACAAAAGTCCTATACCGGAAACTGTGTAATGTTATGGGGTGAGGTAGTCGCCATAGGATGAGGACTGTGTTTCATTCAGGCATCTACAAACAAGTAGAGCCAGGATCCGGGCTCTCTAGGATTGATGGAGTGCCAACGCTAATCTCCACTCCCACTACACATAGTATTATCTAGGGTCGATATTTGTATCCGCCTCGTCTTCATTGTATAACCTGATAATTCTTTGAATCCCCCCCACGTGTTGTTAGATGCTGTAAACATATATGATTGCATGCATTCGTTGATTCACACATGTACTGCATTAATGTGCCTTACAAAAGATCCGCTTGCCTTTTAAAATGCAGGAAAATAATTGTAACCAAGATTGGTGTGTAGTATTTATTTAGAAACGTTTTTGTTTTTATGCACCTCAGTGTTTCCATACTTGGACAGGATGGAATTAAAAACGAAATGCAAGGAGAAGGAAGACACAAGTTCACCTTTCTAGGGGTAACCTAGGAGAGGACCTGACCAGGTGGAATAATACATCCCCTCTAAAACCGGCATGAGGCGGCAAGAAATAATTAGGGCATATTGCATCTAAGTGCCACCCCAGCACTGGCTCAAGTGTGTGTTCTTGTTGGTAGTGTCTGCAGATAGGACAAAGATAGAATGCACATGAAGCCTGCTTCCCGAAGAGTTTACAGCTCTGGGTTTTCTGAATGTTACGTCATACAGGGTTATGGGGAGGTCGATCTTGTTATTCATAATGTTAGTGTCAGTCCAACTAAGAACACATTACAGTGCACGGTACCAAGTAAGATCACAATACAGCAAGGTTACCAGATGACTCCTTGTGACTGGGACCACCATGTCCTAGTCCTGATCAAGAATGTAATAGCTCACTGCATTCTGGGGCTTGTAGTTCTGCCTTGCCTCAGTTGAAACAGATTACAGTGGTCAGTTCACAGGCAACCTGGACTGGAACCTGGCATCCCTACTGACATGGAGGCATCTGTTAACCTCATTTTACAAACACAGAAGCCTCACTGCTGGTCTGACTTGTGGACCAAAAACCGAATTATTCCCAAACTGTTTCCGCACTTAACTCGACATACTGTTGGATCAACACCCTTGTTTTATTGTTTAATTTATAAAGTTTGTCCTCAGCGCACTTAACAAATACTACATGAATGGTACATCATTTATGCTGTAAAAATAAAGAAAATATTTGAAAAAAGGCTGGCAATTTTATTTTGAAGCAAACAAAGAGGACTTGTATTGATAGATGATAAATTGTTTTTGAGTCTTCTTAAGCCTGAAGAGTTTGAGTTTCAGACCTTACATATGGACAGAGAGATAGCTTCTGCTGGTTAGCAATATTTTTAAAGAAGGGATGATCAACAGATGGGCACAGCTAGAGCCTAATGGCCTTGTTTAGTGATAGTTGCTGAGTTTAGATTGGAGGAAGTGTGCTCCAATTCGTACTCTTCAGTGTGCAATGAACGTTGTTATTCCGGTGCTAGTAATCTGGCAGCTAGTCTTACGGTATAAGAGCTAGAGTGATGTAAGTCCCAATGTGTAGGTTAAACGACCTGGATGGCAACTGCATTCTGAAGTCTCTAGTTTGCAAAGTAGAAAGTGAGGGGCTTCAAGCGCACAAGTTGAGGATGTGGAAGAAAGTATGAGTAGGAAAAGAAGACAGAGGATCCTTCTGGGGGAGGGGGAATTTGGCAGCTGTAGGCATGAGGGCCCGCCCCTTACACAGCCCTGTCCCCTCCTCACACAGCGACATTTTTTGTAGGGTGGCAGGTCAGGTTGTGTGTATCTGATTTTTAGAAGTAACAAATCCTTCTGGCAGTGGGTTGATAAAAGCATATTTAGAATACAGTGTTTAAGAATAGTCACAACAAAAGTTTAAAATATTAAAGCTTGGTATCTGAGAAAGTGGTTAATGCATTTTGGGGCATATTTACAAGAAAGTGGCGCATCAGTCCTGATGTGACACTTTTCTTGCATCGCCCTGCTCCCCCCTAACCACACCATGTGTGTGCTGTGTTTACAATACGGCTCCATGGTGCATATTAGGACAATAGTGACAAAAATGTTGTTGCTATTGTGACGCTTTGCAGGAATAGCGCCAAAAGTTATGGCGCTAATCCTGCAAAGTCAAGGGAAGCTCATTGAAAACAATGGCAGCGTCACTTTAATTCATCACACAGAAAGAACAAGGAATGGTCATCAGAGGGCCCTGCTAACACACCCAAAAAATATAAATTCCCTTTGGAGTGGAGCAGTAAGAGTGGGGGAACATATAAGCACGAAAGACAAGACCAACAATTATGGTACAAGGACCACAGACGAACAACAGAAAGAATATCTATGATGAAGCATGCCACAATTTGTGGGTGAGGGCCGTTTTTTCAAAATATTGTTGATTTTTGAATTAGTTGGATCTGGAACTTGACTACATTCCTTGTCCTTTCTCTGTGATGACTTATTGGTTTAGAGAGGTCCTCTGCATCCACTGCGCCTCTTTGTAAATATGTCACAGGGAAATTGCTTCCTTAACGCCACATCAGTGTAAAAAAAATTACGCTAGTGTGGTGCAAGGGGCTTGTAAGTATATCCCTTAGGCCCATATTTATGTTTTTTGCTGCAAAACTTCAGCAAAAAAAATATTAACGTTGACTAACGCCATTCCTTAGGGCCACCTTAATGCCATATTTATACAATGACGCAAGATGGCGCAAAGGAATGGCTAGCAGGGAGTATGGCGCTAGTGGGTCAGAAATGACGTTAGGCTGGTTAGCGGCAAAATTTATGCTGCTAACCAGCCTAGCGTCATTCTCTGACGCACAAGCTGCCACAAACATAACTCCTGTCTATGTATAGACAGGAGTCATGGCGACCACCATGGCCTGCACAGGGGACCAGTGTCTCCTGGGCAAGGACATTAAACCCGGTGCCAGGCAGGGGGCCCCATTTCAGGAGCCCCCAATGACACACCTAAAAATATATAAGAATACTTACCTATACTTACCTAGGATGAGGTCCCTAGTCCTGTGGAGTCTCTCTGGTGTGGTCAGGGGTGTTCCTGGGGATTGAGGATGGCATCTGTGGGCTCATTCTGTGGTGTTTCACCATGGAAATGGGTCCACAGGTCCCCTAACGTCTGGTCTGACCCAGTCGTTAGATATTGGCACTAAGCAGGCTTAGCGCCATTATCTGGGCCTGCCTACTCCATGCATGTGGTCTCTGCGCCGGAGAATAGATATGGCAACAGGGGGTTAGAGTCATATTGTGGACAGGAACATCTACCTTGCATCTAATTAGCGCAAGGTAGTTTGTCGCATCCACAATATGGCGCTAAGCCCTATATTTTGACGCTGGACGTGTCTAGCGTCAAAGTATAAAGATGGCATTAGGTTTGCGCCGTTTTAGCGTCAAAATAAGTTACGCTAAAACAGAGCAAGCAGAGTATAAATATGCCCCTTAGTCTTCAGAAAGGTCTCATGAAAAGTGAAGGGAGGTGGTCAATCTAAACGTAGTTAAGGTGAAATAAATAATAAAATAGTTTTTTTTAAAGTAACTAACAATTATAAGGAAGTGATAAAACATTTTAAGAAAATATATGCACATCAGACTGCGAAGACCCCTTTCCAGTCACCACAGCAATACCATAAAACCTCTGATGTGAGGTAGTTTATACACCAAAGAGAGCACAAGTATAGCAAAGTGTCTTAAACAGCAGTAGGCACTTGAACATAACAGCTCAAGAGGTGTCATCTAGTTCTTCATAAATCCATGATAAGCATTTATATTGCCTAGGGCTCTGTCTGGAAGGCATTCACCACCTCCTTGTGAGACACGGGGAGTGCCCAGGGGCTCGTTTAAGAAATGGCTCCAGTATTTTGACTTAAATTGTGTTCTTCAAGCTTTAAAGTCACAGATCCCCCAACAATCGCCGATTTCTTCTCCAGAGCCTTAGTATTCTGTTCTATGTGAATAGAGCAGTCCGGCGCTGTGGGTTGTACGCACAGCTAAAGTGTGTGAAGAACAACCAAGCTGACCAGACTATCTGGATGAGGCTGTAGGAATAAGCGACAACAGCAGTCATTCTGAGAAAAGATGGCGGTAACCTTGGGCCATCTCTGTTCATGACTCTAAGGGATTGTTTTTGAGAATCCTAGTTCTGGAGACAGAAAAGTGGAACAATCCACTTTGTATTACATAAAATAGTATCTAACAGAGAAGCAGCAAAAATGAATGAACCAATTGTGAAGACTCTTTCGGAGGGGGGAAACCAAAGTTGCATGTGGAAGACGAGGAATATAGGGCCATATGTACGAACACTTTTTCCCATAGACACAGAATGGGTAAAAACCTTTGCTACATATGGCCCATAGTTCTTCGGTAGAATTCTTTTCGCTGAGTTAGAGTTGCCGTTGTGATGGATATTGGGCTTTTCCTAATATAAAAAGCAGCTTTGACAAGCAAGCGATGTACTATGAAATAAAAATGCAGTTAAAAAATACTATAACAACGCTGTGAACAGCAAGTCAGGATGTTTTTGAAAATATTACACATAGATGTACCTGCCTGTCTTCGGGACAGCTGTAACAGAGGGCTCACACGTAGACAGCACGATGGACGATGACAGCCACCTTCAAAGCAAGGAGCTCCTCTAAGGGCTTGTGGAAGATGGCCAAATATCCATCTGGTACTCAATCTTTATTGCTCTTTAGCTTGACTGTGGCTCCCAGAATTTCTTCCAGTGTTATGGGAGCTTCCCAGGTTTCCTGTAGGGTCAGTGAGATTTTTGACAACTGGGGGTCCTTTATGTAGGATCAGAAGCCTCACACCTCCATCGGTACTCTAGAGTATAGTGTTTCATTATATCTCCTAAACTCTTCACCTATGTCACTTTCATCTTGCCCGATCAATCCACCCTGTGTTTTCAGGTAGTCCACCCTTGACTGAACCACTGCTGCCCTGAGCTTATACGCTAGGTATCAGGCTAGCGGTCCACTGTGGGTGGTGTCGCGGGATGCTGCTCCATCCCGCCCACCTTCTTCTCTGAGGAGGCTAGCATAACCCACGCCTACGGACACTAGGGGAAATGCGATTAAGACGAAGCACTCATGCTATATACTGTAGAGCCCTCGTTTCCTCTAGCTTGTGGTTCATATATCTCTGTTCCTGTAAGAAGTACACAAAGGCAACATTAACTCAGCAATCTTATGGGATTAACTACCGTTAGGATAGGATTGCAAAATGATATCCATTTTAGAGTCACACAGTACTCGCCAGCTGCCTGTTCTTTATGCGGGTTGTAATTCTCCTGTATCACATAACACAATGGCTAACATAGATTCTAAACCTCTTTATAGTATTAATGTGACATGCATTTAACATCTATATCTATGTCACTGAAACTGCCAGATAGTAAAACATTATCAAATGCAGCTTGCGGTATGATACATCTAATAACTTAGTTGAGAGTCTTTTATGTGAAAATGTTTGTTAATTTCTCAACCAAATGCAGTTCAACTCAACAAGAATTGTTCAAATAGGATTCAAAATGCAATATTGCCCTTGTATACACATTCATATCTTCTCAAATACTGGTGAGTAATTTCTGGGCAAAAACCAACATTGACAAAAATATTCCAAACCTTGGAGTGAAGAACACATAAATACTGATCAAACTGATTGTACAAGAAACTCCCTTCAAGCAGGAGGAGATGTGAGCAGATGGAAAGCAACAATTGGGAAGCAAATATCTTTATTTTAAACATCGTAATGATCTAATAGTTCAGAAATGTTCACCACTAACCATTTCACGTTTGTTCTCATACAAATGCCAAATCTCACATAGAGATGGCCACCATCATGGATTGGGAAAATCCACATCTCTTCCTATGACATGTTCCTGCAGCTTGGTTGGAAACATGGAATGTTACTGTCACTGTATTCAATATTAGAAGGGTTAATTCAAGGAATGCATCGGAGAGAAAATATATGCAAGTTAGACTGCGGGGACACCTTTCCAGTCACCATATGGAATTTAGGGAGCGCATATTATTTCATGATCCAGCGCCAATGTGCCTTGCGCCCCATCTATCTAAATTGGACCTGTAACAAGTCATCTTTTGCGATGACAGCAGGTGAGAATCAGGGGTATATTTACTAAGATTTTTCACCCTGTTTGGGTCACAAAAGTGATGCAAACTCATTTTTTTCAAATTTTCAGGAAATTCACTGGAAAGTCGCGCAAAGCAGCCTCTATGGCTGCTTTATATTGCTAAGCGCCAAGGGGATTGTCCATTACTGATACAAGGGCATTTTCATGCAAGCACCCATGGTTTCTCACACAAAACCCTATCTACTAAAAAAAGTAGACAGAGTTTTGCATAAAAAATAACACCCTTTTGAAATTGGTGCTGTCAAGGTGAAATGCTTTTATTCCTCCTTCCTTTTCCAACCTTACACGTGTACTGCACTATACAGCACACATATAAAGTAGGAAAAGTTGTAAAGTTAGTCTAAGCATATTATTTTGTACTCCAAGGTAACCCTTCTAGTTCAAAACCTATACTAGTCTTGCACAATCAACTAATGTGCAAAGGTATGTGCGTGGTGCTCGTCAGCCTGATTGCGTTCCAGTGATAGGGAGTGAGCAGGAGTGTGCCATGTGTGGCGCTGTACTGCTCTCTCCTTCTCAGAAAATGTAGTGAATAGACCTCCAAGTGTGTTCATTTCCTTGACACTAAGTAGTCTGCCTGGTTTATCCTTACTTAAAGTATACTTCTGTTGGAATTTAGCTGTGCATATGGTGATCTTTGTAGGTTTAAAGTGCAAATCTGAGCGCATCCCGCCAGTATCATTCTCCAAGTTTTCTGCGACAGCATCTTTTGTGGTGTGCTTCTAAATTTGCTAACTCCATCTTGATCTTCTGTTTGACTATTGACCTCATTTTGTTCTGCCAGGACACTTCTACTTTAAACTGCCCTGCCCTGCCCTGTAGTACAGCTTTCATATTGTCTCCCTGCTGACCAGGAGCAGCTCGCGGGGCGTGGAAGGTGAGGGGCGGCGCACAAGAGTAATAAAAACGTTCAATTTATTAAATAAAAAAAACACTTACCTTCTCCGCGTCTTGCTCCCGTCGCTGCAGGCAGGCACAGTCTCCCACCCAGAGCAGGGTCAGGATTGGCTTGGAGTGCCCAGCCAGGATGCTCCCAGGCAGACTGGGAGCCTGTGCAGGCTCCCTCCAGTCCGGCAACTGTGTTGCCGGTCTGGAGAGAGAACACTGCGCATGCGGATCTGGCCGGCCCAAGACAGCCGGCCAAACATACATGCGCTTGTCACTACCGTGGCCCTGCCCCTTTAACCCCTTCGCTGCCAGGCCTTTTCCCCTCCTGTGCCATGCCTTTTTTTGGTTATTTGGGGTGGTTTCCGCTTAGGCCCTCATAAATGTTTGTCTACATAAGCTACCCACGCCAAATTTGCGTTCTTTTTTTCCCCAACATCCTAGGGATTTTTGAGGTACCCAGAGTTTGTGGGTACCCCTGGAGGAGACGAATGAATTAGCCAAAATATGGCAAAAAATTCGGTTTTTCTCTCTAAAAAATGGGAAAATCAGGCTGCAGAAGAAAGCATGTATTTTTTCCCCTGAAAATGGCATCATTTTGCAGTGCTAAAATCAACATCTTCCCAGCTTTCAGAAACAGGCAGACTTGAATCAGAAAATCACATTTTTCAACACAATTTTGGCATTTTACTGGGACCATTTTTACTATTTTTTGTGCTTTCAATCTCATTCCAGTTAGTGACAGAAATGGGTGTGAAACCAATGCTGGATCCCAGACATATAAACATTTCTGAAAAGTAGACAAAATACTTAATTCAGCAAGGGGTTCCTTCAAGGGTTTCCTACAGAAAGTAACAGCTAAAATAAAACAAATATTGAAATTGAGGTTCAAAGAGAGCCATTTCTGTCCACGTTTTCTTCTATAACTTTTTGCATCTATGCCAGATTTTTGAAAGCAATATATAGTCCTGTCTGCTGGACTCTTTTGGTCGCAGGGATATATAGGGTTTGTAGGTTCATCAAGATCCCTAGGTACCCAGAGCCAATAAAGAAGCTGCACCTTGCAGTGGGCTTTCATTGTATACCGGGTATATGGCAATTCATTTAGTGAAATATAAAGAGTAAAAGATAGATGTCTCCAAAATGGGCACAAGATAAGGTGTTGAGAAGCAGTGGTTATTTGCACATCTCTGAATTCCGGGGTCCCCATACTAGCATGTGAATTACAGGACATTTGTCAAATAGAGTTCTGTTTTTTATACACTGTTTTAAATTTGGAAGGAAAAAATGTAGAGAAAGACAGCAGGCAATAACACTTATTCTTTTCTGTGTTCCTCCAAGTCTCCCCATAAAAATGGTACCTCACTTGTGTGGGTAGGCCTAGTGCCTGCAACAGGAAATGCAACATGGACCCATCACATTTTTACATTGAAATCGGACGTGTTTTTTGGAAAGTGCCTAGCTGCGGATTTTGGCCTCTAGCTCAGCCGGCACCTAGGAAAACCTACCAAACCTGCACATTTTTGAAAACTAGACACCTATCGGAATCCAGGATGAGGTGACTTGTGGGGCTCTCACAAGGTTCTGTTACCCAGAATCCTTTGCAAACCTCAACATTTGGCAAAAAACATTTTTCCCTCACATTTCCGTGCTGCAAAGTTCTGAAATCTGAGAGGAGCCACAAACTTCCTTCCACCAAGCCGGCACCTAGGGAAACCTAGCAAACCTATACATTTTTTAAAACTAGACCGCTAGGGGGACCCAGGGTGTAGTAACCTATGGCACTCTCACCAGGTTCTGTTACGCAGAATCCTTTGCAAACCTCAAAATATGGCAAAAAACACTTTTTCCTCACATTTCGGTGATAGAAAGTTCTGGAATCTGAGAGGAGCCAAAAATGTCTTTCCATCCAGCATTCCCCCAAGGCTGACGATAAAAATGGTACCTCACTTGTGTGGGTAGGCATAGAGCCCACTACAGAAACTGCCCCAAAACACAACTTGGACACATCAAATTTTTGTTAGAAAACTGACCTGTGTTTTGCAAAGTGCCTAGCTGTGGATTGTGGCCTGTAGCTCATCCAGCACCTAGGGAAACCTAGCAAATCTGGGCATTTCTGAAAACTAGACATCTAGGGGAACCCAGGATATGATAACTTGTGGTGCTCTCACCAGGTTCTGTTAGCCAGAATCCTTTGCAAACCTCACAATTTGGCAAAAAACACTTTTCCCTCACATTTCGGTAACAGAAAGTTCTGGAATCTGAGAGGAGCCACAAATGTCCTTCTACCCAGCATTCCCCCAAGTCTCCCAATAAAATGGTACTTCACTTGTTTGGGTAGGCCTAGTGCCCACGACAGGAAATACCTCAAAACACAACATGAACACATCAAATTTTTCTTATGAAAACTGACCGTTTTTTTGCAAAGTGCCTAGCTATGGATTTTGGTTTCTAGCACAGCCGGCACCTAGGAAAACCCATCAAACCTGTACATTTTTAAAAACTAGACACCTAGAGGAACCCAGGATGTGGTAACTTGTGGCACTCTCACCAGGTTCCGTTACGCAGAATCCCTTGCAAACCTCCAAATTTGGCAAAAAACACTTTTTCCTCACATTTCGGTGATAGAAAGTTCTGGAATCTGAGAGGAGCCACAAATTTCCTTCCACCCAGCATTTCTCAAAGTCTTCCGATAAAAATGGTACCTCACTTGTGAGGGTAGGCCTAGTGCCCGTGACAGGAAATGCCCCAAAACAAGACATGGACACATCAAATTTTTCTTATGAAAACTGACCTGGTTTTTGCAAAGTGCCTAGCTGTGGATTTTGGCCTCTAGCTCATCCGACACCTAGGGAAACAGCAAACCTAGGCGTTTCTGAAAACTAGACACCTAGGGGAACCCAGGGTGGGGTAACTTGTGGCGCTCTCACCAGGTTCTGTTACCCAGAATCCTTTGCAAACCTCAAAATTGTGCAAAAAAAAAACACTTTTTCATCACATTTCTGTGCTGCAAAGTTCTGGAATCTGAGGAGAGTCAAAAACTTCCTTCTACCCAGCATTCCTTCACATCTCCCGATACAAATGGTACTTCACTTATGTAAGTAGGCCTATTGCCCGTGTCAGGAAATGCCCCAAAACAATATGTGAACACATCAAAATTATCAATTACAAAACAACCTGTTTTTGCAGGAGGGGTGGACCACCTATGTTTTTGGTCCTGGGCTCAGCAGCCATCTAGGGAAACCTACCAAACCCTGACATTTCTGAAAATGAGACACCCGAGGGAGTCCAGGAAGTGTGACTTGCATGGATTCCCCAGTGTTTTCATACCCAGAATCCTCAGCAAACCTCAAATTTAGCTAAAAAAAAAAAATTCTCCACATTTCTATGTGGGATCACTGCACCGGCACAAATTTCCTACCACCCAACATTCCCCTCAGTGTCCCGAAAAAAGTGATACCTCACTTGCGCAGGTTGGCCAAGTGCCTGTGACAGGGAAGAGCCAAAAACATGTCGAAATTGAGGGGAAACCAAACCAGGTCCAAACGGGCAGTTTGAAAAAAAACGTTTGTAGGGTGACAAGTGGGGCAGAATTTTTATCAGTATAGATGCAACAATGCTGGGTGGTAGGAATTTTGTGTAGTCCTGTAAAAATGTGGGGAAAATGTGTGATTTCAAGCAAAGTTGGAGGTTTGCAGGGCATTGTGGGTAAGAAAACGGTGCGGGTGCATGTGAAGGACACCACCCTGGACTCACCCAGATGTTTAGTTTTCAGATGTGTCTAGGTCTCATAGATCTTTCTAGATGGCAGCATCTCAAAGTCCAAAAAGTTCAGCCCTCACCATTCCACGTGGGACGATTTTGAGAGTTAGCCAAGCTCTCATGGCCCAAATGTAAAATCAGAACCTAAAATAATCAAATGTCCTCTTGCTTGCCATTGGAATAAGATCTTTTAGTGTGTGGGGGGAGAGCTGAAAGACTGTTACCCCCTTCAGTTGGGGTGGGGGCATAACCATGCCTATGCTTGTTGGTAGCCACCACCCCACTATTGTTTTGTAATTCCCTGGCATCTAGTAGGCTTTCTGCCACCCCTCCCCCCGGGGAGTGAATCGGGGGTGATTGCCCAATCTGCCCACCGGTGGGCAGAACAACTTTGTCCCCACTTATCTGGGGTGGGGGTATGGCCATGCCCCCACACTCTTTTAAAAAATAAAATTATTCCCTAGTGTCTAGTGTGCTTTCTGCCCCCCTGCAGAAATGGCCAACAGTAATGTGCCCCCATGGGGAGCGACCCTCGCCCAAGGGACTGTCCCCACAAACAAAACACACATACACACACACACCAATCCCTGGTGTGTAAGTGGTTTCTGACCCCCCTGGGGGCAGATGGGCCTAACAGAAATAGGCCGATCTGCCCCTAAGAAGGACAGAAATGGCCTAACATTATTTGCCCCAAGGGGCCTTGCCCAAGGGGCCGCTCCCCTTAGTAAAATAGTAAATAAAAAACAATCCCCGGTGTCTTGTGGGATTGGCCTAATAAAAGTAGGCTGATCTGCCCCCAGGGGGCCTAAAATAAAATTGACCCCCAGGGGAGCAAACCTGGTCTAAGGGGTCGCTCCCCTTGCGTGAAATTGGGGCAAAAAAATCCCTGGTGTCTAGTGGTTTCTGCCTCCAGGACTAATACAAATAGACCGATCTGCCCCCAAGGTGGGCAGAAGTGGCCTAAAATAAAATTTCCCCCCAGGGGAGCGACCCTTGCCTAAGGGGTCTCTCCCCATCAGTAAAAAAATATATATAGTTATATATATATCCCCAGTGCCTGGTGTCTTCTGCCCCTCCCCCCTTAGGGGCAGATGAGCCTAATTAAAATAGGCCGATCTGCCCCCAAGGGCAGAAATGGCCTTATGAAAAAATAAGGGTCGCTCACCTTCATTGTTTACACACAAAAAAAAACTCCCTGGTGTCTAGTGGGCATTTCTGCAGCACGATTGCTATGCGATCGTGCTGCATAAATGCTCAGAGAGACATCAGAGGAAATGAAAAGCCTTTCCTTTCCTCCGATGCCTCTCTGACCTGCCCCTTCCCCAGTTTGGAAGTGAAATGCTTTCATTTCTCTTCCGATCGCGCTGGAAGCTGAGCTGCCAGCGCAATGAGCGCGACCTCTGAGCAGACGTCACTGGGAGGAGTCGGGGGAGCTGGGGAGTGGCAGGGGAACCGCTTCCTCTGCCATTCCTGCCTTTGGAGCTCACCCATGGGCTGGTGCCGGAATGTAATGGTTACATCTGTGGCGCCGAAGGGGTTAAAAGAAAACAATAATAAACAAATGTATTATTGTTTTCTTTGAAAGGTTTTGCAGCTGCCGCTGCTGGCAAAGGGCAACACTCCTCCGTCCTAATGGAAGAGCCGCCCCTGCTGCTGACTAATGTAAATGCTTTTTATCAGGAAAACCCACCTTATCTGGTCAGGCTACTCACTGTCTCTGGTGTTCAGTGGGGAATCCAGAGCATTTAAACTTTTTAATTCAAGACATCCTAGGGCTGAAGCGATCCTTGGTTCAGGCAGCAACCTATCCCTCTTCCAATATTAAAAATCCAACAAACCCTACTCTATGTCTAGAAATGACTAACAACTCACTTATTTTATCTTCACTTAAATCGAATGGACTCTAGAAAGCTGTAGAAAAGATAAAGTGAGATATCAGAATTACCATTCTCCTGGGTTCTAGAGCGGACTGGTATCATGTTCTTTATAATGAAGCTTAAAAGTGACTTGTGGGGTTAATTTGGGTCTAATGCTGGAGTGGCTCATTGGCAGAGTTACATTACCATTTTTGTTGTGACACCTTTTCAGAGGGTTCTGTTGATTTCAGAAGCTTTAGCAGTTGGTATCTTTGAATAGAACATCTTCTGGGACAACTAACATGTTTGAGTACCAAATTCCTCTTCAAGGGCCATTCCGTCTCACACATCTTGTCACAAATAAAATAGTTTATATTTGGTCTGTCTGGGTAAAAGAACATTAAAAGTTGCACGTCATTAATACTTTACAAAAGTATACATAAGTAGTACAGAGTCGGCCCTCTCGGATTCTGTAGGGCTTGCAGTTGCTTGGATGGGCTGTCCATTAGGCCTGGGCATTTTGTGGGTCTTTACATTGTCTCATTTGTGTTCCCACTAGTGATGGTGCTCAAGTAGTCCTTTCGTTATACTGCAGAAGCAACATGAGGGTGCAGCTTTCAATTCAGAGTCAGTGTGTTCTTTGATTTGGAAATTTTAATTCCTGAAGTATGCCTTTGCGTTTATGGTGCACATCTTGTTTGTATTTATTGCAGGAGAAGACTTTTTGCTAAACACCCTTAGAAGTTTAATTGCTCGTTTGTTTTTACTTTAATAACATGCTGGATGTACAACTTTATTGTTGGCAAACTAATGAGGTGCATGGACATAAGATTTCTTAAAGCTTAAAGGTGCACTAAAACATCTAGCCCGTTATCAAAAGTGTCTACTGTGCAATGTTTTGCTGTTCATGCTTTTTAAGTTCATTGGTTACATCTTCTGGCTCCTTTTTTATATAACACTGTTCTTTGAGGTTATAGTTTAACTGTGCGAAGGCAGCACGTACAAAAAAGTCAGTTTGACCACTGCCAGGGAATGATCTGATATGCCCCGTGGCAGATGGACCGCCCCATGAAACTAGTATTGTTTATCCATCAGGTGATGTTCCCGCCACAAATCAACTACGCCCATAGCTTCTGGACAGCCTGTCTCTCTCAGGGTCCAATGCATCATTCATATCCCCTCCCATTACCAGTGTTCCCGCAGGAAATGCAAGCAAAACCTCTGCAATCGCCTGGAAGGTTTCCACATGGAGTTTTTGGGGCACACATATGGAGCAGAGATTGATCGTCCGTCCCCCCCAAAATGCCTGTCTGCACCACGTATCTGACTAGTGGGTCTGTCCATGTTGTACCTGGCATGTAGAGGACTGATGACTTAACCAAAATTCCCACTCCCCTGGAGTTGGTGGTAAAGCCGGAATGCGCCAGAAGGGAGTAACCCATTCGGTCTAATGCCCTGTATCTGTTACCCTTTTAATGGTTTCCTGCAGTAAGACAAAGTCTGGCAAGTGTCTACGGATATGCTGAAGGACTATGGTACATTTAATTTTGTTACCCAGGCCATTTACAGTCCACGTCATGATCTGTATCTCGGAGCTGTGTCTGGACATACTAGTGCAATTACCGCAAGTGTATCATTTGCCCTCTGCCCGGAACAGCCACCTGGCTCCCAACCCCATCTTCCCCTCATGCGTCCCTGGTCAGAGGTGCAGAGCATCATTGAACATTAACACCTTAAACATTTGAACAACTGCAGACCACAATTCCCTCCCAACTATCCCCCTCTCTGCTACCCTGCATGGAAGGCATAAGATAGCCCACCCCCCCAACTTACAGAGTGCCTGTCGCACCGCTGAACCATTTAACTAGATTTGGATTGACTTGCGTCGCCAGACAAGTTGACTTGCTTTCTCAAGTATACAATACCCCTTTTTGCATATAAATGGTTACACATCCAGGTTAATCATTCCCTGTCCCATCCCCCCATCAGTTCACACTGTAGTGCCCGTTTCTGGACAGCGATACACAGTAGTGCATCTCCTCCCCCCTGAATGCCCAGCCACGCAAGGCATTGTTGAGCCGTGTCTCAGCTTGCATCCCTTTTCATACCGCCTCACCCAGAGGTAGCACACAATTTGACGACCTAAGGCAATTTGTTGTCCCAACCGGGTCCATAACTGCCTTCGGCGGCTGCTTCTCTAGCCTGCTCTTCATGGCTTCCACAGCCCAATTCTTTTTGGTTTCTCCTGAAGCTCGTCTCCCAGGAGTACGCCAGCCCTCAGCCCAGTCCCAGGCCTCCGCTGGTGTATTGAAAAACCAGGACTTTCCCTCAGGCAACAACCACAGTCAAGCAGGGAAGAATATCACTTACTTTATGTCTTTGGAGCACAGCATCGTTTAGACCTCATCAAAGCTGCAACGTTTTCACGGCACCTGGAGCATAAAGTCTGGGAAAAACGGATTGTGGCAGTGTCCCTGTGTGAGCGGGCTGCTTGTAAAATGGCGTCTCGGTCATGATAGTAGAACACCCTCACAATAATTGTTCTCGTGTGTTTATTAAATATGTGCTGCGCGCGCTGAGCGGGCTACGCGCGGCAAGGATTGAGACCCGACTCGGTGTCTCTTACCCTGCCGCGCCTGCCCTGGAACCGGCGGCCAGAGAAATGGGCCGCGGCGTGTGCCGCGACCCTGACTCCGAGCCACGGCTTTCCCTGCGGTCTGCCTGCGGGCTGCCGCATTCCCTGTATGTTGCATGGCAGCGTCCCTAGGACGCTGCCGCGGCGCAACAGTAGGTCACCCCCTCGAGGCCCCAGGCTTGTGAGGAAAATGACGGAAAAAACGACGGACCAAAAGAGGGGCATGAACTGAAATGGCATCTTCTCAGGAACACTCACTCATAGGGTAACCTTTCCAATGAACAAGATATTGAAGGCACCCATGGAAAAACTGAGAGTCACAGATTTCCTGGACCTCATATTCGGGTAAATTATCAATCAGCAGAGGGGGAGGACAGGAAAATTGCCTGTGATAAGGATCAGGAAGGTAAGGTTTAAGTTGTGAGACATGGAACACAGGATGTATTTTCCAAGTCTGGGGCAGACGAAGACGCACAGATACTGGATTAATCTTCTGGAGAATCAGGAATGGACCATAATAACGAGGTTTAAATTTGTTCTGGGTAAGTCGGAGAAGTAAAAATCTAGAGGAAAGCCAAACCTTATCGTGGACCTGATATTGTGGAGCCTCACAATGTCTTTTATCAGCCATCCGTTTCATGCGTGACTTAGTGGCCACAAGGTTAGAATGGATAACACGTTGGACACCCCGTAGTTGCCGAACATAGGAGGAGATGGCAGGAAGATTGGAAGTATCTTTCAGGGGAGTTGGGAAGGCCTTAGGATGGAAACCGTAAGATCCATAGAAAGGGGAGACTTTCGAGGCACTGTGTATTGAGTTGTTGTAGGAGAATTCTGCAAGTGGTAAATAGATAGACCAATTACTCTGCGTAGCATTGCAGAAGCTGCGTAAATATTGTTCGAGGCCTGGATTTAGTCGTTCCATCTGTCCATTAGTTTGTGGATGGAACCCTGATGATAAGGCCACTTCTATTCCCAGGGTCTTACAGAATTGTTTCCAGAATCGGGAGATATATTGGGGACCCCGATCCGAGATAATGACCTGAGGTAATCCATGAAGCCGAAAGATTTCTTGTGTAAAGATTTGGCTTAATTCCTTTGCCGTTGGTAGTTTTCTTAACGCCGTGAAATGAGCCATCTTAGTGAAGGAGTCAACGGTCACCATAATTACTTGATTTCCCACTGAAGAGGGTAAAGAGCACATAAAATCAGTGGAGATAGTGTGCCATGGACCTCGGGGAACAGGTAATGGGCGAAGTAATCCTACTGGTTTAGTACGAGGTTTCTCGGCTTGTGCACATATGGGACAGGATGATACATAGTCTTCAGTATCCGCCTTGAGAGTTGGCCACCAGAAGGAGCGAAGCAGAAGCTCTTGGGTAGCTTTCATTCCGCGATGACCTGCGATGGGGGAATCGTGGCACATACGTAAGGCTTCTGTCTGGACTAACTTAGTGGGTAAGAACAGGGCTTTGTTATGGTAATAGTATCCTTGATCTACATGAAGTTGCGGGCGCAACTTATTCATCTCTGTATTTTGTAGACGGGAATATTCAGGCTTGACCTGGTCTAGAAATGTCTGTACTAAACCAATGATCTTGTTACTTTCAAATAGGTTCTGTACAGGAGAATCGCTACACTCAGGGTAACGCCGAGACAAAGCATCGGCCAGGATATTCTGAGAACCAGGGATGTATGTGATGTAAAAATCATATTGATTGAAAAAGAAAGCCCATCGAGCCTGCCGACTATTCTGACACTGAAAGTTTCTCAAACATTGTAAGTTTCGGTGATCTGTCCGGGCTTCAAAAGGTTCTTTCGAGCCCATCAGGAAGTGTTTCCATTCCGTGCACGCGGTCTTCAAGGCGAGTAACTCTCGTTCTAACACTGAATAGTTCCTCTCTGAATCGGATAAGATGTGTGAAAGGTAGAATACAGGGTGCTCTAACTCATCATCGTCTTGTTTCTGTAGTAAGGCAGCCCCTATAGCTCTTTCGGAGGCGTCTGCGACAACGATGAACTGTTTGTTGGTGTCTGGGTGCCGTAAAATGGGAGCTTGAATGAAGGCTTTCTTTAATTCTTGAAAAGCTAACTCTGCGTCTTGTGTCCAACAAAAACCCTTCCTTAGATTGTCTTTTTTAAGGGTTTGAGTAATGTAACTGGTTCTCTGGGCAAAGTCAGCTATAAATTGTCGATAGAAATTGGACAATCCCAAAAAACACTGAGTTTCTTTGATGGAAGAGGGAGACGGCCAATCCAGTATAGCTTGAACCTTATCTGAATCCATGGCAACCCCAGTTTGGTTAATGCAATATCCCATGTATTTTACCTCTGTTTGATCAAACTCGCATTTTTCTGGTTTGCAGAATAAATGGTGTTGTCTGAGTCTCTCTAGGACTTGGAGAACATGTTTAGTGTGTTGTTCTGGGTGGACAGAAAATATTAAAATGTCGTCTAGATAAACAACCACTGTTTGCTGTAGAAGATCGGAAAAAATAGAGTCCATGAATCTTTGAAAAATGGAGGGGGCATTGGTGAGCCCAAATGGCATTACTCGGTATTCATAGTGACCGAAAGGTGTTCTGAAGGCGGTCTTCCACTCATCCCCTTCCTTTATCCTTAAAAGATGGTATGCTCCTCTAAGATCCAACTTGGTGAATCTCTTTGGCCCTCTGACAGCTTCTAAGATGTCCTTAATAAGAGGTAGCGGGTACCGATCCTTAGTAGTGATCTTGTTTAATCCTCTAAAATCAATACAGGGACGCAAGTCTTTCGTCTTCTTAGGCACAAAGAAGAGAGGAGCCCCTGCAGGTGAAGAGGAGGGAGCAATCAATCCACTCTGTATGTTCTCCTCTAGGTATTCTTTAAAGATCTGCTTCTCAGGTTCTGTTAGAGAGTACATTCGCCCAAAAGGAACCACAGCATCTGGTTCCAAAGGAATGGCGCAATCGTATTCTCTATGGGGTGGCAGTTCAGGTCTTTCTGGTTTCTGGAATACATCTGCATGTTCTTGATAATGTCTGGGTACCCCCTGTAGGACGTTAATAGAACATCCCACCTTAGGGGGTGTTGTTAAGAGACTCTTTGGGGACCAATAGTCTCCTGCTAGGTAGCAGTGGTGGTGGCAGAAGTGAGAGGATAAAGAAATGGTTCTTGTTTCCCAGTTAATGTAAGTGTTATGCTGTGTGAGCCATGGAATTCCCAGGATCATAACGTGATGTGGTGAAGAAATTAAATCAAAAGAAAGGTTTTCTTGATGTTTCACGAATTGGAGACATAAGGTAGGGGTGGTATACTGTACGGGTCCTGAGGCCAAGAGTGATCCATCCACTGTGTGGGCTTGTTCTGGTACTTCCTTAGGTATTTGCAAAATCTGTCTTTCTCTGGCCCATGCTTCATCTAGGTAGATACCACTGGCTCCACAGTCCAACAAGGCCAGAGCTCTTTCTTCCCGGCCATCAGTTAAGTGGAGGATAACGGGTAAAAGGAAAAGAGCAGTTCCTTCCTCCCTAGAGGAACAAATGGAAGGTATTTTGCAATATCCCGTCCTCACCCTTCTCACTGAGGACGGGAATTGGCGTTTCCCAAAGGTTTGGCTAGACGGACAGGACATGTGCGAAGTAGATGACCAGCCGCACCACAATACAGACAAAGTCCCTTCCTTCGTCTATTTTCTCGTTCAGTAGATGATAATGGCCCTCGAGCCGTATCGATTTGCATAGGCTCTTCCTCAGTAGCACACTTAGGCCCATATTTATACTTTTTGACGCTAAACTGCGCTAACGCAGTTAACGTCAAAAAATTTAGCCCCGTCTAACGCCATTCTGAAGCGCCATGCGGGCGCCGTATTTATGGAATGGCGTTAGCCGGCGCTAGCAGACCGGCGCTGCCTGGTGTGCGTGGAAAAAAACCACGTAGACCAGGCAGCGCCGGCGTAGGGGGAAAATGGCGTTAGGGCGTCTTAAAATGGGGCAAGTCAGGTTGAGGCAAAAAAATCGCCTCAACCCGATTTGCGCCATTTTTTTCGACGCCCAGACGCCATTTAAATGACTCCTGTCTTAGTAAAGACAGGAGTCATGCCCCCTTGCCCAATGGCCATGCCCAGGGGACTTATGTCCCCTGGGCATGGCCATTGGGCATAGTGGCATGTAGGGGGGCACAAATAAGGCCCCCCTATGCCACCCAAAAAATTTTAAAAAATATAAAAAATTATACTTACCTGAACTTACCTGAATGTCCCTGGGGTGGGTCCCTCCATCCTTGGGTGTCCTCCTGGGGTGGGCAGGGGTGGCAGGGGGGGTCCCTGGGGGCAGGGGAGGGCACCTGTGGGCTCATTTTGAGCCCACAGGCCCCTTAACGCCTACCCTGACCCAGGCGTTAAATAGTGGCGCAAATGCGGGGTTTTTTGACCCGCCACCTCCCGGGCGTGATTTTTGCCCGGGAGTATAAATACGACGCATTTGCGTCGCCGTCATTTTTTTAGACGGGAACGCCTTCCTTGCATCTCATTAACGCAAGGAAGGCGTTCACGCAAAAAAATGACGCTATTTGCCCATACTTTGGCGCTAGACGCGTCTAACGCCAAAGTATAAATATGCCGTTAGTTTTGCGCCGAATTTGCATCGAAAAAAACGACGCTAATTCGGCGCAAACGGAGTATAAATACGGGCCTTAGTTTCAGGACGAACCTCTTCGGCACGATGAGGAAGGGTGCGAGACGTCACTGAATGTGATGGTAAGCGACTCTTCTTTCTCTCCATTCTTCGCTAATTTAACCGATATACTATCGTCAAGGTCTGATCCATCAACCCTTTAAGATTCTCTGTTCTGGAAGAGTGCACCACTTCATCCTTAATGTCCTCTCTGAGACCCCTGCAAAACAGGGTCACCAAGGTACGTTCCACCTAGGACGTCTCTGCTGCCAATTGTCTGAAACGAGTGATGTATTGTAATACGTCCTGATTTCCTTGTTGGATATCGCAGAGAGCTTCTTCTGACGAAGACTCAAGTCCAGGGCGCTCAAACATCTGCTTAAAGGTAGTGACAAAGCTGGAATAATTAGACAAGCTAGGGTCGTTGCTTGTCACTAAAGGCCCATGCTAGGGCTGGGCCAGATAGATCAAATACCCCACCTTGGTCTTGTCTTGCATAAATTATGAGGGGCGGAATGCGAAATAGACCGTCAAGGCATCCAGGAATTCTCTCAATTTGTTAGGATCCCCGGAGAAACGAGGTGTAGTGGCGGAGACCGTAGGAACATCAGTGGTTCTGGAGGCGAAGGCTTGTCGGTAGACAGTGTTTTCGGTACGTAGCTGTTGGAGTTCTTGAGCCTGTTGTTGTATAGTCAGGAGCAGGGTTTGGCTTGTTGGTTCTGTACTTATCACTGGATTATCCATGGTTCTGGACTGCAACTGGAGTTTTGGGCGTTGCAATCTGTCACGATTCACCCTGGGCTTACCGTCGAGGTTGATGAGAGGTGGTGAGCGGCCCCGGTTCCTGCAGGTCCTGCTTTGGCCGAGGTAGGGGCGACCCCTTCCGGTAGCCACGGTGCTGTTTGACAATAGTAAGCCACTACGGTCCGTGCCATCCAGAAGGAGTCCCAGAGGAAAAACCCCAAAAGGGTAAAAAACCTCCAACAGGAACTCCCTGAAACAGAAGGAGGACACAAGGACGTTAGGACTGAAGATTCTGGAGTTCAGGAATTCTGGAGACGGAAGACAGATCAAGAATAACTGGCTCCACAAGAGGAAACCAGCCGGAGCGTGACTACCACCACAGGAGTGTTGCAACGCAATGAGAAAGAAGCTAGATTCCCCTTATATACCCCTAGACAGGAAGTGAAAAACAGGAAGTAGTAATACCACCATCTTGGATTGGGGAAAAGGTCATAACTAATAATAGAGAACATGCGTCTGAAAAATAGAAACAATGCATGCAGGGAAGAGAGGAAGTGAACAGCATGCTGGGAAAGGGAAAAGCATGCATAAAAGCTAAGCATGTGCAGGCATCCGGCTTTTTGCCGTGTAACAGGTAAGTGGTGGCAAGGAGGGTTCACCGGGGAATCCCAAGCGTGTGTTTATTAAATATGTGCTGCGCGTGCTGAGCGCGCTACGCGCGGCAAGGATTGAGACCCGACTCGGTGTCTCTTACCCTGCCGCGCCTGCCCTGGAACCGGCGACCCTGACTCCGAGCCGTGGCTTTCCCCACGGTCTGCCTGCGGGCTGCCGCGTTCCTTGTATGTCCCTAGGACGCTGCTGCGGCGCAACACACTGACCCAATTTGCTGTGGGAGGCATTATCTTGATGGGGGACCTCAAGAGATGGTGATAGATAAACCTAGATCAAACAACAATTACTCGTACTCTGGAGCCTTCTCAAAAACAGTTTAAACTACCCTTTGGTCCTTGGAGCTGAGGACCCTTGGAACACCACTGGGACCTTAGATACTAGACTTACTTTCTTTTACCACATACACAAAGCACATTCTGTGATAGATTATTTACTGGTGAGGAATTCCTTGATGCCCCAGGAACATGATGCAAAATGCATTTGATAATACTCTCTGCCCAAGCCTGGGATTTGTGAGATACCCTCCAGCTTCTTGCTGGGTGTTTTTTTTACAACAGATTTAAATAGGCGACATAATATGTCACGATGGTAATTTAGCAACAACAGAACACAAACTAGAAGCCTTTCAGGGATGCTACAAAGAACTATACTCAGCTAAAGCGCATGCAAATGATAAACAAAATTAATATATGAAAGATATTACTCTTTCAAATTTAACAACGGACCCAAAACAACATATATAAAATGATGATGGTGATGGCCCGGTATCAGGCTCTTTCATGATTAACTGTTTATAGGAATCACTTGCACTCTGATCTAGGTTTGGGAACATGACAGGGATGTCCTCTCTTACTCCGCCTTTTCACGTTGAACATGGAGCCCTTTGCAACAAAGAGTTGGGAAGATGGGACTATACATGCCATCCAGTTTGGCAAGCAGGGTACAAAATGGCACTATTTGCAGAGAACTGCCTTTTAGCCCTAACTTCCCCCAGCCCTTCCTTACTAAACGCACTAGACAGATTGAATGAGTGCAGGCTTCAAAATAAGTCTAGCAGAGTCAGCAGCACTCAACCTCACACTTTCCCCCACAGAAGTAGATTGTGTTTCTACACTTCATTGAATCCGGCACCCAAATCCATTAAGTATTTAGGTGGGCACATTATGTCAGTCACATCTGACCTCTATAAGGCCCATCATCAACAACTTCTTACCACTTTGAGATTGGATTATAGAAGATAGTCACTCATCTGTCTGTTATGGTTAGGCTTGATAAGTGCTGTCAAATTGCGCGCATTACTGAGAACTTTTTATCATTTTTATGCAATCCCTGTCAAGATTCCTGAATATTTCTTGAAGGGACTCAAGAAAATGACTTTATATTTCATTTGGCAAGACAATAAGGCTAGACTGAAACATAAATTCTCTATTTAGCTAACCCTCCCCAACTATCTATTACATAGCTGCACAGTTGCGAGTAAGCCCTGACTGGTCATGAGGTAGTAAGAAAATTATGGACACACGTGAGTAGGGCACTTGTGGGCAAGAGTATATCGGGCCTTTTATAGACACTCAAGAAAGATAGACCTCCCAATGCCTACACCCCTATTAGTAATTGAAGGCGGATATTATTCCACTAGAACTCCTGGTTACAAATATACCAGGAATTTAAAGAGAAGACAAAAAGTTTAGGGGTGGGTTTATCTACATTGACACCACATGCTCTTGACTCTCGACGGTCCTTGGGATTGCGACTGCCCGAGGACATGCAAAAGAGAACTGAAAGAGATTGCAGAACTCAAAAGGAACTGCTAGGGCCAAATGTTCTGTTGGAAGCCCAAAAGACACAAGATAACTTAAATATAGTAATAACAGAATTCAACATCACTGAGATAAAATAAAAAAACAGACAAGGTTTCTATAGACACGAAGAATTTCTCAAAAGAAAATGCATTCCCACATCTGCAAGACAAGACAAAATTTGCACACAGAACTATCAACAGGTTTTTGTTGACTCTTTGTAACAACAATACATATTGACTGGTATAAACCCATATACAGCATCAATCAGAAAAGATGTAGAGACAATATTTTTGTCATCTGGAGGACACAGAATCAAAACTGGTAGATTATGTGGCCTAATCCGTAGTTCAATAAAGAAGAAATTGCCTTTTTAGACCTTCTGATAAATCATAATGAGAGAAAGCTTATCATCACCCTCTTTCGAAAACCAGTGGAGAGGAACACACTTCTCACATACTGAAGTTTTCATCCTCATACTTTAAGAAACAGCCTCCCATATGGTCAATACCTCAGGCTGCAACACAGTCGCACATACAGGGCTGACTATCTTAGACAGGCCCACCTCCTATAAAGTAAATTACTTAAGAGGGGTATCCCCGCAAGACAGTAACAACATTACTCAAGAGGGCATGGTACAACCCTACAGAAGAACTGTTAAGAAATTAGCCAGAAAAGTGAAGTGAGAAAGAGGTGTGTGCTACAACATTCTGCCCCATATGATTAAGGTCACAGCAGCTATAAAAGAGGACTCAATCAATCAATCAATCAATCAGGGATTTGTAAAGCGCACTACTCACCCATGAGGGTCTCAAGGTGCTGAGGAGGGGAGGGGGGATAAGGTGGGTGGGAGGTGCTGCTACTGCTTTAACAGCCAGATCTTGAGAAGTTTCCTGAAGGTAAGGAGGTCTTTGCAGGTGGGTGGGAAGAGTGTTCCACATTTTGGCGGCAAGGTGCGAGAATGATCTATCACTGGTTGTAGTTAGGCAGACACGTGGGACTGTTGCGAGGGAGAGGTCGGCAGAGCGGAGATGCCGGGTCGGTGTAGAAGGAGAGTAGTCTGTTGAGTTATTCTGGGCCAATGTTGTGCAGTGCTTTGTGAGCGTGGGCGAGGAGTTTAAAGGTGATTCTCTTATTGACTGGGAGCCAGTGCAGGTTTTTCAGGTGGTCTGTAAGGTGGCAATGGCGGGGGATGTCCAGGATGAGGCATGCGTAGGAGTTCTGGATACGTTGCAGCCTCTTCTGGAGTTTGGCCGTGGTTCCTGTGTAGAGAGCATTGCCGTAGTCCAGTTTGCTGCTTACGAGGGCTTGGGTGACTGGTTTCAGTGGGTATCTATTTGTAGATCTTTCAGAGCATGCAGAGGGTGTTGAAGCAGGAAGAGAAGATAGCGCTGACTTGCTGGGTCATGGATAGTGAGGGGTCCAAGTTGAATCCTAGGTTGCGTGCGTGGTTGGAGCGGTTCTGAGAGTGGCAGGCCACCAGGAGTCATCCCATGCGAAGGGGGTAGAGCCGAAGATGAGGACTTCAGTCTTGTCGGAATTGAGTTTGAGGCAGCTGCTCTTCATCCATTCAGTGATGGCCTTCATTCCTTCGTGGTGGTAGGTCTTGGTGGAGTCCTTGGTGAGGGAGAGGATCAGCTGAGTGTCGTCGGCATATGAGATGATGTTGAGGTTGTGGGATCGGGCGATGTTAGCGAGCGGGGACATGTAGACGCTGAAGAGGGTCGGGCTGAGGGACAAGCCCTGGGGTACGCTGCAGATGACTTGGGTAGCCTCCGAGCGGAATGGGGGGAGGCGGACTCTTTGGGTTCTGCCGGTGAGAAAGGAGGTGACCCAGTCCAGGGCCCTGTCGCGGATTCCAGCATTGCTGAGGCGTGAGTGTAGGGTGTGGTGGCAGACCTTGTCAAAAGTGGCCAAAAGGTCCAGGAGGATGAGGGCCGCTGTTCTGCCGCTGTTCAGTATGGTTCTGATGTCGTTGGTGGTGGCGATGAGGGTGGTTTCAGTGCTGTGGTTGCTGCGGAATCCGGATTGAGAAGGGTCCACGGTGCGGGTCTCCTCTAGGAAGCGGGTTAGTTGTCTGTT
Organism: Pleurodeles waltl; assembly: GCF_031143425.1. Classification (NCBI taxonomy): domain Eukaryota; kingdom Metazoa; phylum Chordata; class Amphibia; order Caudata; family Salamandridae; genus Pleurodeles; species Pleurodeles waltl. Next base: position 1,752,317,039 of record NC_090444.1, read on the forward strand.
GACGGCCTTCTCAATGACTTTTGCCGGGAAGGGGAGCAGGGAGATAGGCCGGAACTTCTTGAGGTCCTTTGGGTCAGCCTTGGGTTTTTTGAGGAAGGCGTTGATCTTAGCGTGTTTCCAGCACTCCGGGAAGATGGCGGACTCGAAGAAGCTGTTCATTTTCTTCTGTAGTTGGGGTGCAATGACTGAGATGGCTTTGTTGAGGATATGGTAAGGGCAGGGGTCAGAAGGGGAGCCAGAGTGGATGGTGTTCATGATTTCGATGGTGTCGTTGATGGGGGTCCAGGAGAGCAGGAGTTTTGTCGGAGGTGAATCTGTGGTGTTGGTGGTTGCAGGGGAGGTCTGGATACTGAAGCTGTCGTGGATGTCTGCAATCTTGCGGAGGAAGTAGGAGGCTAGGGAGTCACAGAGGTCTTGGGATGGCAGGATGTTGTTGACGTTGGAGCTGGGGTTGGAGAGTTCCTTCACGACGTTGAAGAGCTCCTTGTGGCTGTGTGTGTTGTTGTTGATTCGGTTTTTGAAGGCGGTTCTTTTGGCGGCTCGGATGAGTTGGTGGTGTCTGCGGATGGCGTTTTTGAAGGCTGTGTGGTTGTCCAGAGTCTGATCTTGGCGCCAGCCAATTTCTTTTGAGTCTTCAGCAGCTTTGCTTAGATTTGTGGAGGTTGGTGGTAAACCAGAAGGCCTTTCTGCCAGTGCGTCTATTGGAGGGATTCTTGATTGGGGCGAGAGTATTGGCACAGGTGTTGACCCATTGCCTGAAGTTGCGGGCAGCTGCATCAGTGTCGGTGGTGTTGATGGGTGGGTTCTGGGAGAGGGTCTCGATAAGCTGGTCTTTGGTGACCTTGTTCCAACTGCGGTGGGGGATCCATTGTGGGTGGTGGTGTGCTGTCGGTTTCTTGAAGGAGAAGTGGATGCAGCGGTGGTCTGTCCAGTGGAGTTCGGTGGTGTGGCTGAAAGAGACGCAATTGCTGGTCGGGAAAATAGGGTCAAGTGTGTGTCCTGCGGAGTGGGTTGGTGTCCTGAAGAGCTGTTTGAGGTGGAGGTCGGAGAGGTTGTCGAGCGGGGTGGCGGTGTTGTTGTCGTTGGTGTTCTCAAGGTGGAAGTTTAAGTCTCCGAGGAGCATGTAGTCAGTGGATGCGAGAGTGTGTGTGCTGATGATGTCAGTAATTGAGTTGTTGAACTGCTGTTGTGGGCCGGGGGGCCTGTAGACGAGGGTCCCTCGGAGGATGGTGTTTGGGTCAGTGTGGATGTGGAAGTGCAGGAGTTTGGCGGTGCTGAGGGTGTCTTCGGTTTTGGTCATGATCCGAGGGTGTTCTTGTGGATGATGGCGATGGCTCCTCGTGATTTGTTGGAGCGTCCCTGCGGGTGATCCTGTAGCCATCCGGGATGGCTATGGCGATATCAGGTGCTGAGGAGGGGTTCATCCAGGTCTCAGTCAGGAAGGCGACATCTGGGGAGGCTGAGTCAAGTAGATTCCATAGCTCTACTGCGTGCTTGTGGACAGAGCGGGTGTTGAGGAGGATACATCTGAGATGGTTGCATCCTGCCTTGGTGGGTGGGTCGTTAGCGTGGATGCTGGTGAAGGTGCAGTTCCAGCAGGAGAAGGGTCTGCGGGTGGTCTGCGGGGAGGTTAAAGGGAGGCGAGAGCGCAGCCAGTGTTGAGGGTGCGGAGGGTGGTGGCATCGTAGTAAAGATGTGCGTGGCAGCGGTGGGGGGAGACAGTAGCCAGGGGTTCTGGCGCTTGGCTCAGTCCAGGCACGGACGGGCACAGATGGGCTTGCCCCAGCGGCGCGTCCGCTACGGGGCCACGCAGTGGCTGCCATTAAGTAGGGGGCTGGGGGGAGGAGAGGACAGCTGGGAGGCAGGAGGAGGACGAAAAACAGTGTGAAAAAGGGGGAGGAGCCGAAAAGGGCCCAGCCGAAAAAGGAGGCAGGGGCAGCAGCGGCGGGCGAGAGAGAGAGTGGGAGAGTTAAAGTGAGACAGAGAGTGGATTGAGAGAGAAACGAGGAAAAGGAGCACTAAGGGACAGAAGTGGAGCAGAGAGCAAAGCAAAGCAAAAGGAGGAGAGAGGCAGAAGGTAGCCTAGTAGGAAAGCAGAGCTCTCCCACTAGACACCAGGGATGAGGCGCAGGCAGAAGCCTGCGGGTGGAGGAGGGCCTCAAACTCCTGACAGGGCTCAGGAGTTCAGAGGAGCCAGGGAAAGGACTCTACTTAGAGGGTGGAGCCACGGGAGGCAGAGCAATGCACTGACCAGGTCCAGGACTGGAATCTTCTGCAGGGCATTGATGCATTCCATGAGTTTCCCATGTTTGCCTTTAAGAGAGGCACAGATATTAGAGACCATATAGTTCATTAATCAAACACCCACATGAACATCAACATTTGAAGACTGTTAGAGAATAGAAAGAAAAAGGGCCATTATAAGTGTGGGAACTGCATGGCCTGCAAGTTCACTCAGAACACCAAATGGTTTGTTCATGATGCTATAAATGTGGGGCTTAGGCATTTAGTAGGTGGTTCTAACGCATAAAATGTGGTTTACTGTATCTGGTGCCCATGCCATTACATTTACGTTGGCCAAACAACACAGCAGGTTAAAGCTTGGATTGGCCAGCATCATAGTAGAATCAAGTGTAAAGTAGTGAAAGCACCATTGATGCCATTTTACATGGAGAGAAATCACAGTGCAGAAGGAATCAAGTGGCAGGTGATTGATGTGGCATAGAAATTAGAGAGAGATGTAGACGTATCACTGATCCTACATAGACTTGCATGCAAATGGATTTCCAAAAGTGACTCAGAGAAAGGATTAAATACCATCAAGGAGTGGTAGAAATACTTGTCACTATCCAGGGACTGAGTCATGTAACAATGGACTCCATTACCTTGATAGACACTTGATTTGTAATGAAAAACTAACAAATGCAAATGGTCTTTGAACAACACTGGGTTGGTGTGACAGATTTATTAGCAGTTTCTGTCTGTACTGTAGCCCTGTTGATTGTAAATATTGTGCACCAACATTGAAACCAGATTGTATGAATTGTGTTTGGTTTTCATTTGCCATTGCATATGTATATTACTTTCTATGGTACAATAGATTTGATATTTTCCAGAAATTAATTATAAGATATACGTGAAATATCATACCTACTTTTCACAATCCTTACTGTCATGTGTCAGCACATAATTATGAGAAAAGCCTGGTTTACTTCAGTAGATACACAATAATTCATTGTCATTATTTATGACTCAGTTTCCACCCAGGCCCTTTTTCCCCACAGCCATGGTGAGGCATTCTCTACCACAAACTCATAACTGCGGTCTATTCCTTTATATAGCACAGGATTGTCAAAAACATTGACTGTGAAGAAATGGGGTATCTTATATGGTTTGGTTGTGCAACCTCACCATGTAATACAGTGAGCAACCCCTTTAGGACCCCTAGGTTTCAACCCCCTTCAGTTCAACCATGGCAGGGCTAAACAAATCTACTTGACCACTCACTATAGCCAGTCATAATTGATCAGGCTGAACTATTTTTAGGACTTACTCACCCCTTCGAGTTAACAAGAACAAATGTTCTGTTCAGTCAGAAAGTCGAGGGGCAATAAATGATGCTTTTAAATGTTGTTCTTATGTCCCATTTGCTCTGTGTTCACAGACAGAGGTCAAAAGTCAGTTTGTCTTATCAGTGTGTCTTACAAATAATTTTCCTTTTGAATGCAGAGTTCCAGGACTTTGTAAAGTGAACTGTGTGACCTGCTGTTTACAGTGTAAAATAAAAGGACACAGGGTGTCAGGTTTATCCTAACACACACCATTTAAATGACTAAGTCAACTGTACAAACATTTCAAAATATAGTTCAGTAGTTGTGAAAGCCCATTTTTTGTATTTCTGTGTGATGAAAAAAATATTTTAATAGGATGAAAACAAATCCGAATACTTGACGTGTTGATGTGCAAAGGATATGTTTTCTGAAAACCAATTTTCACAGATTGTTAATACACTATATAGTTTTATCAGTAAAGGTGCAAGTTAGTGGAAAGGTTTTTGGGCATTTCTTGGAAATTTACTGTATGTAGATTACAATATGCCAACACATCATAGTTTGGTAATATTTTTTTAATTAAAAGTGAATGTTTAAACATAAACTGAAAAACACTCCTGCCCTAATGGCAATGCTGTCAGTAATCTAAAATCAAGTCATGGGTCATGTGTCCCCATATGTGGGCTAGATTCTTGTGATACATGCAGCAAACTTTAGTCTACTTAATCAAACAAAAGAGGGGTTTTTGTACTGCAGAAATGCTGAGCGCACATATCTGAAGGTGCAGTCATATGTGAGAATGAAGAAAAAGGTGACTCTGTAAACTATTTGCCTATGATCACACAATTTGAGACCTGTTTACGGGTCACGTACATTACAGTTCGGTCAAGCAGGTTATTTAAGTTACTCAACCTTCAGGTCTAGTAACATTTTTATGATTTTTCTAGGCCTGCATGGGTAGCTGTGCCTCTGAGCAGCAAGGCATACAGAAAGGAACAAGTGTGAAACATGTAAACAGAACAAAAATAATTGAAGTAGAAATTGACAAGACACCAAAATAATCTGACACCGATGTTTAAAAATAGACTATTTTTAGACACCACAATGAAAGCAATCCATCAGAGGGTTCCGGAGATTTAAAATTTACAAGGTATAGTAAATCAAAGCATTTCAGTCTACCACAAACAAGCAGTGTCCTCAGAGAGAATTACCTCAGCATGTAAAGCAGTCTTCAGTCGGTTCCAGGCACTTGTATCATTTGCAGGGCTTTCCTAAGTGAGTGGTCCTGATGTAAGGGATGAAGGATGTCGAAGATGGGCAAGGATGCTGCAGATGCACTGTGGTCAATGGGGGGTGTGCTGCAACTCCTCCTCAGTCACAAAGGAGGTGAGGTGGTCCTTGTTACAAGGTGACCGTCACTTGAAGTCCTGCGGGGCTGGGATAAGTCCAGTCACCACTGGAATACCAGTCAGCCAGTATTGCAGTCACCGGCCTATCCTTCCTGGGTTGATAACTCATCCTCTGGAGGTCCCATCTGCACGCCAACAATACTTCGAGTTCAGTGAACTCAGGTGCAACTTTGTGGGTCCAGTCCCAGTCCCTGGTGCTGCATGACGGTCGTTGGCAGTGAGTAGAAGACTTCAGACTATCAACTTGCCCCAGAAAGCTTCTTCAGCTATTGTGCCCTGTGCTGCAAATAGGAGGCCAGTCAGCTGGCCCTTGGAGTCTCTTGCATTTGGCTGGGCTTTGGTGATGACTTCTCCTTGAGCAGGACACAGCAGGAACAGTCTCTCTCCTTTGCTAGCCGCCAGGGGCAACAGGTTTACTCAATACAATGCAGCCTCTCTTTGCCATTTTCACGGTGCAGCAAGCAGTTCTTCCTTGGTCCTTCTTCCAGTCGAGAGGAGACCTGAGTTTGGGATCTCAGGGGTGCCCTATGTATGCTCAGAACATGCCCTCAGAGCAGCATGCGGTTCGTATCCAATAGGCTACTATGTTCCCTTCCGCCTGATGACCACTTACTGCATAATGTGGCATCTGGGCAACCCAGGATGCACCATTCTGCCCACTTCCAGTATGGCAGGTCCCCTCTCCTGGCTTGTAGACCTCCCTAGCCCAATCCAGAGGTGTGGCTGTCAAGGAGGCTACACACCCCTGGAAAACCGGTTTGGCAACTGGTTTCCCTCTCCTGTCCCTAGTGTCAGCCTGTCTGCCTGAACAATGGAGCAGCCCCTTCTCCCAGTCTAACCCATTTGCTCTTCAAAGGCAGCTTCTCCTTTAAACTTCGCCTTTTGGGCCAAAACCAGTGTGGCTTCCTGCATGAGGGAGTTGACACCTCCTTCCAGAGACGGCCGCTATTGTATCCTGTTAGACCTGACAGACTTAGGGCAGTCTTCCCCCCAACATTTTGCCTACCTCCTCCACTTTTCTGACCTCATTTTTGTTGTCTTTAGGACTCTGTGCACTTGACCACTGCTAACCAGTGCTAAAGTACTTGTGCTCTCTCCCCTAAATCATGGAAACATTGGCTTGACCCCAATTGGTATATTTAATTTACTTATAAATCACTAGTAAAGTTCACTACATGTGCCAAGGGCATGTAAATTAAATGCTACTTGCGGGCCTGCAGCACTGATTGTGCAACACACTTGGGTAGCCCTGTAACCATCTCTCAAGCCTGCCATTGCAGAGACTGCATGTACAGTTTAACACCGCCAGGTCGACCTGGCAAAATAACAATTTTTGCCAGGCCCAAACCTTCCCTTTTTATACATATAAGTCAACCTTAAGGTAGGTCCTGGAAAACCCAGGGGGCAAGTTGTAATGTATGAAAAAGGCTTGACATGTACTTTTAAGTTTTTCATGTCCTGGTAGTGAAAACTCCCAAAGTCGTTTTTCACTACAGCAAGGCCTATCTCTCCGATAGGATTTTGGAATTATCTTATTTCATCTTATAACTGTAATTCACAATCTGGAAGAGATACGTTTATCACGTTTGGTGTCTCTGAACTCACACTTTAAAAGCACAACTTATGGTGAAGTTGGATTGTAAATTGTAGTTCTGAAAATGTCACTTTTAGAAAGTTGGCATTTTCTTACTTTAGCCATTTGGTGCCTACTGCCTGACTCAAATACATGTCTGGGGTGGGGTGACAGCTGGACTTTGTACATTCACTCTACACAGCCACACACAAAGGGAGCTTAGGTGTGACTGATTAGCCATCAACATTCTGATGGTGCTGATGGTGAACATCCGTATGGGATAGGACAGGTCCATCTTTTTATACGCGTAGTCTGCCACAAATGTGGAGTCTCTGCGGTCGTAAAGTTGGTATTTGTCAAATTAAACTTGTCGGTTGTGAATACCAAAACAATAGTAAACTTACGCAAAAGTTTAAGTTGAGGTTTGTGAATCAGACCCCAGATCTTCCCAGCTAGAAGGATAAGCGCAAAGTAAACCTACCCCGTGCATTACCTGTGCCATTATGGGCTGGGAAATACAGGAACCCCTAGAGATTGCTAGTAAGTCACAGCTGGATCAGAAGGAAAAGGACCCATCGGAAATCTTAACGGAAGACACCACAATCATTCTTACAGTAAAAATCTCACACGCACTGTAGCAAATGCTCAAATTGACGGTACCTGACATAATATGTAGGGACTATTTCCTGTAAACGCAAAGTTAGAGGTACATGAATGCAAATTCAAGGATGACTCAAAGCAACGATGTGCACATATAAAGATATACTACAAATTTTGTGCGACGTCACAGACGTTTTCAACATGTGCCAAAGGAAACTGGCAAACTACATTGTCTAGGAAGCGACCCTTTATTGTCATAAAGAACAATTTTAGGCATCCATTTAAACTGTTGACCCAGTGTGAGCACAATAAATGAAACGGTAAAACGTTGTTTTTAATATTATTATTAATAATAATAATAATAATAGTGGCAGTCTGTTGTAATTAAAGTATGTCTTGTTGAGTTAAGCCACAGGTAGTAGCTGTGTCTTCCAGATGCAGATAAAGCGAGGTGCCAGAGCCGGATCTGGTGCTCCTTGGCGAAAAAACATCTTTGTAAAAGCCTGCAGGGCATGCCTAATTCCCTATATTACCATAATAACCGTGCAAAAGCAATCAATCTAGGACTAAACAGAAAGATAAGTTTTTAGTAAGTGGCTATAGAAGTATGCACCTCTTTCCCTGTCTGCTTTAAAAGGTTTGGTGGTCCCAAGTGGAAATCAACCACCGCAGTGAAGTTGTAGGGAAAAGTGCTGGAATTTTCGTTAATTGCCCAGCCATTCACAACATAAATACCAGATGAACACAGGAGGCTTAGGAGCATATTTACAAGTTCTTAGCACCACCCTGCGCCGCCGTAGCCCAAACTAGTCCAACTCCCAAAATATAGTATTTGGATTTTAAAATGTAGGATAGCTTTTGGGTGCCAGTCTCTAAAAGGACATGTTAACATTAAGGGGGTGATTCTAAGTCTGGCGGGCGGCGGAGGCCGCCCGCCAGACTTCCCCCTCCGAAATACCGCTCCGCGGTCGAAAGACCGCGGAGGGTATTCTAAGTTTTTCCCTGGGCTGGCGGGCGGTCGCCAAAAGACCGCCCGCCAGCCCAGGGAAAAACTCCCTTCCCACGAGGATGCCGGCTCGTAATCGAGCCGGCGGAGTGGGAAGGTGCGACGGGTGCTGTTGCACCCGTCGCGTATTTCACTGTCTGCCAAGCAGACAGTGAAATACTTGTAGGGGCCCTCTTACGGGGGCCCCTGCAGTGCCCATGCCAGTCCCTGCTTGGACCTGTAGATATGGGCCTGCACTATACACTAGGGTCTGATTTCTGCATGACAGAAAGTTGCCTTTGAGCTGCACCAACAGTGACTTCACTTTGATTTTGGTATGTTTAGCTGAGCTGAGCAACTGACCTACCTCTTGCACTTCCTACCAGCAGTTGTGAATCAGGAGTGCTCTGGGAGATGCTTTGGGTAGGTTGAGCGTCTTTTACTGCAATCAGCAAAACCATGATTGTCCATCTGCAGACGGGCCCGAATATTCACTAAGCCAGGGGTCTCTAACCTTTTCTGTAACAAGAGCTACTTATGTTCAAAGTAAATCACCTAGAGCTACTAATATTATTAGTGTTGTATTTGTGACCATGTCAGACAAGATTACATTAGTGCAATATTACCAGCAGTGATCACTTCAGTGTATCACGCTGGGCTGCCGGTGGTAATGTAAGAAGGCTTTTTCAATTTGGAATGCCTCCACAAGGGTAATACATGACAATGATAGCTGCAATGCACCTGCCACCAAATTGCTATTGCATGATTTATCACTAAAATATCAGCCTGAAATATATTTTGGAAATCAAATGTTCTCCAACACTAGCTTATTAGTTCTGAAAATACACCCATTTTAATCTCATACACACACTTTTCAAATGTGGGATACATACATTAATTCAATCACATAAAATCTTCTGGTTTAGTAGGCTGGGCTGCACACTGGAGAGTGTACTTTCAGGTGTCTTGAGAGCTACCAGTAGCTCACAAGCTACTCGTTGGAGAAGCCTGCACTAGTGCACTGGTGCTTCTCATTTTAGCACAAAAGAGGCACTTCCTTCTTACTCATTCACCCATGGATCTCTTGCTTCACATACAATGAGAATGGGGACATGTAAAGATTTGTCCCCTTAACTTTAAGAGATGGGTAAACGTCGGGTATCCTAAGCCCATTTCCATTTCAGTGAGTCCCATGCCTTCTGCTTTTCAGAATTAACATAAATAAATGCACGAGAGAGAAAGAGTCATTCCTTCCCATCCCAAACTGCTATGTAGCAAATTCCTGTTCATTTTCCGCTAGTTTTTTGCCTTATTTGCGTTACTGGGGGCCATATTTGTGAGGGTTTGCACCATGCTTGCACCACACAACATGGTCATATTTTTAAAGTCATGCAAAGGCACTGTTGCGTGGCTTTAAATGGCTCCAAAAATATGGAGTAAGGCAACACAGTGCAAATTGCTGTGCTGCCTTACTCTGTGCTAGGAAGGCACTCCATGGGCACTGCATGGGTGTTCCCACGCAGCTCCCATGGTTTTTGATGCATTCCCAAATTTACCAACATTGGTAAATCTGGGAATGTGCCAAAATCCTACAATTCCCCAACTGACTTGCTGGGCTGCCTTGGGCCACAAAGCCCAAAAAACTGGGCATAGGTGTTTACTCATGGCTCATAAAATACATTTTTAGATTAATAAAAAGTATGAATTAAATAGTAAATTAGCCTATATTAGTAGGAACATATGTCCATTTGCATCCGTTGTAAACTAGTTTCTGAATCAGAGACTATTTTGGCAGTGTACTTAATCCTGGGTTCATCCACAGGTAGTGGCATGTGACATAGTTCTCTCCATCACCACGTCCCATAACAATATCATCTTGAGCGCAAAATCTTGGGGATGTTTAGTAGGCAGAGGTGGCCTGGTATGCCAACATATTCCAAGTGGTACCAGTCTGCAGCCATTATCCAGTCTTTCAGATGCTGGGATTGTTCCAAGCATCATCCTCTTCTTTCATTCCCCAGAAACCATATTTAGTGCTAGTCATTAGATCTGGCTGGGGGTGTGCTTGTGGTGGTGGTGTGTATGGTGTCTGCAGGTGTGTGTCTGTGATTGTGTTTTTTACTGTGTTGGGATGTATGGTGTCTGCAGGTGTGTGTCTGCGATTGTGTTTTTTACTCTGTTGGGATGTGCTGCTTGTGGTTGTTGTGTGAGTATATGTCTGCATGTGCTTTGGACAGGGCTGGGTTAGGGGATTTGGGATGGGGAAGGCATGGCAGTCTGGGCATGAGGTTGGGGTGGGTGGGAGGCTGCGACCAATGAGGAGGCCAGACCCTGGAATGACCGCTGTAGGCCAGACAGGGCACTGTGAATGCCAATAGGGGAAGCCAGTATCTGGGTGTTCCCGTCAGCCAGCCCCTGGATGGCATTCAATAGTGCAGTATGTCTTACAGCAAATGTTCTTAAAAGATCAACAGCCTCCGCAGTGAGCGCAGCCTGGGACACCGGGGCAGGAGCAGAGGTGCCTGCAGCAAATGTGATGCCGCCCTTTTTAGGGGGGTGGCTACTGCCAACTGGGTGAGGGAGCAAAAGGGAGGGTGGAGATTGGAATGGTGTGGCAGGAGAAGATGCATGTGTCCCAGTCTCATGTGCACCAACAACACTTGCTTCTCATGTTACCTAATCAGGCCTACAACATCATCTTGGACAGAACTATGCAACCAATCCTGTCAGGAGAGCCACCCCTGATTACTCACAATCATTGTGAGCTACTAAAGGCCAAGCCACCTGTACAATCCTTGCAAATAATCATACTCACAGCTACATTGGATTACTGCCTAAACTCACAAGAGTCTGAACCCATGGTCTGCATCACATACAGTAACTGAGGGCAAGAGAGAAGTGCTGCTATGTGTCAATGAGAGCAGGGAAGTGTGTTTTGGAATGGGACACACTGGGATGGATGATGGTGAGCCAGTGTCATCTGAACTTGCTGCACCTAAAATAAGTTTACCAATATGTGGCTCCATGACAGGTTTATATCATACAGGGCAACCTCATACACATTATGTGTTGGAATCCCACGTGACAATACAGCATCAGACAACTCCAGACCCTCTACATTTTCCCTCAACATCACTACCACGTCAACATTGGCGCTATCTTGCCAGTCATACTACTGGTATACCACCTACTGGCCACTGGTAGTCAGTGGTCACCAGTTTGTGTGATGAAAGTGGATTTGTGTGTTACATGGACACACATTACAGCTTCTACTTTCAGGTGACTTAAAATTGCCAAGCACAGACATTTCAGACACTGGTCAAAGGAATCTGTCCCAGCTACATCATTCTGTCAACTTCAATCACACCACTACCCACATTACCAAAAAGGAACCAAATGGCCTGTGAATCAGAAAGGAGGAGGTTACTCAGTCACCTATTACCCAATCAGACATGTACCTGTTCCTGTGGGGTCCCATAGATTTGGCTGTACAGGGACAAACCTCCCTGGAAAAGAGCCCCAACTCATCAGGGGAGAAGGCAGGGGCCCCATCACCTGCTTTTCCCGGCATCCTTGCTCCCAGAGGTTGGTAACAGCAGCAGAAAATGAGAAGGTCGTGATGGCTGCAGTGTTAGGAGGCAAGTGAGCATTTTTTCACAACACGGCATACAAGTACACGGCAGACGCGATCCGTGACAGAGACAAACACAGCCACTGGCTTTCGTGCATGGCCGTGACATACGTTAGCCTATGGCAGGGCCCCTCATGGAGGCTACCACCTACTACATAGTCAACTTCTACTGACAGCCGTTGGGTAGCCAGTGTCCTGATGGGAAGGTCAGGCAGCCGCCATTTTAGAGTGTGAAGCTGCACATTTTTTTATTTTAGTGCATCACCAGCACTTTAAATGGAGGTTAGTAGATTTCTAAATGTCAGATATGAACTACACTTTTCTTGGACAGATATGACACAATAAAATGTGAACCTTGGCTTTGTTTGACAATGAAAGTGCCGGTGGGGGAGAGGGGAATAATGTATGTACAAATAATAGAGTTCAAATGTATTATTTGCACATAATGACATTTAAAAAAAGCTTTTATTCTAATTTTTTAAGTTCAAATATTTGATGTTAATGTGTGTACATGTATTACCATGGGTTGGAGGTGACAGTCTCAGGTTTTCCGGCCCATTCCAGACCTTGTCATCATGGAGTAAAGGGAAGTCATCAAGCAATATCATCTAAACAGGCACACTACCTTGGATTTGTGTCAGCAGTTGGAGCTGATCTCCTTCCTCACAATATGAATCCAACAGCCATAACACCAATAGTAAAACTCATGGCAGTACTGCATGTTGTAGCCAGTGGCACCTTTCCATACACTGTGGCAGTATCTGTGGGCATGTCCCAGCCAACTTTCAGTGGTGTGCTACAAGAAGTCCTTGCTTCCTTGATGAAAACCATCAACAGCTACATCCAATTCCCACATCCACAGGATGGATTTGGGCACCGTGAAGGGAGGTTGGAATACTACATGTGGTTGAAGCAATAGATGGCACCCATATTGCCTTGGTGCCACCATACGCAAGGGAACGGGTCTACCACAATCGGAAGAACTGCCATTCCATCCATATGTAAGTTGTCTGCTTTCCAGACTGATACATCTCAAGTATGTGTGCCCTCTTTCCTGGGTCAACACATGATTCATTCATACTATGGAACAGTAATATACCCATGCAGATGTCACAACTTGGACCAGAGAGGGCCTGGCTTGTTGGTAAGTACAATATGACTTGTTGCTCTTTTGCCTGAAACCTAGTTTAGGAAAGGACAATAGCTTGATATGTGAGTAATCTGTGGATGTGTTGCTTCCATGTAGGAGACTCAGCGTCTCCTAACCGACCATGGTTGTTGGCTCCACTGAGGAATTCAACAACGCCAGGGAAAGTCTGCTTTAATGAAGCCCACTGAAGAAGACAGAGCCAATGGAGTGGGCTTTTGGGCTCCTGAAGGCTAGGTTTAGGTGTCTGGGCAAGACCAGGGGAACCTTCCTCTACTCACCTGATAATATGTGTCAAATCACAATTGCCTGCTGCATTCTCCATAGCATTGCCCTGAGGAGAGACATCCCTATAATTGTAGAGGATAGTGACTGTGATAAGCCCCCGGGTGAGGATGTTGAAATGCCCAATGAAGGTAACAGTGGTGAAGAAGAAGGAGTTGACATATGTCAAAATGTGATTGAGCTCTTCTTCAACTGAGTGCAAGTTTACCTTTACAAATGTTAACCTCAGGATGTAGGGCTCCAACCAAGGTCATGTATCAGTGATAGTTTGCCTATTTAGTTTGTTCCCATTGCATATTCCCTTTCCTCCATGGTTTCAAGGCCGTGGAACATAAAATCCTGAATGGCACAGAGTATTGTGGTTAGGATTGTTTTTTGTAACCCAGATTCCATTTCTACAAAGACCTGTTGCCAACATTTGTGTGTTTCAAATACATTCTGAGTTGAGTTTGTTTTATTTGAAAAAATCTGTTAACACTTTACCTCTTTGTAATTGCAACATTGTTTCCCAACTGAATGTTCAAAAGATTCGGCAGCAACATGGTGGAAGATGGATATGACAAAGGAAATGCTACAAATAATCCAACAAGAGTCTTGTACTCTGTGTCCATAACATATAATAACACAAAAAACACAACTGAGGTGTATTAATAAAAGATAAAATAAAAAAAAAGAGTCTATCATGGCGGATGGAAACACAGTAGCAGAGCCAAAAACAGTTAGAAGCCACAATACAACTGTCCTCAGAAAAGGTAAATGTGTTCATGAAATAGTTCACAGAGTGAATGGTAGACAGGCAAGGAGAAAATTAGGTTCTGTGTCTCTTGGAGGTGGTGGTGTTAGTCTTGCCGTTCTCTCCTGCTCGTCCGGATGACCGTCCCCTCTGGGGAAGGAGTGGGGGGAAGAAGTGTAGGCACTGGGGTGGTAGGAACAAGCTCCTCATGAGGCAGGACTTCCCTGTCTGTGGCTGGCAGAGGTGTACTTCGCCCAGATGTTGAGGGATCACAGACATGGTCAGATGGTACAGGAAAGACCCTGCCACATATGGTGCTAAGTGTCAAATAGCACCCCAGTCAGGGAGCTAATTTTTTCATTGTGGTTCTGTAGTTCTAAGATGTGCTTCCTCTGCACCCCCTTGATTTCCCAGAGCTCAGTTATAACATGGACCAACATGTCTTGGGACTCTTGGACTGATCCCAAGAATTGGTCAATGATGGGCTGGCTAACAAAAACCCCAATGGCCTCCCTTGGCTGACCCACAGATTCCCTCCCACGAGCCCTTCCTCCACTAGCCTGTGACTTTGATATAGTGTGCCCCAAGTGACTGGGGCTGAACTGGAGTCTGTGTTGTTGGTGCCTCAACAGGAGCCAGGACTGGGGGGCACAGGATTGGTGTGTAGGTCCTCTGTGCACTGGAAGTGGAGGTGTCCTCATGCTGTTTGGGCAAACTGACCAGATGGACCAACTGGCTCGTGGTCATCCTGACTTGCAGCATTGGAATCCTCACTAAAGGCTTGCTAATTGACTGGAGTGGAGGCGTCTTGGCTGGCAGACAGCGGTGCACTGGGCTGGGTGTTTGGACCTGTGAAGGTTACAGAGACTATGTAATTAAAATGTAGTGTGTGCATTTCATGTGTCTTTGTCTACAAAAGGGCCAACATAAAAACCAGTAAGAGAGTAATAGACTGGTGAGGCCTTTGTGTTATTTTCATTATTTTACACGTGCAGCCAGACTTACACAGATGACAACTCCAGTGCTGATCTTGATGAGATCTCCTGAAATGCAAAAGTGTTATTTCAGATTTGTGGGTTACATGTGACAGACATTCAACCCAACTCAGTGTGAGTAGATTGGAGTACTGGGCCATTCCAAGCCCTAGCAGACTGCAATACATTGGATACAAAGTGGATCATAATGCACATAAACTGTAATTGTTCATCATATATTCTGTGAAATTTGACTTATGTGTGGCTACTAATCCTATTCAGCATGCCATAACACGTTTGGATATCTTGAATTCAAAATGCAATTAATTATGTAAGCATTTTCATCAATTCAATGTAGCTAGTGTCAACATGATTGAGATACACAAGAAGTTATATTGTAATCCATAGCATGACATGGTGACTGTCAAATGCACTAGTTTTTGAAATGTGTGTATGGAAGTAAAGGACAGTGGAACAACATTACATTGCATTATTGTTTTTCAGATCCAAAAACAGGGCATTATGGTAGTTGTAGGCCTTTGTTGACACCATAGACAATACTTGTTTGAACCGTAAATTACACATATCACTGTCAATGACTATATTGGAGATAAACACACGTTTGCGTCTTGTACACACATATGGACTTGATGTAACTAGGAAAATATACCACTTAGAAACACTATACTTTCCTGTGAAAATAGATGTAGTATTAGAACTGTTTTTGGAAGCAAAACAACATACATTGCTAGACAGTAACGGGCAGAGCCCATGCAAGGGATGATCCATGGAGAACTACACACAATCGGACTATACATATTGCATTATGTTAGAAGGAGAGCTACAACCATGCTGCTAGTAATATGTATAACACAACATATTTTGTTTAGTCAAAATGAGTTATTTCTGAGTTGCTAAGGTTGTTCCAGAATTCTAAATGTCTAACTTAAGGGCAGGACTCCATTAGTGATTAGAGAGACATACATAGGTCAAACTTACCAGTCTGCACTCCACCAATTATTCCAGTCAAGCCTTCAGGATGGAGGATTTGCAAGACCTTCCCTTTCCAGGGAAAGAGTTGTAATGGGGGAGAGGAGAACCATCACCAGTCCTCTGGGCCTCCAGGTGATGCTTGGAGGCCAGTAAACAAACTTTCCCCTGCAGGTCGTTCCACCTTTTCCTAATCTCCTCCTTTGTGTGCAGGTTGTTAGTTACAGTATTCAATCTTCCAACTATTTTGGCAAACATTTCTGCAAAATGGTAGTATTTTGGACCTGTGCTGCAAACAATTGTGGCTCTACTTTAATGATTTCATCCATCATGACAGATAATTCTCTCTCTGTGAAATGGGGATTTCTCTTCCCTGCCATTGTGAATTTTTCCTAAACAAATACAGTGCTCAAAAATGAAAGGTACTAAAATAAGGTAAATTTAACTAAAAACACAGAGGGAGAGGAAAACAGAAATAAAACTGTCTCCTGTGTTGAGAAATCTGGTGCCTGTCTGGTCTGCTGCAGTGTGATAGCAAAGGATGGTGGTCTGAAATGGGGTGTGTTTTACAGTGCGTTTTTGCAGGTGTTCACAATTGTCCAATTTACAACAGGTGTGCCTACTAGCATCCAGCCAATGACCACATTCATAGTACTATACTGATCGAGTTCCATGACTGTGTGCTCTAAACAGGCTTGGTGGGATGCCGATTTCAAGATGGCAACAGAGTTCTAATCGTTGGCATTGGAGTCCACCACGTCAGCAACAGGATGGAGCTGGCACGATGGATTACACCTGGTTGTGGCGATCTTTGGCTTAGCCACAATACATCTAAATACAGTGGGTGGAAGACCACCGACATGACAGTCTTTTTGGGCCCAGTGTCAACGCGGCTTGGTGGCAATACTGCCAAGATATAAATTGGGCCCTAGATTTGGAAACCTTTCTCTGGGCAGCAGCTCTCCATTGTAGCCAGGTGGCACCACACAGCACGAGCCACAACTTTGGAATCTCTAACTTTACAACTGTCCATTGCTTCTCAGAGTCATAGAAGCATTGGACAAGTGCAACCCAACACACAAAACAGAGCCTTGGGCATCCTTGAAAGGGGAATAACTCAGGGTGCACAGAACAAACCGGGCAGAAACGACCCTCTTAAAAGTGAGGCAAGTTACACATGAGAAATATAGCAAAGTTGGATGCTCATGCATAGGTTGTTACTCCAAAAGAGATGGAAAATACATGTGGTAAAGTTAAAAGGCAAGAAGACAGTCTCAAAAATGGGCTAACAGGAAGCTTAATTTGGGCCTTATATCACATAGCAGATGTGAAAGAATAACATGTCATAATGTACTTGGACAGATGTTCCCTGCTATCCATAACGGAGGCAGTTAAGGAGACTCCGGAGAAGCCCATAGATAAAATAGAAAATGCACTACAATAAAACCCCAGGGCCAGATGGCCTTCCCATATGTTTCTCCAAATTTGTCCTCACCCAACTAGGCCAACCACTTGCTGCACTCTTTAACACCTCCTGTCAATAGCAAGTCTTCTGGGTGATGCGTGAAGTGTCTTCCAAGAGCTGAGAAAAGGCTTCTTATCCTCAGGGGCAATGCCAGACACCAGTACCCTCATTTAGGTGTTTTGGTGTAGGGCAGCGCAACAAGGTATTTGTTGCGCTGTCCTACGCCAAAGTGAAAGGGCAAGAATGTGCCGTATTCATGCAATACGGTGCATTCCTGTCCTTTCCCCTGCGCTGATGCCATTTCGGCAGCCTAGCGCCAAAGCAGACATTCTTGCACCATGGTGCAAAGGTGCCTGTGTTGTTGGCAGGATTGTTTTTGTGGAGGAAGGGGCACCTTACTTCACAAAAACAATATGGAAGGCTGTTTCCTCTTTGTAAGTGAGCTGCAGAATGCTGCACACATAGAAAGAAAGAGGAAAAAAAAGAGGGGAAATTAAAATATTTCTAGTTGTTACTCCTCATCTCGGGAGGCGTAAGGTTTTGACACATCCCCAGGTTTATGTGGTTTTGTAAATCTGTAGAAGTGTCAAAAACCATTGGTGTTGGGTGGGAACACTTACTACAACTCCCCTGGACCACCTCCCTAGCACATAGTAGTGCAACACAGGGATTTATGCTGCCTTGCCATACTCCATATTTATGAGGCTATTCAAAGCCATGCAAAGTGGCTTTACGAGGCCTCACTGATATGATTTTGTATCTGCGTCGCAGGAGCAACACAAAAAGTGATGCTTCAGTGGTGCAAGGGGCTCATAAATATACCCCCAGGTTTAACAGGAGGTCTGGCGGCACTCCAGTAAATAATTCAGTACAGAGGGGAAAAAACTGGAGACTAGAAAAAAACCTCCTTACTGATAGGCCAATCAGTAGACGAAGAGCAGGAATAAGGAACTGGAACTGAAGAGTGCAAAGGTCTATGAGGTCGGGTGAGTGAGTGAGCAATCGAGTAGGAGCAATTGCAGTGCAACTCGACCACAGATGGAAGTTCCTTTTATAGTAAGTAAGCAGGATGTGACATCATACTTAGTAAGGTTCGCCCATATTTCAATTAAATTAATGTGCATGAGTAGTAATTGCCCTTCAATATGCTCGGACTGGTTTCTTTTTACAATCAACGCAGTCTATTTGTGTGCCTCTATCCTAAATAATAGCCATTGAAGATGCTATTTTGACCTCCCCGTCAGACGCAGGTGGCCGACATCATGGAAAGGAATACTGCATTCGGAACTCGCTGCAGCAGAGCCCACCATCGGAACCGCTGTGGCATGCCCCGTATGGCGAACGTATGGAATCAGCCTTACCCTTTCATCCGCTCCTCAGGCCTACTCCCAGATACTTGATAAGCAGTCATCTAGCTTATTCACAAACAAGGAAGAGCCCCGAGGAGTGTGCATCCTACAGGTAGACAGGGTTTGTAAATACTGACACACTTTCACAAAGTTTCCAACCAACAGACACAACATTATGATGCCAGGCTTGACTGACACAGAACATACCAGCAGCATCAAAGCTAGGCAAAGGACTCACAACCTTAGATGAATAGCGCATCTTGTAGAGAAGGTCAGCAGAACCATTTGCTCAATGGAGACAAAGCTTTCAAGTGGGTGAGCTGTGAGTTCCTGGAGGCTGCAGTGGCTAAGCTGAAGCTAGGCGAGAAGACAAGGGATGGATCCTAGCATGGTATAAAAGCCGGACGGCAACCATTCATGTGCTTGGCCAAGGATCATCTGGATTCACTTGCCAGGGCGGCACACTCTTCCCCCTCCTATTTGCCCTGCTTGCAGAGCCACTGGCCATGATGACCATGTCCCAAGCAGACATTCAGGGAATATGTTTTGCAGGGTAGGAAAACAACCTACATATTATCACAGACGATGTTCTGCTAGCCATGAAAAACCAGAAACTCTCCTTCCCGGAGATTAAAGAGAGTACAGGACTAATCTGGAACAGTGTCAATTTTCAAAGTTAACAAGCAGTAATCAGTCATACTTAATCTGTCAGTCCCCTCTCTGTCCACTCAGGTGAAACCGGCATTGGAACTATGGGTCCAAATAGCTGAGAGGGACAATCTCACGTCTTTCTCCTCTCCCCGTAATCCGATACATGACATACTATTATGTCTCCATAGTATATCATATCTGTCTCACTAAGGTCAGATTTAGACCATGATTTAGAGTTTGGAGGACAAGTTACTCCATCACAAATGTGACGGATATCCCGTCCGCCGTATTCCACTCTCCATTGGCTATAATGGGATCGTAATACAGCAGATGGGATATCAGTCACGTTTGTGACGGAGTAACCGCCTCCCCCAAACTGTAAATCAGGCCCTGAATCCTTTGCTCAGCCCATGACTGAATACAGCATACTGGAAGTGGAAAGGCTTCAGTGCCATCAACTACATCAGTGGGCTATATCCCCCTCCCAGTGCGCCGATGACCACGAGACCCCCTCACATACTTTAAAACAATTAACAGGTAAAACCAAACATCTTTAAGGGCAGGGCTATGCCTTGATTTGATCCATGATCTAAGAAAGTATGTGAGGAGGGAATATCTACAATGGTGGTGGGGTTGAGAGGCTATGGTGCTATAATGTCCTGGTTTTTTTTAAGTTTTTTTTTTAACTCTGGCCATTTGGCATATATATGGCAGACAATTTAACATTGCATTTTTACACCGGTTAGCTCTAAGGCAGCATTAGGTACAATATTTAGAAGTTTCTTTTCTACTAAACTTAGCCAAATGTACTTTCACCATTACATACAACTAGGAGTGCTCATGGAAAATGTACATTTATCTATATAGTTGCATTTGTTCAGTATGGGACATACTTTTCCTTGAATATTTAGCATGCTCCACTTCTACATGTGAAACACCCATGTCCGCAGTCTTAAAAGTAGCAGTGGGTAAAAAATTCTGCTCCACTGGTGGAGTTCATGGAGTTTCGCCCTCTCCACGTTCCGCTTGGAGTGCAGAGATTACGCAAAACTTGGCCAACCAACACATGGTGGATTTATTTGTCGTGTACAAATTTGCATCCTCTTGCGTGACTTTCAGGTGTTATAATGCGTCCCGGCGAGATTTCTCAATGCGGGCGGTTGCGGCAGATCACAACCGTTCACTCTGAGAAAGCTCCCAGTGGAGTAGAAAATCTACTTTAGCATCAGAAAGAAGCAACGCCCTCTGGTGCACTAAGTGGTGGAGTTTGCATTGATTTTACAGCACGGAAGAAGCTCCCGGCGTTAAAAATCAGCACAAGCTTTGCAACATACCCAATTCCACTTTCTCTCAAAACTTTGTGGAATCGCGCAGACTTTTTATCTAACTCCACTGAATTCCACTGAGTGAAACTCTACAAATTCTGCCCACCTCTACTAACAAAAAAGGCACAAAGAGGGGTTTTAGCTATTATATAGAAGTAGACTTTCCTACATAGCAAAGTACTTTTGGTAGCCATGGGTCTAGTTTTCCCCTGTAGCCGTGCCAGAGTACAATAGTGGACTTTGGAGCCACACATCTTGGTTGTATTTAAGGGTAGTGTAAATATATGCTGCAGTGCACATATAACATTGAACTTCCATGCCACAGGTCTATTTCCTGTGTCAAGTTTAATTGGCCATACTGGATAGTAAAATATGACAATTGGGTGTAGCTGTCATGACGGGTGTCATGTCGTGCACTGTCTGCACACCACACCTAGCAGATGCCCACATTGCTCATAACCCTGCATGATCCCTTGACCAGATCTCTTGACCAAATGAAAATGACACCCCCTCCGCTATCTTGATCACCAATGGTGCCAGCATAGATTGTGCTCACCTCTGTGTTATCGTAAATGGCATGATTCATAATGTGCCAGTACATTAGCCATGTGTATTAGTTATTGCACAGCAATTGCCAAAACAAACAAGACTTGGGCCACCTCCCCACTTACTGCATTTCCTTCTGTCCTCATTTGACCTCCTGAATTTCCGAGGCATAAAATCTTGCGAGATCTAGGCCCTGTCCGAAGACGGCGGCTGTGTTAGGGCGCTGTCTATTTAAACCAGGCCCTAGGCCTTCTGTGTTTGCTTAGCTTCAGGATACCTACCTGCAAGAGAGCTCCTGCATCTCCTGAGCAGGCCCACCCGCACTTCGAGGAGGGGCGCCTCTAGTTGCGCGATGAGCAGGAACCCCTCCTCCAATCACTGAGGCGGAAGAGAGGCGTTACAGGAGCATCTGACTACATCATCAGGAGGTGCGGGGTAAGGCTCACAGGGCATTTAATCCAGCCCACCCCTTGACCAGGTCTCTTCGCCCCTTCCAGTACACCCAAGACAGCTCGGACTGGCACCGATAGTTGGCAACGCCTCCAGATCCGCAACGTCCTGTGGAACCCAACAACCCTAAAAAGAGAGAGCGAAAAAAACAGAACGAGATGATCAGAAACAGTTCCTGCTCACGCTAGATGCACTCCACGCACCTGAATAAGGTCGCACAGTACCTAATTCGTCACAAAACTTTCCAGACAGCACTATTCTAGCTTCTACCTCTGCAATCGATAGGTGCTGAATGCAAGTTACCCTAGTTCTGCCTATGCAATTAATAGGTGTTGGATACTTTGTATTGCAAAGAAGCGCTACTTAGCGCCAGCTATGTGTTTTCACCTATGCAACAGATGGGCGAAGGATAAAGCAAGTATATTATGCATTCTAAGGGTCAACCTGTTGGAAGAGGTTTGAACTATGACCATTGTTAATCCAACTACTCTAGTGAACAAATCAGACAACAAGAGGCATTTATTGTGTTACTCCTGAGAACTACGATGTTACTAATAAGCATTAACCACTAAAGGGCACGTGCTTTGTTTGGCAACTAATCCCCTAGAACTTGCACTAACACCTTACAAATGATCTTGAATAGTAAGTGTTAGTTTTTCCCAAGGGGCAGACTTTTTTTTGATAAACAGATTCTATTAAGAGGGGGTAGACTTTGCACAGTGTATTATAATGTGCATTTCATGTGTGGCACATGCATGTAATCTGTTTGTTCTCTTTTTTCACCAAGGTGCCCGACCTGCACTGAGAAGTAGATTGTCCGTCTAAGGCGGTCCAGTTGACCAGTGTCTTCTCTCTCCGCCTTCCCCTCTCCACTCCCCTTCCCCCTTTCACCACGGACCAATCGCCCACATCTTGCGTTCATCCGAGTGTGGAGGCTTAGTCTAAAGGGAAGTGGTCAAGTCGTCTCTCCTGTGGAACCTGGTGTTCAGGTCCTGGCTCTTGAAAGTAGCGAATTTAAAAGCACATGTTTAGGGAAAACACACATGCTGTGACATTTTTTAACACACATGCTGTGACATTTTTAGGGTCGAGCCTGCGTTGCATGCGCTCGCGCATGCGCATCGCATCGCAGCGAGACGCTTTAGTATTTAGAAAAGGGCTTGGAGCCCTGTCAACTTCACGTCAGTTTTTTTTATTGGTTCCTGGGCTTGCCTAATAAAATCTGCTTGCTTTCATTAGTCGAAGGCACGCATACGTCATGCCTTTTCCGGTGGCTAGCCTCGAGCGCAGCAACCAAGTACAGAAAACATGCGAGGCTCGCTGTTTTCCATCGGGCTCGTGGACTTCTTTTTCTCTGATTTACGAGCCCGATCTCGCTTGGCAGAAGTCGAGCGCTTTACATAGTTAATTTCACTTTTTCGGGTTACGTACATAAATGCACTTTTGCCCGATAGGTGAAAAGTCAGGTTAGGAGTTTACAACGCGATCAGCTCTAACATGAGCAAACGCGAGAACCGTTGCATTGTAAATGCTTGTTTAACAATGCCATAGTGCACAGATTCCTAATGTCAGCAAAACCGAAGAGGAACAACGCAGAGAGCCTCTACAAATTGATGCACTTTCTTACAGAGGTGTTTTCCATCCTAGTGTCTCCTTGAATTCAAAAAGCTCTTTGGAGTGTGTTGGAGAAATACCTGCTGCGTCCATCCTATGTTCAAGATTCAAGTGTTGCTCTGACAACCATTTCCTCAAAATTCCATTGGGGAGGCATCCGCGAGCTCCTGGTGGTCCATGACGTGGCAGAATAACGATTTTGTTCTCTTCAACATTGTTAAACACAAGGCAACAACGGGATTTAGGTTTTGGTGTACCCCTTGCATTCCTTCTGTTACCTTCTCGGTTAGAGGGGACCCACGGTACGGGGGAACCCAATAACACTACTAGATGTCTTGCAACATCAACTTGGCGATTCCGGGGACATTGAGGCATGAGATATAACCTCCAACCCTCACACCTGTTCAACCATTGGTCTGTTCAGTTGTCATTCACATTTTGTATCTGCCCACCACCAACTGTCAAGAATTGTGAGTCAAGGCATGTTCCCTTATAAACTTTACACAAACAACTCAAACTAAGTGCTCTTCAGTGCCAGGTCTGATGATGCTTTATTCTTTTCATTTGTGTTCTTTTTTTTCTTCAGGCTACAATAATTCGAAAACAATAGTTCATTTTCTTTGTGCCAATAAGTACCCTATTTTCCTTTTGTGTGTGTTAAAATCAAAAATGGTTGTTATAATTGAAAAGAACATCGGCCTGCTAGGAATTCCCGTACTGTTCTATTAAAGTTATATTCGTAATTATATTTTGATTCTAAAATTTTAAATTGTATTCGAACATATGGATGATATGTTTAGGGAGGGGCATTTTTTTATCCTTTTTATTGTTGAAGCACATTCTTACAACAAAAAACAAAAATGTAATTGTTGCACCCATTGCTGCGGTTAGGCCTATTGGCTTTGACAGTGCCTGTTTCTGCATTGTTGGAGGCTTGTGATGCTACGGTAATCCTACAACTTTGCAGGTAATGGCTCAATGACACCATTTGGGAATTTATCAACCCTGGCAGTTGATGTTTCATTGGTAGAGCTACAAAAACA
This sequence comes from Pleurodeles waltl, assembly GCF_031143425.1. Taxonomy (NCBI): domain Eukaryota; kingdom Metazoa; phylum Chordata; class Amphibia; order Caudata; family Salamandridae; genus Pleurodeles; species Pleurodeles waltl. The sequence goes on from NC_090444.1 coordinate 1,752,341,360, forward strand.
TCCCCACTTTGGAATGCCGCCGGCGTCACCATTTTATTGGGTTGCACTGTTTACACTATCAAGCCAATAATAACTAGCCCAGGACTTGCTTAGACACTCTGAGAACACTGGGTGGTCCCCTTGGGCCTGGCGTCACTCCAGGGGCATGTTCTAACGAGGCGACATTTAAGGCCATGGCTGGTTCGATGATGACGCCATCACCAAGAGCAGAAAACAGTAGGTGCACCTGAGGGGAAGGCTGGTGCCGGCTTATACTTCGTGCCGTGGCTTCTGCCTTAGGTTGCCACGTTCTGTGATTCTGGAAGTGTCAGGAGCCATACTCGAGTAATACTTTGTGGTAAATTCTCTGTTTGTATTAGAGCAATTCTGCCTGTATTTACTGTGAAAAACATTTAGGAATAGCCTAGACAGCAATACAATTATTTTGATTTTTTTTCATTATTTGTCATGATTTGTTTACCTTTCAAAGCAGGAAATACCGTATTTTAATTTCCGCATTTAGGCCCATATTTATACTTTTTTAGCTCCGCAATTGTATGTTGTAAGTTTGCGCCGTTTTTGCGTCATAAAATGACGTAAATGCGGCGCTAAAAAGTATAAATATGGGCCTTAGTTGCCTGCCTTGGAGTGAACATACAAGCTAGCCTGGTAAAATGACAACCCTATTGCTGTCCATTATATCGAATCACTAATGTCTGAATTAACCTCAATGTCCGCTGTGGTTCACTTTAAACAATGTCGATCATTTCATAATGCTGATTTCAAATCTGTTCTGCTGATCACAGAATATTTCAAACAATCTACGAAAACAATGCTGCTACTAAGGGCAGCTGAAAGCACTGAACTCCTGCATTGGGAATTCAGTTCAGGATACACCATGCTCACGAATGGAGCACACAAAAGCTTTTCAAATGATGCAGGGGGCGAACGAGCTAGCACTTTCATATAGACCGAACAATGTACCCATTGAGCCCACAGGCTGCTGCATTCAAAAGGGCTTTTCATACTTACGTGCCATCAGCTATTTATCTAGAACAAGTGCTCAAAACATTTGTGCTTTTCATTCTGTGGGACACAAATGGTGACGCAAATGCAACTGGGCTCTGTTTTTTAGGTCTCCCTTGCCAGCACAACAGCGTTTATTGGCTATATTTATAAAAAAAATAAACAACATTCACCAAATGTGTGACTTGATAGGCGGTATATTGTTTCTGCATTTAAAAATGTGCAGTTTATAAATAAAACATGTATATTTTTTAATGGACCGTGCATAGGGTGGGACTGTTCAAGTTTTTATGACTTTAATGAAGGTTCCCATGGGCAATTAGGAATAGAATTGTTAGGTTTGCACCCTGTCCAGGTAGGGACACTCATTCTAGTCAGGGTAAGAGAGTCATTCTCGTAAGATAACCCCTTTTCACCCCCTTGGTAGCTTGGCACGAGCAGTCAGGCTTATCTCAGAGTCAATGTGTTAAGTATTTGTACCCACATACGGTAACACAGTGAAAACAATTCAAATGGACACCACAGCAGTTTGGAGAAATAGCCAATATCTATCTAAATCCAACATACACAAAGATATGAATTGTAAAAGATTAAATCCCAATAAAAGCACTTATAAACACAAAAGCTCCAACTGCTGCTATCACAGTGGTGTGACGGAGTCACCACAGTCCCATGTCATTCGAGAGGGAGTGCGGCGTTGGTCATGCAGTCGCAAGGACCCCAGTTACAGTACCTTAGAAAAAAGGCTGAGTCAAAGATGTGGCACAGAGCTGGGGAGGTGAGGTGTTGCTGGAGCCGGTGCGGCATTGGTTCCGTACTGCTATGCAGGAGGTGAGGCAGCGGTTCCTTACTGATACGCAGGGGAGGTGAGGCATTGGTTCCTTATGGAGGCAGTGGAGCTGAGGCAGCTTTGGTGGTGAGGCATTGGTTCCTTACAATCTGGCCGGGTTGACGAGTCCAGCGGGTCAAGACGCGATGAAGCGACTTTACAGTCTTGCATTCACATCAAGGGGCCACAGGCGCCATGGCGGAGTCGGGTGTCACGGATGTCGGTGACACGGGACTCACAATGGTGTGAGACTTCAGAGAAGCTGCGGTGGCGTCAAGCCTGCAGTGTCGGTCGCGGTCGTCGCACTTCAACGGCTTCGGGTGCAGGCAGAGGTGCAGAGTAAGGCAGTGGCGCATGTTCTGGAGTTGTCCGGAGTTGGTGTGCCTGGTTCTTCTTGTTTTTCTGCCAGACTTCACTCCCAAGGGCCCAGGAACTGGCGTGGGCACCTAATGGCAAGTCAGTGTCCTCAGCAAGAGAGCCCAGGGGCCAGCAGGTGAAGTCTTTTATGTCCCTGATACTCCTTAACAGGAGATAAGCTCAGTCCAAGCTTTAGAGAAACATCACAAGCAGGATACACAGCAAAGGCCAGTCTTTGTCCTCTCCAAAGCAGAAGCAGCAACTGCAGTCCTACCCAGAAAAGCACACACAGCAATGGTGCAGTACTCCTTCTCCCAGCTCCTCAGCTCTGCTCCTTGGCAGAGTCTCCTCTTGATCCAGAAGTGTTCTAAAAGTCTGGGGCTTTGGGTCCAATACTTATACTCATTTCTGTTTCTGAAGTAGGCAACTTCAAAGGAAAGTCTTTGTAGTGCACAAGACCCTGCTTTTCCTGTCCTGTACCAGACACACCCTAGGGGGTTGGAGACTGCATTGGGTATGGATACGTCCAGCCCTATTCAGGTGCAAGTGTCTGCTCCTAACACCACTCTAGCCCAGGAAGACCCATCAGATTATGCAGGCACACCTCAGCTCCCGTTGAGTGACGGTCTAGAGTGAATAAAAAAAATTCTAGCTTACGCGTCAAGAATTTTCAATTCTATTAAGGACACAGAGGCGAGGATTATGCTATCTCTTTCTTTACTGACTTAAAATAGCAGCCAATCAAATACAAGTAAACAAAAAAACTATACATCCCATGATGCCCCACATATCATCACATGGTCCAATCACCAAGCATGACCTTTGTCCATAGGTCTCATGACCCTCGACGTCACTTCCTCTTTCTTTGGTCAAATCAGATACAGTTCAAATTGAAATCGAAACTTCTTACATCAAACTCGTAAATCAGGAGTCGGGAAGATCCACTCCCACCGGATAACAAGAACTTGAAGAGTACAACTCGAAGGGAAAAACAGTCCCAGCAAGAAGCTTATGCACGAAACTTTACATGAAGTCATGAAAATCAGGAATTCTTCTGATCAGAACCTATAAATAATAAAACAGGTAGGTAATATCCAAAATAAATTGAATACATTTCAATAAAATTGATATCCATATAACTGACATTAAATTGGGTGGGTAAAAATAACAATAAATCATCAATTTCAACAGTTACATTTTTTACTCAATAACAATTGTTCCTAAGGGTGGGATAATCCTCGCCTCCGTGTCCTTAATGGAATTGAAAATTCTTGACGCATAAGCTAGAAAAAGTTTTATTCTATGTCAGAACTGGAGGCTCCGATTATGCTAGTTTAAAGCTGCTCCATTACTACAGAGGCTACATCCAACACAGGCTTGTGATAAAACGTACAAAAAGTATTTTCTGAAGACCAATCCGCAGCCTTCATAATGTCTTTCAAGCGGGAACCCAAAGCATAAGATTTAGAGGCCATAGCTCCTTTAGCAGAATGAGCTCCAAAATGATTGGTATCTATACCCGCTTCATTCATTAACCATCTCATCCATCTAGCTATGGTAGCTGATGTAACTGGTTTAAAAGGCTTTTGTAAAGAAATTAACAATTGACCTTTAACATTATGTCTAAACTCTTCTGTAACAGCTCCATACTCCTTTAAACATTGAACTACACATAACTTAGAATTGACAGGATACACTGGATATGATACTGACCTGTAATTCGTTTTAGTCCTTCTTGTCACCGTAAAGGTAACTCCATCTGGGTAATATACTCTGCCAGCTAAGTCTAGCGCTCTGACATCTGACACTCTCTTATGAAGAAATGAGACATAAAAGTATGGTCAATTTAGCCAAAAGCTGTTTGCAAGATAAATACCTATTGGCAGGCCAAGAATCTAAATATTTTAAAATAACATTAACATCCCATACAACTGAATATTTTGCTTGAGGAGGTTTGGAGAGACGTATACCCCTCAGCAATTTACAAATTAAAGGATGTTCTCCAACAGGTTTACCTTCAAATTGTATATGTCCCGCTGAAATGGCTGATGTAAAATTATTGATCGTCCGATATGCTAAACCGGAACTTGCTAATTCCGTTGGGAAGTTAATGATCAACTCAATATGTGCTTCCACCGGATTGGCACCTCTTCCATCACACCAACTATTCCATCTGCGCCAGGCTGATTCATATCTTTTATGGGTACTACCGGCCCAGGCCTGTTTAATGTAATCCGCAGCTTGTTGCGAAATGCCTGGGGTACTTTATCTTGACCTGAAATCAACCAAGCTAACAGTCAACTTCCCTGACGAGATCATTGGATGTTGAGGCCCTCCGGATTCAAAAGAAGATTCCGACGAGGAGGGATGAGAAGAGGAGAGGCACAAGCTAAATGTAGAGCTACAGGGAACCAAGGTTGTGCTCTCCAGAAGGGTGTCACCAGAACAATCTCTGTCTTCTGTCTCCGAACCTGAGACAACACCCTGACAATCATCAGAAATGGCAGAAAGTCATAACCCCGAAACTGAGACTAGTCCTGGAGAAATGCATCCGTCTTCATTGCACAGGGATCTGGGTGCCAACTGTAAAATTTTGGAACCTGAAATTTTGGAATCTACATCACAACTGCCCCATTCTTTGATTATCTGAGAGAAAATCATTGGATCCAGTTTCCAGTCGCTGGAATCTGTCAGGTATCTGGAATTCCGGTCCGCTATAATGTTCTGGTCTCCCGGCAGATATTCCGCTATAACCACTAGGCGTTGTGTCAGACAATAATGCCAAAAATCCTTGGCAATCTCTGCCAAAATTCTGGATTTCGCCCCCCCCCCAGTTTGTTGACATACCTCACTGCTGAGACATTGTCCATCTGCAATAGTATGCAACAATCTGTCTTCTGAGGGGAGAGACTGTTTATGGCAAAGGAACCCGCCAGAAGTTCCAGGCAATTGATGTGTAAAGTTTGTTCCCATTCCGACCATCTGTCTCCTGTCACTCGAGAGTTGCAGCGGGCTCCCCAACCCCAACGGCTGGCATCAGATTCGATCACCACCTCTGGGTGAGACCCAAAGATCGCTCTGCCATTCCAGGCTTCCATATGCTGAAGCCACCATTGAATCTCCGATCTTACCTCGACAGTCAATGGGTTCTGTTCTGAGTAACTCAGACCCTGTTGCAGATGTCTGATCTTGAGTCTCTGTAGAGCCCGGTAATGTAAGGGAGCTGGGAAGATCGCCTGAATAGATGAGGCTAACAATCCCACTACCCTGGCTATGTTCCTTAAAGAAACTGTCGGGCTGGTCAGAATCGACCTCAATTCCCTCTTGATGTTGCAAATTTTCTGAGAGGGAAGAAAAAGCTGACATAGGACTGAGTCTATCCGAAAACCCAGAAATTCTATCACCTGAGTCGGTTTCAACAGTGACTTCTGCACATTGATAAGGAAACCTAAATCTTGCAGAAGACTGATGGTCCAGTTCAAATGAGACAGAAGGACCTGGGGAGATTGAGCCATCAGTAAAATATCGTCCAGGTATATGATCAACCGGACTCCCTTGGCTCTTAGCCATTCCATCACAGGTCTCAGTAGCTTTGTGAAGCACCAAGGGGCTGATGACAGACCGAACGGGAGAGCAAGAAACTCTAGACACTGACCTTTCCACTGAAATTGGAGGAATCTCCTGTGAGGAGGAAACATTGGAATCGACAGATAAGCATCTTTTAGGTCCAGACAGACCATCCAATCTCCTTCTAGTAGAATATCTCTTAACATGTGAATGCCCTCCATCTTGAAATGCCTGTACAGGATCCAATGATTGAAATCCTTTAAGTTCAAGACTAAGCGGTGTCCTCTCCCTTTTTTGTCTACTACAAAAATAGGGCTGAGAAAACCATAAGGGTGAGGGGAGGAAAACTGTACAGCACCTTTTTCTAATAAGGCCTGGACCGCTTTGTCTATAAAAACCTGATTTGCTAGGGAAAAACACATCTGAAGAGGCGGATTGTGTTGTTTGGGCGTACTGATAAATTCTAGGTGAAAACCCATGACAGTTTGGAGAATCCAAGGATCTCTGGTGATCTCTCTCCAATTTCTCAAAAACAATGCCACTCTGCCCCCAAGTGTGACATGAGAAAAATGAATAATGCTCACCTGCGAAACTTGTGTCCTGTATGGCTTCTTTCTGCCCTCTGCGAGAGCCTCTGCGGAAGCGAGGGCGTCCTCCTCTGGGACGAGTGGGGTAGAAGGTGGAGTCCTGCTCACCATACCAACCTCCTCTGCCTCTGGGGTAATAGTTCTGAGGACTGTTGAATGTTCCTCGGCCGGGCATGCGTCCTCCGTAACGACTAGCCCTGACAAAAAGGCCCTGTCTAAAAACTTTTTTGAGAGACATCTGGGCTTTGTCTAGTGATGAAAAGGTGGAACAGAACTTGGCCAGATCCTTAATAGATGAGGACCCAAAAAGAAGACCCTCGGCCGAAGGGCCCGCTTCAGAAGATGCTAAATCTGACAGCTTAGGATCGATGCGCATCAGGATAGATTTCCTGTGCTCGGAAGATATGGCGCAATTAGTGTTTCCTAGTTGACAAACAGCTCTTTGGGCCCAACCGATAAGGACATCTGTGTCTACAGGAGATCCTGATTCTTTAGCCAGATAAGCCATCTCAAGAATCTTATTCAGAGGACCGGAAAGGTCCAAAAGCTTATCTTGGCAATTACGCCATGATCTATCTAAACCTTAATTAGGATCCTTAGCAAACGTCTTCATAAACGTAACCATAGTGGGGTCTATTTCTGGGGTATCAGAGACTTTACCCTCTAAATCAGGTCTGGGACACTCAGCTCTCAATCGAGACCCGACCTCTTTATCAAAACTTTTCCTAATGTTAGACTGCACATTTTGGGCCACCTCAGGAGGAGGAACCCAATTGGAAGCTCTGGGGTGCATAATCTCCGTGGGATCGAAGTCTAAAACATGACAAGACGGAACAACCTTCTTTGCTTTCTTACTAGGAACTGGAGGTTCCAAGTCGTCCGAAGCCTCAGAAGACGAATCTTTATCAGAGGAGGAAGGAGAAAAGGAAATATCCTTTTTTGAACTATAGTTATGTTCTCCACTATGCTTCTTGTGAAGTTTATCAAAGGCGTCGGCGTGAAGTCCACTAATATCTGTGTTAGTCTCTTCCAAATGTTTTGCTTTTGCTTTTGCCTTTTTTCCCTCGGGTTGAGGTTGTTGATCTTGTACCCAACCTTGAGAGCGTGCATAATCAAAAAGTTGCCCTGAAAAGGGTCCCAAGGCTCTCACAAGAGCATCATTCACGGATTGCTGGACCCTAGTATCAAGGGCTTCCACTAAATTTACTTCTAATTGGTTCCCCAATTCTTCTGTGTAATATTCAGTCTCTTGATTATCCCACTGAGCCATGTTATAAAATAGCAAGGGAAAAAGTATAGTCAATATTATAATGTATATGTAAATGAATTATAATTATATAAAATATTTTAGTATTCTTTTAATATCCTTCTAATTGACAGGGGGAGTGCAAAAACCCAAATCAGGAAAACTACTATGTATGCCCATTATAACGTGAAGGGAGCTGCCTGATGGCACTCTAGGCAGAAGCCTGATAAAGATTTTACAACCCACGTTCTTGTTAACACAAAACGGGGCGTCTGGGAGCACTTAACAGATTAGATTTCGTGTGCCAAGGCACACGCGTGCAGCAACTCGACGAGCCGTTCACTCAGAAAGTGAAACTGAGGATCGGCTCGGAAACGAGGTGTGCGCGCGCGCGCACGAGGGCATGCAATAGAAAAAAGACTGCGTGGAGCACACGCAGTAAATCTCCTGCTCCACTAAAATCGGGCAAATGAAAAAATCGGTAAATACCGATAAAAATAAAAGCGCGAGACGCGCTTGAACAACCACATAAAGCGCGCTAGATTGCGACGTTGTACAAACACAAATAATGCATAAAAAGACACTGAAATCATGCACAAATAAGTATAAGTAAAATTTGAAGCACTTATCTGCTGCGAAGCAGCAAAGAAAGAGGAAGTGACGTTGAGGGTCATGAGACTTATGGACAAAGGTCATGCTTGGTGATTGGACCATGTGACGATATGTGGGGCATCATGGGAGGTATTGTTTTTTTGTTTACTTGTATTTGATTGGCTGCTATTTTAAGTCAGTAAAGAAAGAGATAGCATAATCGGAGCCTCCGGTCCTGACATAGAATTCACAACCAGTCCATCCGTCATTCTGACCGAGATGTCTATTCCACAGCCAGGCAAAGGCACAGAATGGTTAAGCAAGAAAATTCCCACTTTCTAAAAGTGGCCTTTTCAAGCACACAAGTTAAAAACCACCTTCATTAAATGGTGTATTTCTAAATTGTGAGTTCAGAGGTCCCAACCCCATATCTCTATCTGTTCCCAATGGGATATTACACTTAAGAGCTATTTCAAGGCAATTCCAATGTTATCCTATGGGAGAAATAGGCCTTGCAAAAGTGAAAAACTGAGTGGCTGTATTTCACTATCATGACATGTAAAACACACCAGTGCATGCCCTACCTTTTCAATACTCCGCACCCTGTCCATTGGGCTACCTTGGGCCTACCTTAGGGCTTCCTTACATGTACTAAAATGGAAGGTTTGGGCCTGGCAATTTGGCGCACTTGCCAGGTCCACATGGAAGTTTTAAACTGCACACACAGACACTGCATTGGCAGGTCTGAGACAAGTTTACAGGGCTACTCATGTGGGTGGCACAACCAGTGCTGCAGGCCCACTAGTAGTATTTGATGTACAGACCCTGGGCACATATGGTGTACGATACTAGGGACTTACTAGTAAATTAAATATGCCAATCATAGATAACCAATCATAATCACAATTTACACAGCGAGCACTTGAACTTTAGCACTGATCATCAATGCTAAAGTGCTCAGAGTACCAAAACCAGCAAAAACAAAATTCAGCACACACTCAAAAATAAAGGAGGCAAAAAGACAGGGGGAAACCCTGCAAAAGGGGCCATTTCAAATAACAATTAAGCATGTAATACTTCGCTTTGTAGGCAAACTGATTTAAAAATTCACAGCAGCCCAACTACAGTCACATTTGAGTCTCAGCCTCCTAATATTTAATCAGTTTAGTGCAGCATTATGGATGCCACTATAGGTACTGAATGATGCTTTGAACATCATGTATAATAATGGTGCCAGCCTGGTGCTGCTTTCCAACCATACCCTTCTCCTAACTCTTTGCACATGCATGGAATTTAGTGACACTGCCTTCTTCTTTGTTATCTGTTGATTACGAGCCCTGTGGGGCTGCTGTATTTCCAATGCCATGTAATGACACTAAAAAATACATTCCTAAAGCTACCTGCATACTAAAACCATAAAACTGTGTGTTTGTTTCTCAAACTTCATCATCCAGCATACTGCTGCGTAGTGGGATCCATAACATGATAACTGCATCTCGGTGGTCATCACATGCAACATGAAACACTTCCGACATAGGAATAAAACCAAGACAACATTCTTCCAACACACACCTTATGCTTATGTAGGCAATTCTATGTCAGGACCGGAGGCTTCAGATTATGCTTCTCTATCTTTACTGAAAGAAAAACAGCAGCCAATCAAAACTTCAAAAACCAAAAAACTACATTTCCCATTAAACCATGAAGTCCATTGTCCACCAATCACAGGGAAGACCCCTGTATATCAGTCTCTGCTAACACAGTCTTTCCTCTTTCTTTGCGGCTGCAGCCGACAGCTAAGTATTTTTCCTTATTCTGTTAATATAGTAACTTTAAATAATTCTTGAATAAAGTCTATAATTGAATTCACAGCGTGGAGCGGGAGCAGGCTCTACACGCGTCACAGTGCTTTTATCTCTAATTAGCCGCGTTCTCGATTGCTTCTTCGCATTTGTTTCGGCTCTTGTTTGTTACCCCCACTTGTTTTCTGGGTGGTTGTTTGATTTGTTCACGGACGGCGGGCGTGGCCCGCATTAAAGCTTAGGAGTCACACGGACTCCTAGACCACGACCGTGTTAAGAGGACTAGTCCTCTTTTTATGGCAATGGCGCGCATGCACTCTCCTCAGTTTCCCGATCCCTAAAAGAAACGAGGTGACCGCAGCGCGCGCTTTTAGAAATGGGTCTAATTTTAGCTCCTTCTACACGCTTAATTGATTTCTTGATCCCTGGAACGCCCGAGGGGGCGATTAAACTAATCAAGGCTTTGCCTTAGGGAATCTTGCAGGGGCTCCCTCCACATTTTATGCTTGCTGTGATATTTTATCAAACTTTGTTCAGCATCTCCCTGCTGGGGCCTTCCCCCCTTTGAACTCTTTCATACATCCTCTATTACTCATGGCGTACTACGTTGACGAGGCTGACTACTATCAGGATCAGCCTGAAATAAATGATGATCATCATATGGAGGAAAGACTAGTGAAAGCACTGGGATATCATGTCCAGGATTCCGTGAATCAGGCTCTTATTAACGCATTAAAACCTTTTGCTCAGCCCCATATGCGTTTTGGTCAGCGGGAATGGAGAGGACGCTCTCTTCTTGATTCTGGTTCACAGCAAGACCAGCCTTCTGAAATGGGCTTTGCCCGAGGAGCCTCAAAGAGACCCACGTCCTCTGCGGATATTTTGGCGCGCATGGCTGTGTCCGTGATACAAGATCATGGGTATGGATCCTTTTCTAGTTTGGAGATACCTGAGACAGGTCTGGATCCATCCACCCTGACAGAAGGTCTCCCTTCCTCTGCCTCCCATTCCTCCGGTTCGGATCTAGATCAAGAGGATCCTAAACCAACCGGAAAACGCAAATGCAAATCTCATAATACACAAGAACAAAGTTCTTCTTCTCACACTCTTTCCTTTGATCCTGAGAGCATAATCCACCCCCGCTCCACGGAATGGATTCCATGTGCATAGGTAGCACATTATGTGCAAGATCACATCAGAAAGCGTTTTGTCCAGGATGTGCAAAATACCTTACGGTCAGAGTGCCCCCGTCCTTCGTTAATGGGTAAAGTGGAAAATACTCCTGATTTAGATCCAAATATGGCAACGTTTATGAAGAGATTTTCCAAAGACCCTAAGAAATGGCTAGACCGAGCATGGAAAAGTTACCAGGATAAATTATTGGATATCTCGGGACCAATCAGGAAGATCCTGGAATTGGCTGTGCAAGCCAAAGAATCTGATTCCTGGAGAAGTGTGGCACAATGGTTAGAGAGGCAGACCCTGATGCAGAGATCTGGTCTGGGACCAGAGTTCAATTCCTACCTCAGCGTGTCTTGGGCTCAATTCCCTTGGACCAGATAATTTTCGCCTCAGTGCCTAATCTAATTAATGGGTCCCACTCTGTAACTCTGGGCAATAGCTTGCTTAATCTCCACAACGGCCCTCACAGCGCTTGGATGCTTGGCTTCACCCTGGGGCTGTCCAGGAGTGGGTGCCTCACAGGGAAAAGCCAGGAGGGGTTCCACAGTGATATGCGTACAGCGCCTTGAGACCCTAACGGGTGAGTAGTCCGCTATACAAGTGCAAAGTTTACAGTTTTTTTATTTTAGTTCCCCCTTGGACCCTCAGACAGTTCTAGAATGGGCTCAACGAGCCATATGTTTATTGAACAACGCAAACTATGCTATGTCTACGGAACGCAGACATTCCTTTTTGATGTGGATTGACTCTAAGCTAGCAGAATTGACTCCCAATGATGCTGGTTCTTTAGCAAATGGTTTACTTTTTGGTGACAAATTCGGTCAAAGTTTTAGGAAAGTATGTGGCCACTTTCTCCGTCTTAGACAAGGCTCAATCCTCAATGAGGACAATGTTTAACAGAGGCCTTTTTCTCAGGGCCGGACGCTACAGAGGTAGAGCATCAGGCCGCGGATACAACCAGACCTCCGGAGGCTACAACCAACAAGGCCAAGGTTATTACCCCAGATCGGAGTTCTACCCAATGAGAGCCCGTAGAAGTAGAGGTTGTGGTTTCCGCAACAACAGAGGTGGCTTCAACTCCTCTGATGGAACTTCCACAGGTGAGAATTATTCAGTTTTCTGAAGTATTTCAAGGGGGGAGGTTGAAAGATAGTAGCCTGAGAACATATCTCGCAAGACCCATGGGTTCTCCAGACAGTGCGAGGATACAGAATAGAATTTTACGTCCCTCCTCATCAGAGGTCCCTTCCACGCCCCATTCTTTTTTCCCAAACAGAAAGCTCTTTCATGGACGACGAGATAGCGCTTCTTCTACAGAAACCCGCCATCTTCCGTTCAAGTCAGCAACCTACAGGGTTTGTTAGTTCTATTTTTCTGGTTCAGAAAAAAGGAGGTGGGTCTCGCCTGTTCCTCAATCTGAGAGATTTCAATTCATGGGTTGTTTACCGGCATTTCAAGATGGAAGGCATCCATCTCTTGAGAGATCTTCTTCAAGAAGGGGACATCTAAGTGCGCTTAGATCTCAAGGACTCTTATCTTACAGTCCCTATATTCAAACCGCATCACCGTTATCTTCAATTCTGTTGGCGAGAGGATTGGTATGAATTTGCCGTCCTTCCTTTCGGTCTTTCGTCCGCCCCATGGTGTTTTACCAAACGTTTAAGACCAGTGGTTCAACTTCTCAGAGAAAGAGGGGTCGGTCTCATTGTTTATATGGACGATATTCTGATAATGGCTGAATCAGAAGAGTCAGTCCTTCTTCATCTTTCTTGGATGATTCAACTTCTTCAGGACCTGGGGTTCCTTATCAATTCAGACAAGTCAGTGATAACTCCCTCCAGAGTCATAGAATTCTTAGGCTTTCAGGTAGATTCCAATAAGCCCAGTTCTTGTTGCCTCTGACAAAGAGGAGTTCCATCAAGAAAGAGTTGAGGAGAGCTCTTGCCTCTCAGACTATATCACTGAAGACCCTTGCCTGCTTAGTGGATCTTTTAGCTTCATCCATCCAAGCAATATTTCCAGGACCTCTTCATTATCAGGCCTTACAACGACTGAAGAGTTTTCATCTTTGCAAAGGCTTATCAGATTGTTCTGTCGAACAAAGCCAGAGCCGAGATCAATTGGTGGTTGGCACACATGGATGCATGGAACGGCAGAGCCATCTTTGCATCAAGCCCAAAAGTGATTATAGAGTCGGATGCCAGCTGTTGGGGTTGGGGCACTCAGACAGGTGGCCGCTGGTCTCAAGAGGAGTTGAATCTTCATATCAACTGTCTGGAGTTATTGGCTGGAGCTTTTGCAATTTGCTCCCTATCTCTTCGTCAAGTGAAATGTTGCATTCTTCTTCGGATGGACAACATTTCAGCTGTGCAATATATCGTCTTGGAGGGACCAGGTTCCGTGTTCTAGTGGAAATCACAAAGGAGTTTTGTCAGTTTTGTCTGCAACACCACATTTCAGTGACTGCGGGATATATTCTGGGTCGAGCCAATCTGATTGCAGACTGGAACTCCTGCTTTCTTAGGGATGGCAGCGATTTGAAACTGAATCCTAATATCTTCAACAAGTTGAACCTTCAGTGGGGTCTTTGTGTGATAGATCCCTTTGCCTCGAGGCTCAATGCTCAATTGACTCGATTTTTCAGTTGGATACCGGATCCTTTGGCGTCGGGGACGGATCCTTTTCTGTAGTCTTGGGAAATGGGGATTCTTTATGCGTTCCCTCCATTTGTCCTGATTCAGAGAGTACCCTCTCAGGTGAGAAGACAGAAAGCGGAATTCATTTTAGTGACCCCATTTGGAAAGCACAACGTGGTTTCCAGTGGCGATGTCAATGTCATGTGCTCATCCAATTGCGATTCCGCCGGACCCTCAACTGCTACCGGACCCATTGGGGTCTCCACATCCTCTGATATGGATAGGGCAGTTGTACCTCATGGCATGGAGATTTTCCAGAGACGTTGGCAAGTCCCTGGAGTTTCAGACAACGCAATGTTTTTCTTGTCCCAATCTTGGGCTCCTTCCACTCACAAAAGATATCAGTTTTCCTGGAAAAGATGGGTGTGTTGGTGTGGTGAACAAAGTGTTGATCCCTTGGGGTCCTCAATTATTACGATTTTCTTTCTGACTTAGCCACTCAGGGTTTAGCTTACAGAACCATCAACAATTCTAGATCGGCAATCTGAGCGGGTCACCCCCATATAGAAGGGAAGCCTGTGAGGGAACATCTGTTAGTTTCTAAACTCCTTTGTGGGGTCCGCATGGTTAAACCGCCTCAGGCTAAGTATTCTTCCCTTTGGGATGTGGATATAGTCTTAACGTTTTTGAAATCATGGCCGTGCAATGAGGACCTTTCTCGAAAACAGCTTTCTGCGAAGTTAACTATTTTATTGTGTCTTTTGTCCTGTCGAGGAGTGTCAAATGTACGGGCACTGGATATAGCAGGTAGAGTATTTACTCCTTCGGGGGTTTCTTTTACTATTTCCAATTATACAAAGACAGCTTCCAGAAGTGTTTCTTATCCAGCTTTTCCTCACCATCAAAAATTGTGTATTGTGAAATGTTTAAAAGCTTATGAGGAATGTACTCGTAGTTCGTAGAGATTTAAAAGGACAGTTGTTGATTTCTCTACAAAACATTTTTGGTCCTGTCTCTGTTGCTACTTTGGCACGTTGGGTTCGGTGGATCTTAGAGGAAGCTGGCATAGATGTTTCTATGTTTGGAGCGCATTCAGTTAGAGGGGCTACGGCGTCTAAGGCATTCTCTGTTGGTTCTCGTTTGGAGGACATTATGAGAGCAGCTGATTGATCATCAGATTCCACATTTAAAATATTCTATAATAAACCGATTGTAGATGTGGTTACAACAGTTGTGAATCAGCTTTGAACTAGCATAATCCAAAGCCTCCAGTCCTGACATAGAATAAAAAAAATTCTAGTTTACGCGTCAAGAATTTTCAATTCTATTAAGGACACATAGGCGAGGATTATCCCACCCGGAGAGAAAATACTGTAGTAGATTAATTTTCTGATTGTATTTATGCTATGCATTATGATTACATGATTACGCACCCACCCATTATATTGTATTTTGGTATTATGTCAACAGAAGGCTGTTATTATTTGCATAGTTCTTCATTTCTAGGTACGGAAAACAAAGGTGCCTGATCGGTGTCTTGGAGATGAAAGTCGAGTTGAGGTTCAGTATTCACCAAGAGGAAAGTCGATGACATCCCCAGAGTTTTCAATTTGTTCGAGGAGATTCCAGTTCCAAGGAGTCAAGTACTTATTTGGTTTTATTGTAAAGAAAGAGGAAGGACTGTATTAGCAGAGACTGATATACAGGGTCTTCCCTGTAATTGGTGGACATTGGACTTCATGGTTTCATGGGAAATGTAGTTTTTGGGTTATTGAAGTTTTGATTGGCTGATGTTTTTCTTGCAATAAAGAGAGAGAAGCATAATCCTCGCCTCTGTGTCGTTAATAGAATTGAAAATTCTTGACGTGTAAGCTAGAACAAATTTTATTGTTTCAGCTGCCCACATAAGGGTAGTAAGAGCAGAACAAATGCTGCAATACAATACAATCAAAAACAGTAGTCTTAAGTATCCATTGTTTCTAAATACCAACTTGGATTTTTCTTTGGGTCTGCGTTAAAAAAGTAATGCAAACCTGATCTGGAACTGATTCTTTAATAATATACATAGGCCCAGATTTACCAAAAGTTGAAGCAACAGAGGGCAGCAAGCAAAGTTGTGGCATAGTTCTGCTCTCTCCCTGACTGGCACATTTTCAGCAGTCAGGTACCAATGCATGTAACCTTACGCCAAAGTGCCGTGGTGTCAGGTTTATAGTCAGTGTCGTTTTTGTGCAAAGAGGAAAGGACCAAGAAGGAAAAAACAAGGATCAGGCATTGAAGGAGCTATTCAAAATACCAAGTGACAAAATGCAATATTGACCTCTAAAGGCTTTATATTTCATCCCTGTAACGCCCAAAATAAAATCCAAACATCTTTTCCACCCCGCCTACAGTACTAGAGTTTTGGAAAATCCACATTTTGTGGAAATTTAAAATACCCTAAAAAGATCTCACTCTCCTGCCACCTTAGAGTTTACCCTGCCTTGATCTAAAAGCTTTTTTGATGCCATTCGCAAAACTTTTGTTAATTTAGAGCTGAAAGTAGTATCTGATGATTTAAAACTGCTAACCACTGCTTGCCTACACATACGTATACATCTCTGATTAAAGGCAACCTTCAACACACTTGTTCGCTCATTTAATAAAACTTTACATAGACAAACCAAATGGATAACATTTTCTACTCCACAACCGCACAAACTACATGGAAATTTTGAACCTTTCTTTCCCAGGGGACTCTGTTGGCTTGTCCTGGCAGATAACCAAAGCAGTATCTAATAAATAAATCCTTTTCCATTTTGGACCACTCTGCCTCTAGGTATGGCTGGGGTTTTAGCATTTTATCTTCATTTATTATCATCCTTGAGTTGGATCTACTTGAAAGGAGACCCTTATCCGTGATTAAAGATATATTCTTCACTGTGCGGTTAATGACTTTTTTAAAGGCATCATAAGGGATACTGACATCCCACAAGGGCTGAAATCCCAGATCGACCAATGCTTGATCCAGGTGCTGCCGAGATAGTGCCAAGGGATTCGAACTAATGTCCTTCCAAAGTGCTTGACAGAGATGACTCCCCGTAGTGTGATGTAAGTTCTTCCATATCATAATGTAACTACCCTTTCTTGCAATAATTTGATTCAACTACCCAAACTCAATCCTAATCTGTGCTTGAGACGAACTACCTGCGAGATGGAACAAGGACCTGAAAACTTTTGCAGTAACCCCATTCAAAGTACCAGCGTCACTACTACTTGACACTAATTTAGCTGCAGTTACTTGTAGCAGAGGCCGATAACTAGGGCCATCTAACGCTCTTTGCAAAGTACGGAAGGCGAGCATCAACAAATTTCCTTTCTGCTCTAAGTCAAGCCTTTGAGGTAAAAAAGATCCCTTTCCATCAAATAATACTCCCAGATACTCATAAAACTTAACCTGTTCTAATACTTGATCTTGCAGGTACCACTTATAGGTTTTCTGTATTTTTTTACTTACTACCATAACTTTTGTTTTTTTCTAATTTATTATCATTCCATTTGCCTCAGCGTATTCGGACAGACTATCAATAAGCCGCTGCAATCCTAATTTTGTTTGACTTAGGAGGATGACGTCATCTGCATAAAGCTGGTTTAAATTAAACATTTCTCCTATCCTTGGAAGGTGTGCATTCACCTCATTTAGCTTTACAGTCAGGTGTGATAAAAAAGAGATTAAATAAATATGGTGCAAGCACATACCCCTACTAAAGGCCTCATTTTGTCTCTATTTTCCTCAACAGGAAAAAAACATCCCCTACGTTCACCCTAACCCAGGTGTCAGTATTTAACATCTGTATGGCTTTTAGTAATCGAGCAGGAATTCCCAAGAGGCTAACTCTTCCCAAAGCTGATTATGCTGTACCAGATCAAAAGCAGACTTAAACGTCCACAAAGCAAAGGTATAACGGTTGATTTCTTTGATTACACTTACCTATAATAATAGGCAAAGATAAAATATTGACTGCCGCCCCTGGCCCTGTCAGAAAACCATACTGATTAACAGGAATAATATCATTTTCAGTATCCCTGGATAAAAGATCCTCTAAGAGTAAATCTGCTAGTACTTTGCCTCAGTGTCTGTTGAAGTTATTAAACAATAATTTCCCGGGCAGGAGCGATTACCTCCTTTTTATATCGGGTGAATTATCGATCCCCTCCATGAATTTGGGATGGCTTCGAGCTCTAAAGCACTATTAATGACAATCTCCAACTTGTCTGCCCAAAATCACAGGTTTGTTTTATATAAAGCATTTGCTATCCCATTTAGACCAGGTGGCCTCGCCTGCCTGCTCTTCCTGATCTGTCTAATAATCTAATCCACTGAACATTTTGGTTCTATTTCTCCATTTTTGTTCACCAAGAACCATATTTTCACCCTCACCTGGGCGCTAACCTACTCCTACAAATCCCATTTTAGAAAGTCCCTCTTTAGTTTCCTTGGTATGGTTGAAATGCTGTGTTAAAAAGTGAAACCAAACCAATTCTGAAATATTAGAACTTATTCTATGGTCATTGGTGCTTTGTTCAGACAGTTCGCCATTTTCCAGAACTCCTGTGAATTACTCTTTTTACTTAAAAATAACGCCTTAGCCCAGAAATCATGCCTTCTCAAGGCCTTGTGTTCCCAGATTAGCTTCCAATAGGTATTATTAATGATTTTTAACTCCTTTTGAATTTGACATTTTTTTGGTTGCTTCTTAGCTAATCATAAGATTCTATTTTGTTTCCTCCTTATTAAAATGGTGGAGGCTGAGATTTTCATTTTATTTATCTCTCTAACACATTTGAAACACTGATGTTTTTTTATGATTTTTTGTGAAAAACATATTCATAAACATCGCGCAACAATTGGACCATGTAGTTATTGGATCATCAGATTCATTGTTCGAACAATAGTTAAACAAAGCGGTTGCATTAAAACCAATAGCATCAATCAAACCTTCACACCAGCAGAGTTTCTTTTAATTAGTAGTAGCTAAGTTGGCTGGGAGTGTGACTGCAAGTTTGTGCATAGGGTAATCAATCTCCCCTCTTTGCTGACCATGGTCACTCTTATCTGTCTTCATGATCTGATATTTGGTTATTAAACCTAATGGCAACATGCCCACTGTGTAATCAATTGTTGAGTGCATTTCTGAAACATAACAAGAGGCTGAAGGTGGAGTATCTTGCTGATATCTCCCATTCAGGATTCTAGGACCCAAGGCCTCCAAGTTTTTAATGAAATAAACTGCTTTAGTATCCGTAGAACATGAATCTTTATTCCCCACTGATTGCTGAGGGATTGCCCACAAAAGATCCTGTTGCAAAATGTGTTCTTCTCTATCGAAAGGCCACTCCAATTTCATATTGAAGTCACCGGCCATTAATAGTTCTGGAACAATAGTGTCTTGTAAACTTATTAATATTGTTTTTACCAATTTGGAGGATATTAGCTTCTTAGAGTGAGGATCAGGATTTATGTATAGATTAATTACCAGGAGTAGCATCTCAATCTCTTTATGCCAATTTAACAGATTTACTACCAAGATGTCAACACTGTCCACTTCTACCTGTTTACAAGACATCTTTGGCCCCACTGCAAATGAAGGTTGCCAATCCCCCCTTGGGTGCCCAAAGCTTTTCACCTTTAGTGTGGGGGAACAGAAACTTACATACCCATCTATTGTAAAGGGTTGTGTAGCCCAGGTCTCAAGTGATAAAATCATTTGAAAGTCATTCAATAGACTTGTTAGATCATTTTGTTGAGTGTTAGAATTTACCCCAATAATGTTCCGAGATCACAGAGTCATAGATTTTTGGTGAGATCTTGCCAAGCTAGATCTGAAAAGGTGGACTATATGACCGTCAGTGACAGTTACCGTCATGAAAAACGGCTGTCAACCACCCTAAGCATAACTGCCCAAGATGGTCTCTTTTTTGCATGAACATCGTCTGATGGAGTATGGGGACCGACATGGCAGGTGAAGTTGAGTTTCCAAATGGATTCCTAAGAACCGAGAAAGGTTGCCTTTGACCTCCCATTTTGTCTAACTTTGGTGTAGTACTTAGAGTTACTAAAGGATGCAGATATCCTGTCTGTCGCGGTACTGTAAGCACAATTCCCCAATATAAAAAAATGCTTTTCTCTTTTAAACCTTTACTAGCCAGCTGAGATGACGGCCATGTTACCAAGGTAGATTTTTGAGTATTATTTTCATTCTCCTTAGACAAAGGCAAACATTTTATAGAATCAATATCTATAGACTGAATACTTTTAAGGGCTGGTATTACATGTAGGAGTTTTAAAATATTTCCCCGGTTAAGCATATCGAGCGACCCCCCTGGTCTGATATTCTGGTGCAAATATTATTTGATTACCGCCAGTGGAGAGTCTGTGGTTAAAAAAAACCTTTTGTTACATGCAGTTTTGTACCAAAAACTGGACCAATAATATGATTAATTGGGGCCTAGGGGCTAGGCCCCAAGTCTAACCTCCACTGGCAGCTCGAATCCAGCCGATCCTCTGATATATTTACAGATTTAACATCATGAGTGAACCTTACATGAACATCCTCTCCCTGCACCCTTTGCACCGCAGCATTTACTTTTTCGTTACCAGGACAGCCTCCCTTGCTCTCAATTTCCTCAGGATTGTGCGCGCATTGTACAAAAGCACCTTCAGTAGCCATCATGTTAGCTACCATTCCTTACACAGAAACTTTTTATGCTCCCACTTTCAGGCCCTTCTTTACTGACCACCCTTCCTTCTTCAATCCTTGTTTTGAAAGTAACATAAATGTTTCACCATCACTCTTCTGTTGTCAATAGATAAACTATGTGTGCCAATGTGTTTTTCCATTGATAGTAGCTGGTGGTGGACTACACAAATGACAGATATTGGTAGAAGAGTGAGAAGTACACATCTAAAACCTTTCAGATTGTTTATCACACATATGTGCTATTTGCACAACCTTCTAGTATTTTATGACAAATTAGCATTAAGGCATAGATGTTGTAGCTATGTGTTTTGTGACATGTGCGTGACATCTTTATTTTATTATGACTTATTCATGTACTTCATCTTGGATATCTTTAAAAATATTAGAGGTGGATATTTCCATACATAACATTGTGAATATTTTATACTGAGGGCCTTTAGTTCTTGGTGATTCACAGTATGTGGCTTTTAAAGACCTGCTGCTCATGACAATGGCGTGGTTTTGCAAGAATTAAAAGAGACAGGTTCCATAATGCCCTGGCCTTTCATGCATGAGATTTCAGTTGGCAATCTCAATATTATCTATTGTTATGCAGCGTTCATTACCAATGATGAAGAAATATCATGTTTAAAAAAAACTTTCAACAGACAGCTATCATTTTAGTCACCCATCTGAAATACTCTGTCATGTTTAACTGTACATACATGGATGTTTAGAAAACAATAAGTAAATTATTAGGGTAGACATTTGCAGCACCTTTTCATTATCATCTGCCTTTCACAGTCAATACACAGCCTAATGTGTAAGTGAATAGCTTTCATATAAATCTACTTTAAATTTCTATGGTCACCCTTTAACATATATAAGTATAACAAGTTGTATATATTATGTTTATTAATGTTATTGATTAAGGTGAGTATGTGGAGAAGTCATAAACAGTCTCTGAGATTAACAAGATGTCTAGCATGTTTGTCTGCTGATAGTTAACAGCTATCATCTAGCTTACACCTACCAATCAAGAGGAGGTGGTTATTTGTGTCTTTATTTTAGAAACCTTGGAACAATCTGAGGGAAGAGCAGGCCCATCATCTGGGGAAGCAGAGGAGCAGCTCCTGGACCTGGACAGAGGAGCAAGTGGAACCAAAGAACAAATTGGCACAGATGGGGATTTTAAATTCTTGCCACAGTAAGCCACGAAAAATCATAAACATTTTACCAGACCTGCAGGTCTAGTGACTTGAATAATCTACTTAACCTAACTGCAATGTGCATGACCAACAAACTAGTCATCAAATGTGTGATTCCAGGCAAATACTTTATTTCACTGAGTCACCTTTTCCTTCATTATCACATATGAGAGCATCTCTTAATATGTGAGTTCAGCATGTCTGCAGTACAAAAACTTTTTTGTTTGATTTAATAACTAATTGATTGCTCCATGTATAATAAGAATTTAGCCCACTTATAGGGTACACATGGTCCCTGATTTGCCTCTTAGTTCACTTATAGCATTGCCAACAGGGTGGGGGCAGGAATGATTCTCAGTTCATGTCTAAAAACTATCACATTTTAATAAATATATTACTAAAGCATGTTGTGGTAGCTTACTGTCATTTACAGACACTACATTGACTGGAATGGCCACAATCTTTCCAACAAGCATGCAGTTTTATTGATAAAACTATATAGCGTACAAACGATAATGTGTGGAAATCAGGTCTCAGCAAATATATATCATTTGCAAACCACCAAGTAAAGTGTTTTGCTCTAGTAAAATCTTTATTTCCATCACATTTCAGAATTACAAAAGAGTGTTTTCATAACTACCGAAATGTATTTTGAAATATTTGTACAGTTTAATTACAAGCTATTTAAATGTTGTGGGTTAGGAAAAACTGACATCCTACAGCCCTTCATTTCACACTGTCAGTACCCCAGCACAATCGTCAGACAGTTCACTTTACTTTTCTCTCTGGCTGAAAAGTTAAGGATTCTGTAAACATGTAGGAAAGTACCATCTTGCCTGGCATGTTGCCCCCATTTTTTTTAACTTATATGTCAGTTTGTTTTTTCCTGTGTCACTGGGATCCTACTAGCCAGGACCCCAGTGCTCATAATTGTGGCCTGTATGTGTTCCCTGTGTGGTGCCTTACTGTATCACTGAGGCTCTGCTAACCAGAACCTCAGTGTTTATGCTCTCTCTGCTTTTAAAATTGTCACTGCAGGCTAGTGACTATTTTCTCCAATTTGTATTGGCACACTGGAACACCCTTATAATTCCCTAGTATATGGTACCTAGGTACCCAGGGTATTGGGGTTCCAGGAGACCCCTATGGGCTGCAGCATTTCTTTTGCCACCCATAGGGAGCTCAGACAATTCTTACACAGGATCACCACTGCACCCGGAGTGAAATAACATCCACGTTATTCACAGCCATTTTACACTGCACTTAAGTAACTTATAAGTCACCTATATGTCTAACCCTCACTTATTGAAGGTTAGGTGCAAAGTTACTAAGTGTGAGGGCACCCTGGCACTAGCCAAGGTGCCCCCACATTGTTCAGGGCAATTTCCCCGGACTTTGTGAGCGCGGGGACACCATTACACACGTGAACTACATATAGGTCAAGACCTATGTGTAGCTTCACAATGGTAACTCCGACCATGGCCATGTAACATGTCCAAGATCATGGAGTTGTCCCCTCGAGCCAAATCTGGTATTGGGGTGCCAATCCCATGCATCCCCAGGGCTCCAGCATGGACCCCCAGTACTGCCAAACCAGCTCTCTGGGGTTTTCTCTGCAGCTACCGCTGCTGCCAACCCCTCAGACAGGTTTCTGCCCTCCTGGGGTCTGGACAGCCCAGTCTCAGGAAGGCAGAACAAAGGATTTCCTCCGAGAGAGGGTGTTACACCCTCTCCCTTTGGAAATAGGTGTTAAGGGCTGGGGAGGAGTAGCCTCCCCAGCCTCTCTAAATGCTTTGAAGGGCACAGATGGTGCCCTCCTTGCATAAGCCAGTCTACACCGGTTCAGGGATCCCCCAGCCCCTGCTCTGGCGCGAAACTGGACAAAGGAAAGGGGAGTGACCACTCCCCTGTCCATCACCCCCCCAGGGGTGGTGCCCAAAGCTCCTCCAGTGTGTCCCAGACCTATGCCATCTTGAATGCAGAGGTGTGAGGGCACAATGTAGACCTCTGAGTGGCCAGTGCCAACAGGTGACGTCAGAGACCCCTCCTGATAGGCTCTTACCTGGTTAAGTAGTCAATCCTCCTCTGAGGGCTATTTAGGGTCTCTCCTGTGGGTTTCTCGTCAGATAACGAATGCAAGAGCTCACCAGAGTTCCTCTGCACTTCTGTCTTCAACTTCTGCCAAGGATCGATCGCTGACTGCTCCAGGACAACTGCAAAACCGCAACAAAGTAGCAAGAAGACTATCAGCAACATTGTAGCACCTAATCCTGCTGGCTTTCTCGACTGTTTCCTGGTGGTGCATGCCTTGAGGGCTGTCTGGCTTCACTCTGCACTGGAAGCCAAGAAGAAATCTCCCGTGGGTTGACGGAATCTGCCCCCTGCTAACACAGGCACCATACTTCTGCATCACCGGCCCCCTGGGTCCCCTCTCATCTTGACGAGCGTGGTCCCTGGAACACATGAGCTGGATCCAAGTGACCCCGACAGTCCAGTGGTCCTTCTGTCCAAATTTGGTGGAGGTAAGTCCTTGCCTCCCCACGCCAGACAGTAATCCTGTGTACTGCGTGAACTGCAGCTGCTAGGGCTTCTGTACACTTTTGCAAGACTTCCTTCATGCACAGCATAGTCCAGGTCCCAAGCACTCCGTCCTGCATTGCCCAACTCGCTGAGTTGACCTCTGGCTTCGTGGGGCCCTCTTTTGTTGTGTTGAGACAACTTCTGTGCTCAGATTTCTTGAACGCCTGTTCAAGTGCTTCTGTGGGTGCTGCCTGCTTCTGCGTGGGCTCTCTGTGTTGCAAAGTGCCCCCTCTGTCTCTTCCTCTAAGGGGCAACCTCCTGGTCCTTCCTGGGCCATGCAGCACCAGCACCCATAATCTTCTACCAACACTCTTGCAGTTAGCAAGGCTTGTTTGCAGTCTTTCTGCATTGAAACAACTCTGCATTTTCCAACACGTCGTGGGACATCTTCTGACCGAAGGAAAAGTTCCTGGCACCTTCCGCTGTTGCAGAATCTGCGGCTTCTTCCACCCGGAGGCAGTCCTCTTGAACCTTCATCTGGGGTTTAGTGGTCTCCTGCCCCCCCGGACACTTGCGTGACTCTTGGACTTGGTCCCCCTCCTTAACAGGTCCTCAGGTCCAGGAATCTGTCTTCAGTGCTTTGCAGTCAGTTGTTGTCTTTGCAGAATCCCTATCTCGACTTTACTGTCTTTCTGGGGTAGTAGGGTAACTTTACTGCTACTTTTCAGGGTCTTGGGGTGGGGTATCTTGGACACCCTTGGTGTTTTCTTACACTCTCTGCGACCCTCTACACACTACACTAGGCCTGGGGTCCATTTGTGGTTCGCATTCCACGTTTGGAGTATATGGTTTGTGTTGCCCCTAGGCCTATTGTCTCCTATTGCATTCTATTGTGTTCTACAGTGTTTGCACTACTTTTCTAAGTGTTTTACTTACCTGATTTTGGTTTGTGTGTATATTTTGTGTATATTACTTACCTCCTAAGGGAGTATATCCTCTGAGATACTTTTGGCATATTGTCACTAAAATAAAGTACCTTTATTTTTAGTAACTCTGAGTATTGTGTTTCTTATGATATAGTGCTATATGATATAAGTGGTATAGTAGGAGCTTTGCATGTCTCCTAGTTCAGACTAAGCTGCTCTGCTATAGCTACCTCTATCAGCCTAAGCTGCTAGAACACTACTAATCTACTAATAAGGGATAACTGGACCTGGCACAAGGTGTCAGTACCACTAGGTACCCACTATAAGCCAAGCCAGCCTCCTACAAAACATCAATGTCCAAGATAAAATAAGCCTCAATTTGTGAGACCTCTGTCTTTCAGTGCACAGCAAATGTGGCACAATAGAACAAGATTTAAAGGCATCTTTATTGCTCTCACCAGAGCGGCCAATAGGCCCTGTGGCGACCTAAAGTTTGGCTCACGATATGAACTAAGGGCTTGAGGCCTTTCAGTTATGACATAGCAATAACTCAGATGCACAAAATGCTGGTGAAAGACCACGTGTGGTACAGGCCCCTTTATTTTTATAGCCTCTGGCGATGCCTGGACAGAGGATCTGCAAGATGTGCATCCGGGACAAAATGCCAGCGCGGGGGTAGACCCTGAGAGGCTCACTACATCCCTCCCCAACTTTGTATCAATTTTCATTGTATCACAAGACACACAAAGTCCTTGAACCTTTGGCTTGGTGGTGGGTTTGGCTGGAGATCATACCGCTGGTGGTGAGAGGGACCTTCGTTCTCTTGGGTGCCCTGATGGGTGTCATTCCTTCTTTCCCTTGTGTCCTGATCAGGTGTGAGGCTGAATGAGGGTGGCTCATTAGGTCTCCCTTCGTCAGTGGGTGTGTCGCACGTAGTGCTTTCTGCTTCTATGTTGGTTTCTTGTGACTCGTGTAAGGTCACCTTGCGGAACCATAAGATGTTCCTGGTTACTTACTAGGCCCCTTTTTGGACAGGTGATCATTGTGCCAGCCACGGTGAGCACAGTCCATGCTCTAGGTTCAAAAGGTGTCCAAAATTTCCAGCTTGGCCTCCGGTCCTTGATGATCACATGGTCTCCTGGTCTCAGATGTTGTGTCGCTGCACGTTGCTTGAGGCTTGCACGTGTGTTATTTTGTGAGCGCCGTACCTGGGTCTCCCCAGGGTTGTAGGACGGCGGCGACCAACCTGTACAGGTAGGGATTGTGTCCTGCCTCGTCCCGTTCAAAATCAGTAACTATGGGGGTCGTTCTGTAGTACCATGTGGTGTCCCTCTGTACTCTCTCAAGAATCTTTGGAGGCTGAGTTTGAGGTCAGTTGATTCTATCTTGACAATTCGGAGGGCTTTGTTCAGCGTATGCATGAAGCACTCAGCTTCCCTGTTCGCTTGTGGCCACTGAGGTATGATGCGGCGGTGCTGCATCCCTAGTCGTTCCAATAGTTCCTTGATCTCTGATCCCTGAAACGGTGGGCCATTGTCATTCTTAATTTACTCGGGGAGACCGAGCAGAGCAAATACTTTCTCTAGTACTGGGGCCACTTTGACAAATGCAGTAGAGTCAATTACCTCAACAATTGGGTATTTTGAGTACTCATCTACCAAGACCATGGTGGTCCTCCTACCTGAGAAACTGCCAAAATACAAACTGATTTTCAACCAGGGTGTGGTGCATGGCTCCTCAGTTAGGATGGACGATGTGGCCTCTTGGGTGATTGTGGATTGGCATGCTGTGCATTGTTGCACCAGTTCATCGACTGTGGCTTCTAGGTAATGGAACCATCCTTTGTATTGAATGCACAACTTAATTTTTGCAGTGCCTTGGTGTCCTCAATGGGCTAGCATGGTTACCCTCTGTTCGAGACTGGCATGGATTACCAGCCGGTGTCCTTGTAGTTTGAGACCATCTTGGGTAGTGCTGAGTTTGATGCGGACCCTCCAGAACTTTGTGAGGCTCTCCTTGTCAGGTCCTGTCCATTCATTTGCATACCTTAGTAAGTCTCACCAGGATTCTTTTTGCAGGGCATCTTTTACTTTCATGAGCTCTGCGTCATCAGTAGTCGCAGTTTGCAATCTCACTCAGGTTAAGTGTTCTTGGACATGGCCTATGGGTTATTATTTGAACATATTCTTCTACCATCTTGTCAGTGGCAGGCCTGTCTTCCACAGGTTGGGGCAGATGACGCAATAGGAAGTCTGCCGGAACCTTTGTGCCTGGGCGGTAGACTAATTCCATGTGGTAGTGCTGCAATTGAATGGCCCAGCGCTTGATACATTGTGGAGGGTGAGGTGTGGTGCCTCTGAATAGTGCGACAAGTGGCTGGTGGTTGGGTACCACTCTAAATGATCTCCCGCAGAGGTATAGGTGAAAATGTCTGCAAGCCTACTTGATCACAAGGGCTTCCCTTTCAATCGGAGCGTACCGCTTCTCGATATGCTGGCAAATGCTAGTGGTGTCCCCCATTCTGGTTTTACTTCCTGAGTGAGTGCGGCTCCAAGAGCTACGGGACTGGCATCTATTATTAGTTCTGTCCTCTTCTTGGGTTCAAAGTAGGCAATTGTGGCTTTGTTCAGCAAGGCCACCTTTATAGTTTTAAATAATTCCTCTTCTCTTTGACCCCAAGATCACGGGACATCTACTTTAGTGAGAGTTCTGAGTGGCTCGGCAATTGTAGTTAAGTTTGGTTTGAACCTGCCACAGTAGGTGGTCATCCCCAGGAAATTGCGTACCTCAGTTGCAGTCTTCAGTGTCTGAGCTTGTTTGATCACCTGGGACTTACAGAGGTCAACTTGCACTCAGTCTTGGCTGAAGACATACCCGAAAAAATTGAAGGACGTCTAGAAGAAGGACCATTTTTCTATGTGGAGGGTGGGGCCATGTTCTCACAGGCGCTTGAGGGTAGCGCAAAGATGCTGGTGGTGGTCCTCAGCAGTTGCAGAATGAATCAGTGGAGCCTTCAGACATTCCAGGACAGTAAATAATTCAGGGAATTGGCTGAGAGGTCATGTAACCATGCCATGGTGAGAATGTCATCCAGGCTAATGTTCGGTTGGCTCAAGATGAGGCCTCTGAATGTTTTCTGTGGCACCTTCGAATGATCTGCACTCTTATTTCATTGGGTTGGTCATCAGCCGTACAGGTGCTGGCTAGTTTTCTCAGCCGTGCATAGAAGTTGTCTATCGACTCTCCTTCCTGTTGGCAGTCTTGGTGGAGTTTGAACCTCTCAAAGTCTGGGTTTAATTGTGGGTCAAAATGAGTGTTGAGTGCTCTTAGAGCTGCATCGTAGTCGTCTGCTGCACCAGTGTTGGGGAGATGTCTGAATAGTTTACAAATTCTGTCTCCCGCGTACTGTAGGAGGAGTGATCATTTTACAGCTCTGTCTCTTTCATGGGTGGCAATGAAATAATTGAGTAGCCTCCTCACCCATAATTTCCAGCCAGGCAAGGCTGTTGCAGGGTCTGAGAGTTCACTGAAGAGTTGTAGCACCCCTACTAGGGCGTGTTGCTCCGGAAACTGCTTGGGGGGGGTGCTGCGACTTGATCATCCAACATGTCTGTATGGGGTCTGAGTTGCCTATCTGGTGGGGCAGTGGTCTGGGGCTGTGTGGGATCAGCAGCTGCCCCTTCGATGATTTCAGATGCTGGCAGGTGCTCTTGTGGGATTCTCCCAGTTCACATTACACGGGACTGCTCCTTTTTCCCCTGTTGGGCTTGCTTTAGATGTCTCAAGAATGCCACTGCTTGTATAGCGTGTGTGTAGTTGTCACCAAAGTCACTTAGTGTGCTAGTCACCTTCAGGCCTGCTATCTCACGTCCATGCAAATAAGTTTATGCACTGTCCACAGTCTTCCCACTCGTGTTCTCCTCTCTGAAAACAGCCTGCCAGCCTTTGCATGCAAGATATGACACTTACGGGTGCTGGTCAGATGGTGGGGCTGTCAGCCCGCCTTCAGTCTACCTTGGTGCGGGTGTCTCTGGTCCTTTGCACGGGCCTTGCAGAGGATCGGACGCGCTGGAGTATCTGCAGGCGCTCTGGCTGGTCAGACGTGCGAGTGCAGCACAGGGTGTTGTCCGACGCCTGTTCAAGGCGGGTCCATCTTCTGGCTGCGGAGGTGCCAGGAGTCAGCGGGCCAGGAGGAGAAGGCAGCGGGAGGATGCAAACTCAAGCAACACACCGGCCATGGTGTGAGTGCATGGACGGCAACGAGTGGGGGTAGGTGGGCCTAACGGAAGGCTCAGGGGGTTCGCAGAGCTCTTTGTCGGTCCCGCAGCCCACATAGCAGCGAGGCAGGCCAGCTGAGTGCACAATCTCTCACTGGTTGTGCCTCGGGTTGTTGGGTGAGCAGCGCCATCACTCGTCTCTGTGTAGTGCGTGGGCAGTCCACCTCGTCGCTGTGCGGTGACCTAAAGGCTGGGTTCACGATATGGACTAAGGCCCATATTTATACTTTTTTAGCGCTGCATTTGCTCAGCTTTTTGATGCAAAAGCAGCGCAAACTTTCAAAATTTTGTACGTCTGCACTGCTTTTGCGTAAAAAAATGATGCAAAAGCGGCACTAAAAAAGTATAAACATGGGCCTACATGTCCCGGGCCTGTAAGTTAAGACACAGCAATAACTCAGATGCACACAGTGATATGGTATTGGTGAAGGACCACGTGCGGCCAGAGGATCTGCAAGATGTGCATCCTGGACAGCGTGCCAGCGTGGGGATAGTCACCGGGTGGCTCACTACAGGCCCTAAAATTTGACTGCTATTGTGAGTGGGTGAGTAGATTTCTCAAGCCTGTTTGCATGTGATATGTTAGCATTCACATATCTGGAGTGTGCAGTTTACTTTATCCTATAAGATTTTTTAGGCTTCTAAAAACATAATTCATAAATATCTACCCTGCTGTTTTGCCGTGGATTTACGTTACTTGGATTTAGTACAACAGCAGCTGGTTGGTCCACCACCACTCCTACATACATTCCCAGGCCTCTGAGCTGCAGGAACATCTTGCCTGTGGGGATTGTGTCGTGACTGGATGCCAGGTTTGCCTACTTGTATCTTTTTTCCACCATAAAAGGTGTACAGTATTTTCCTTCATTGATCCGCTGGCCGACGATGGACTCTAAATACACCGGATAGACCAGAAACATCGGTCAATTTCCATCTGAAGGCATGACTGGTCAGAGCTGTGTGCTGAGTAAACAGTGGTCCTCAACATTTAAAATATATTGATTTTTAGAAGCAATGTGGAAAAACAAAATAAGACAGCAGTGGCAATTTGTTATAATGTGCTTCATTTATTTTCAGATTTCCCCTCTAGACAAACCTCTTTCCATACCACAGAATCAGTGGTTAATTTGTAAATAAAAACGTGCTGGTGCCCAAAATTCTCCTCTGAAACACGCGACTGATGCACTTAAATGTGCGAGCACGGAATACTGAGGCAGCTAAACCTGAAGCGATCTCGGACCTCTTTCATCCATTTACAGCCACACCATGCCCCTTCAGCTCACTCTTGCAGCTTTCTGCTTTCTCCCTTTGTGACGCTTTTCCCTCTTTCCTTGCTGCGTCTTTCCCACGTCTTTTGCCCGCAGTCATTGCCTGATGCAGAGAAGTAAGTGCCGACCCACAAAATAAGGGCCGGTCTCCCCCAGCGGCAACAACCGACTCAAATTAAGCACTGCACAGAATACCCTCCAC
The DNA here is from genome assembly GCF_031143425.1 of Pleurodeles waltl. Classification (NCBI taxonomy): domain Eukaryota; kingdom Metazoa; phylum Chordata; class Amphibia; order Caudata; family Salamandridae; genus Pleurodeles; species Pleurodeles waltl. The sequence goes on from NC_090444.1 coordinate 1,752,372,282, forward strand.
TTTAATTTGGACAGCATTTTAAGAGACTTTCTCGCTCTTTTCGATAGTCTTCCTCACCCTTTCGCAGAGTCAGATTAGCAATGGGGTAAAAATAAATACAAAACATAGAAGAAGGGAAGACGGCGACTAACAAACTGTGATGAAAGCAATTATCAGAGCACAACAGCACCTTTATCCACTGTGGACGCAGGATGGCCAACTATGCCGCCACTTATCCGCCGTTTTTCCACCTTATCTAACTTTTGCCTAAGTATCTCGCCCACTTGATGCTTTGGAATGATGTGCAGAATGCATGGAATATACACATTATTTGAGTATACTCCCATCTAGTGCTTTCAAGATGAAGTACATGCGAGGAGGCCAGTGACACTTACAACGAGCTGCATGCAGTGTTCGCTCCTATTTTTATCTTTTGTTTTCGCGAAACTCTGGCCAAGCTGCATATTACCTTGCCCAGAACTCAGTTTATTTAATTTCTCGCCATTTGCATTTTACATACCGAGCTAAAAGAGAACTGATTACAGTCTGCTCCCTGGGTGCATAATAGCATAAAAACACACAGAAACTAGGTTCTTTCCCATCACTCCACTGACACATTCACTATTAAACCTAAAGACACTAACCGCTCATTATAGTCAGTCCCATTAAAATACGAAGGTGATATCCTTGTGGTAATATAAGGGATAAAGTACCCCGCCAAGGCCGAAGGCTGAGTTACATGATAAGGGGATGGGTCTCCGAGGTGACTTGAAATATCCTTGCCATGTACGACAGGGGCACTTTACCCCCATATAATACATGGTCACAGCATCACCTTTCCCACAGACCACTAACCTCGGTGAATAGCTTTTTCATATAAAAGAGTGAGCATGTTTGCAAACATGAGGAATAAAAATAGAACCACTACTGCAAAATTAAACACATCAAAAACCTGTTAGATGTTTGTTGCAAAAAGATATTAGAAACAGTTCAATACAAGCCAGTTTAAAAAAAAGCTACAGTAGGTCAGGATGTGTAGAACATGCAGAAAGATTCTAACTTTTCTATAATTATCTAAGGAGTACAAAAAATAAAGGTTCTTACTGCTTGTCCCTGTAAGCTAGAAAAATAGAGCAGAAGAAAGAAAAGCAACGTTTTCATTGCTGTAAACAGCATCTCTCTGACCCGACCTTCCTTTCACCTTGGCTGCAGTCGGGCAGCAGACACTGTGGCTTCAGAACTCGACTGCAATTACTTATGATAATTGAGTTCTGATGTCTGTAATTTCTTTATATGTTTGCCTCGCAAGTTGCCGATTATAAAGAAATTAGAGATGTGGATTTATACAGGGCTTGCTGAATCCCATGTATTATATTATTCTTACCTAGGTTTCACCCAAATAAGTGGGGAATATAGATAGTCCTATCATAATGTGATTGCATGCTTTTGCCTGTTTGTACTGGGTTATCCATTATGCTCTTTAACTCATATAGTTTCACAAGGATCGCCCTTATCATGAGTAGTAGGCAGCATCTACCTCTGTCAGAACCTGAAGAGCATACATCACCCTGAACTAACCTCCCATTCCCAGGCAGATGGCACTCTACCTATGCACCACCACCAAGTACAACCACACAGAATATTACAAACCTGCAAGTCCATAATCAATGCAAGGACAGTGAGGAAATTCAATGGTTTTAAAACTACATTTCCACAGTGCCAAACACACCCCATCAACCTCTCCTCCATCCACATTCTGACACTGATCCAAGCTTGAGAATCAGCTTGACATAAAGGCCAAAAGCTCTGACGTCACCCTTAACTCTAAACTGGTGCTCACTGGCCAGATCAGCTCTGTGGTCAGTGCTTTCTGTCATTAACTCTGCCTCTTTCGTTCCAACTTCCTGTTCATGTCTGCAAAGAGCTGCCTTATAATTATAGTGTTAATTATTTCTTCCCTTGTCACACCCTACTCACTTTACAGACGCCTTGAAACATGTCAACTCTCCTAACTACTACAGATGACTATGAATGCCACAGCCAGATTTCTAATGCATAAGGCAGTCTCTCACTGCCTTATGGCCACTTGAGAGGCTTCAAGGCCCCCTGCCTCGCTAACAAATGCATTAATTTCTTGGCAAGCCATCCTTATAACTTAGCAATAAAATAGAACCCTGAATTCCCATGTGCAGCCAACCAATTCCACTGTGCTGTGAAAATTGTGAAAACCTCCAAGCAAGACAGTTATATATGGAATTTGTAGGAAGCTGGCCTGGTGTGTGGTGTTACCACCTTATATCAAGTCCAGAAATCCCCTATTAGTGAGGTGTAGTCAGTGTCTAGAAAGCCAGGGCTCTCTAGAGGTAGCTGTGGATGAGAAGCCAAGACTTATCCAGGAGGCATACCGAGCTTATGCAATACCACTGTAGTCACACAACACATACACACATGAAAGAACCACACAGTGTTACAAAAATAAAGGTACTTTATTATGATAACACAAATCATAAAACACTGTATAGGCAATACTCTACTAGCAGGTGAGTAAACACACTACACAATAGATGTCAGGAATTGGCATAGAAAGCAATAGAAAACAGTGAAATAACTGTGAATAAAAGAAACCCTGGGGGGAGACCAAACCATATACTAAGTAAGTGGAATGCAAAAGTCAGTTCCCCACCCAAGGAAGTGGAATCTGTAGAGGGGAGCTGGAAAACTAGGAACCCCAAAAGGTAAGTACCAGAGTGTCCCCCAGTAACCAGGAGAGAAGAGGTAAGTACCTGGTTTTTCCCCAAACCCACAGCTAAAACTTGTAACAGGACTGTGCAAGACCCAAGTAAGACTGAAAGAAACAGAAGATGGTTCCTGACAGAAGAAGGCCTGCAAATGAAGGGAACAAAGTCCAGTTCCAGTTGGAGTGTCTGGTTGGGGCAAGAGCCACTACCCACCCTTCTGGAGATGCAGGACCCGGTCAACTGTGAGGACCAGGAGTCAGCTATGAAGGACAGGAGAAGAGTTCCAGAAGTGATGCAGTCAATATCCCACGTCGTAAGAAGAATTTCAGTCTGTCAGTGTTATGAAAAAAACATCAACAAGCCTTGGCAAAGGCAAGAGTTGCAGAATAAGAGTTGCAGAGCTGCTGGGGACCAGGAAGGTCGGGGGGGGACTCATCACATGGAGGGGAGTCCCAGGCGACCCTCAGTAGTACGGAGAGTCAGAAGTTGAGGATGCAGCCCCACAGGGAGCAGGCACAGGAGTCGCTGTGAGGCCCACTCAGCACACCTGGAGAGAAGTCCCACGTCGCTGGAGCAGCAGGCAGGAGACTGTGCTTTGCAGGGAAGAGTGCTGGAGGCCCGTGCTACACGTAGCCTGAAGATCCCTTGGAAGAAGAGCCAACAAGCCTTGGTAGCTGCAAGAGTTGCAGTGCACAGGGGTACCATTCTGCGAAGAGAGGCAAAGACTCAACACTTCCCAAGCTGGATAGCTAGTAGGGGGCACCACTCCAGACCACCACCTGTGTTGCCGATCCACGCAGAGTTGCAGGGGAGAGGATCCATGTAGCTGGACATGGATGCAGTTGGTGCCTGCGGGTGCAAGGGAGTGACTCCTTCAGTCCAAGGGAGATTCCTTCTTGCTTCTAGTGCAGACTTGCCACCCTTAGAGGATACACAGCTGGGGAAATGTTGCAGTTGCTGAAAGGAATTGTAGAAACAATGTTGCTGAGTGAAGTCATCGCTAGAGCTGCAGATTGTGGGTCCCTGTGAAGTCCAGTAGCAGTTCTAGTGCACAGAAGACAAAGTAAACGATGCAGAGGAGTTCTACTGGAATCTTGCATGTTGAATCTGAGGACCCACCCAAGAGGGAGACCCTAAATAGTCCTGAAAGGGGAACTGGTCACCTAGCAGGATGACCACCTATCAAGAGGGGGCCTGTGATGTCACCTGCCTGACCTGGCCACTCAGATGCTCCCAGGGGCCTATGCCCACCTCGGACTCAAGATGGCAGATCAAGTGGCCACCTGGAGGAGCTATGAGCACCACCCCTGGGGTGGTGATGGACAAAGGAGTGGTAACTCCCCTTTCTATTGTTCAGTGTTGCGCCAGAGCAGGTACTGGGGGTCCCAGGACTGGTGGAAACCGGTTTATGCAAGGAGGGCACCAAATGTGCCCTTCAAAGCATACCATTGGCTTGGGGAGGCTACCCCTCCCAAGCCATGTAACACCTATTTCCAAAGGGAGAGGGTGTTGCCTCCCACTCCCAAAGGAAATCCTTTGTTTTGCCTTCCTGGGCTTGAGCTGGTCAGAAACCTATCTGTAGGATGGCAGCAGCATGGGCTGCCTGGAAAACCCTACAAAGGAGCAAAGTTGGGGGATTTTCTAAGGAGCCCCCAGAGTGCATGGAATCATACAACCTATACTGGCAGCAGTGTTGGGGTATGATTCCGACATGCTTGATACCAAACTTGTCCAGGTTCAGAATTAGCATTATGTAGCTGGACACAGCTAGTAAAAAGGCTTCCCCGCACTTTCAAAATCCAGAAAAATGAAGCTGGAGTTGGTAGGGGCACCTTTGCTCATGCAGGAGTGCCCTCACATGCAGGTACTTGCACAGTGCCCTCTGGGCTAGGAAGCCCTGCCATAGGGGTGAATTACAGTGACCTGGTGCAATGACCTGTAGTGAAAGGGTGCATGCACCTTTTCACGCAGGCTGCAAAGGAAGGCCTGCAGACATATTTTACCTGGGGCCCCATGGGTGGCAAAATACATGCTGCAGCCCATGGGGATCCCCTGGTGCCCCAATGCCCTGGATACTTAGGTACCATATACTAGGGACTCACATGGGGGCACCAGTATGCCAATTGTGGGGTGTACAAAGTCAGGAACAACTAGAGGGAGAGAACACAGTCACTGGGGTCCTGGGTAGCAGGATCCCAGTAAACATAGTCAAAACACACTCACAGCAGGCAAGAAGTGGGGGTAACAATGCCAAAAAGAGGGTACTTTCATACAGAATTTGTACCATACCACCGTTTGCAGTGACAGAAACCGATAGAAACATTAAAATGATGTGGAGCTGATCAAGTGTTCCCTTGTGCCTGTTGATTAACTATCCAATATTATGGTGGTGGTAAAGCTGTCATTTACATACTAGCGAGCGTTAGTAAGTGATTGGCTAAACCTAAAGGGTCACAAAAAAGGGTTGTAACACAGGCACCTGCAGCCTCAGTGGAGCAGCACCCCCAACCCAAAGACTTCAGGCCCGCCAACCCTTCAAGAAGGGCCCCATCCAGTCCATGGCAATGAATATATGTGAGACAATCAATCAATCAATCGATCAATCAATCATTTGTTAAGCGCGCTACTCACCCGATAGGGTCTCAAGGCACTGGGGGAGGGTGGGGTGCTACTGCTCGAATAGCCAGGTCTTGAGATGCTTCCTGAAGGTTAGGAGGTCCTGGGTCAGACGTAGGTTGACGGGGAGGGAGTTCCAGGTCTTGGTGGCGAGGTGGGAGAAGGATCTGCTGCTGGTTGTGGTAAGGTGGATGCGGGGCACGGTGGCAAGGGCAAGGTTGGCGGAGCAGAGCTGGAGTATCGGGACATGAAAGTTGAGACGCTCGTTGAAGTAGGCAGGTCCGGCGTCTTGGAGAGCCTTGTGAGCGTGGATCAAGAGTTTGAAGATGATCCTTTTGTTGACCGGGAGCCAGTGGAGGTCTCTGAGGTGGGCTGAGATGTGTTTGTGGCGAGGGAGGTTAAGGATGAGTTGTGCTGAGGCATTCTGAATGCCCTGAAGTTTTCTCTGGAGGTTGGCCGTTGTTCCCGCGTAGAGTGCGTTGCCGTAGTCCAGTCTGCTGCTAACAAGGGCGTGGGTGACCGTCCTTCTGGTTTCAATAGGGATCCATCTGAAGTTCTTGCAAAGCATGCGGAGGGTGTTGAAACATGAGGATGGTATGGTGTTGACTTGCTGGGTCATAGTGACTATGAGTCCAGTATGAAGCCGAGGTTGCGTGCTTGGGTGGTGGGAGTTGGAGCGGCTCCTAGAGTGGCAGGCCACCAGGAATCGTCCCATGCTGATTTGTTGGAGCCGAGGATGACGATCTTGGTCTTATCCGAGTTCAGTTTGAGGCGGCTTACCTCCATCCAGTTGGCGATGGCGTGAAGTCCGTTGTGGAGGTTGGTCTTGGCGGTGGCAGAGTCCTTCGTGAGTGAGAGGATCAATTGTGTGTCATCCGTGTAGGAGACAATGTTAATGCCGTGGGATTGGACGATGATGGCGAGCGGCGCCATGTAGACATTGAGACATGGTAGAGTCAGGGCCTCACATCACAATATGTAGGGGCCCACATAGCTTTGTATTATGCATTTGTTCACATGCATAAGAAAATCACATTACTGCATATGTAGTAGGTCACCTCTTTTGCCTGAGGAAGATATGCATTCAGTCCCACTGACCCAAAATAGAAAGCTTTCCTAGAAGAAGCCTCAAGGTGAAGCATGATCATTATATTAGCATCAAACACTCAGTGCATTGATGACAAACATGGGAAACAATCTGAGCAAACACTTTTGCAACACACAGCCAAATAGCAAATGTACAGACAATGAACATTAAAACAACAATGTTTTTGGATCCATGCATTCAAAAGACAGTTTGTACCTCCCCTTCCCCCAAAGCCATCTTATCATACCCAGTGTTGACTTTGGGCATACAACTGGGCCCCTATGATAAGTGGAAACCTAGAGAGTGTCTGACCATGTCAGATGTGTTCTGTGACCAAACAATATTATCTTTCAAATCATGAAAAACAAAAATGTCACCTTGATGAGAATGAGCATTTTCGTTGTGTTCAAGTTATATATTGGGTAATGCACCCAAATATCGAAAAAGCTGCCAACCGACTTAAACAATCTAGAGAAATTCATGAGAAGTGAGAGGGCTAAATACCATGCTTTACAATATTCTTTTACAGGCCACTTTTTCAATATCCCACACATATAAACTGCACTGGTTCAAAGTCTTAAGGAAGGAAAGAGAAGATGACCAGTGGGCTACATTATGGCACGGCGTTTCTAAAAGTGTCTACCAGCATAGCAGGTAGAGAAGCACATTGTAAATGAATTTATGACTGCCATTTGTACCCCACCAAATGTTACACATACTATTCCCACACGAGTGCATTATGCTGAAGGTGATGTGTTTTGTTGGGAGATTTTAGACCAGATTTTATCTGGTGGAACTGCCTACAGATTCAATCCTAGTAGGCTGAGAGTTTAACCACCAGGAAAGCAATACTGTGATACCCTGCCCGATGGACATTTCTTCTGTACTAATAGATTCAAGATCTCCAGCACTGCAGCATCGAACCAAAGCAGACCGAATAGTGAGGGGAACTGCCCAGGCACTGCTAAAAACAGCAGCGTACTGGAAACATACTACATCAAGAGGCATAGCTTAGTCAGTGAGATTTGGAGAGTAAGAATCTCATATTTCCCAACTAAAAAAGCAGTGAGCTGCAAGGTGAATGGATGAGATAACCGAGGTTCGGGATAGACTGTTCCCATGAAGAGCAGTCATTCCTGATCTGCACTAGCTGGGCCTCTAGGGCTGAATTAGAGTCTGGTGAACAGGGTACTCTGTAGCGATGGGGAACCTGTCCACCAAACTCAAGGTCCACCTACCCGGTTTTGAGTTGGGCTGACCACACGTTTCACACCGACAGAGTGAGGGACAGTTAAAAACAAAAAGAAAGTAAAAAAAGAACCGAAAAATCATGCCAACTCAATGGGAGATAACTCCCATGGTTTGATGGGGTCATTCTTTTTTAAATTTTCTAAAACAAACTCCCAGTTTAGGAGTTTGTTTTTGAAAAATAGAAATAAAACTTTGAAAAAGTTTGACAGGCAGCCATCGTGTTTGACTGAGCCATCCATCAAATGTTTCCTACATTGACAGGAACAGCCAAGATGGTGGTTCCTGCCAATGTACAGACCTCTAAATTTGGGAGATGGAGTAAGGGCATGGTGGCTGACTTAAAGTCCTCCACTGTCATGTCTGTCTTTACTCTGTCTGCCAAACCCTAACTCAGGTCCTCGGTCTAGAGTGGCACAGTGGGCAAAAAACAATGGGGTGGAATGCTACCCCACGAGATTGTTAGACTATTTGCAAGCATCTGTCCCATCACCTTTTGGTTGTTTGATTGCCAGTAGTATGCCTGGAAACCTGACTCTGGGGCAGCTTTCTAAGCCTACTACTGCCAACGTTTGTGCATTCCAAAAAGTAGTACATTTGCACCCCTTCGAAATGTCTGTGGTTGCAGATTTGCTACTTTTTTGGTAAACCGGTCACTCTATATATTTAAGTACCTCTTCCAAAATTTAGTTAAAACCTCTTAGGGAAATGACGACGACAACAAAAACCAACACAGACATAACAGACCCTAGTCAGGGTCCCCTGACCAAACTACCAAGCCAAGCATACACTTATTTGAGGGGTGTTGCACCCCAAACACCTCCCTTGAATCTATACACCTGACTCCACCTATGGCCTGGTGACACCTGCAACTGTTACATATACTACCCATGGAAGGAATATCAAATGTAGTAATTGAAAATCTTACAGCCTTCAAAACTGATTTGGCTCCCACTGCTGTAATCTGTGTGATAATATGTCCAGTACACCTTAAAGGTCTGAGCCTATTCTAATACCAAGAGACACAAGTGGCAGGAAGAGCTGTCTGTATATTTAGTCTTCTAAGGCAGTGGTTCCCAACCTTTTGACTTCTGCAGACCCCCACTTTATCATTACTGGAACCCGGCGACTCCCACTGAATCATTACTGGAACCCGGCGACTCCCACTGAATCATTACTGGAACCCGGCGACTCCCACTGAATCATTACTGGAATCCGGGGACCCCGGAATGAGTCATTACTAAAAGCTGGGGACCTAATCTGTTAATATTATTCAAATTTCTAAGCAGTCGTGGACCCCCTGAGGAGGCTTCGCGGACCCCCAGAGGTTGGGAACCAGTGTTCTAAGGTTCATATACAAGTACAATGTACAGGGCCTATAGTATATCTTTCCAATATCAAAATGGTAACCGTCTACTTTTAGTCAGAAAACATTGTGATTCTTTGTAGTTTATGGTGGGGGAAAATCAGTGGGGAAGCTGAAGAAATGTAAAAATGTTTGAAACTGTGGCTTACATTTATCGAGTTCAACAATGTTTATAGAAGTAAAAGTATGGATCGATGACATATGTACTACATGAAAGTCAATAACAACAATACAGTTACTGAGAAAAACATTGATCATAAGAACAAAAAACACCTGGCTGCCTGCGGGAATACACAAGTATTACTGCTAATCATGAAATTTACACTCAACAAATGAGGTATTGCAATTTAAATGTTAGACAACATATGCTGAGACAAATATATTTTATCAAATGAAAGAGTGTCCATCTGATCTAACGAAGCATCACTAGCACATGCATATCAATGGTGTTTGTCAATGTCTGTGAGTCAGAGGGGTCTATTCATGAACACATCTGGGGGTAAGTAATGTAGTACTCCTGTAATACTCGTTTACAAAGTCTTACATGCCTTTATGAATGATCCCAACACATCTAAAATGGGAGGAATATTGAGTGAATAATCACGTACAAGTAGTACAAACAAATAGGACTGTGCTCTCTTTGCACATTGACTAATAGGTATTTGGAGGTTTTGAGGCTGATCCACAAAGGCATGTAAGAGTATGTAAATGAGTATTGCTGTAGTAACACTGTCCATAATCATAAATGCTTTTGTGCATCAGCCCCCAGCAGTGTAAATATCAGTGCCTGCTGACTTGTATTCATATAGTGGCTGTTACCAGGTACTCACACATACTTATATTATCATTAACAGGCTGAGTCAGCTCTCCTTGGATATAAATAGGTTTACTCACTCACTGGATGAGACGTGGCACAAGTTTATCTTCTGACTCTTGGTCAGGGACAATGACACAGGAAGCTAAATATACCGTAATGTCACTGGGAAACATGCTCAGGCTGGACGGGATGCATTATGCCATCACTCTAAACCGTCCCTAGGATGTGCTTTACATGGCCTCTCCCTACACAGTCAAACACTTTCCATCCGTTTCAATCCATTCCTCTTAAAAAGACCTATCTATGCAAGAATATGGTTATGCGGAACACTGCTGGAGGCATTTGTCACTCTATCTGAACGCAAGCCCTTTGGAAACGTGTTGGTCACTCACTGTCACCAGTAAATACATGTTTTTAATCAAAATGAGTATTCTTTGGCAGCAGCATGTATAATATTTGCACTTCTGCCTATCAATTCCATTTGTTTGCTGAAAGTGTGGGAGTTTGAATTTTAATGTAGCACTTTTCTGTGTCAGCTTTCTTGAGCACCAGAAAAAATAATGTAAAAGAAAAAAGGAGGGTGCTTAAACAGTCTTGTATTTCCTGGACAAACACTTATCAATATTCGGCCATCACAGCAGACTATGGCACCAGAAAGTCAGCTCCTACGGCCTTCATGCCCTTTCTGCAGTGCTTAATTTGTGCTTTTTTTTCCGGTGCTGAGAACCGGCACTTATTTTTGAGGGCCGGGGCTTATTCTTCTGCCTCAAGTATTTCCTGGGAGCAAAAGACAATCTGGGAAAGACAGAGGAAGAGAAAAAACGAAAAAACGTCACAATGGGAGAAAGTTGAAAGCTGCAAGGGTGAGCTGAAGGGACAGGGAGTGGCTTTAAGTGGATTGAAGAGGCCCGAGATGGCTTCCGGTGTACACTACCTCAGTATTCCGTGTTCCCACATTTAATTGCAGCAACCGTGTGTTTAAGAGGAGGACTTTGGGCACCGGCACCTTTTTATTTACAAATTAAGCACTGCCTTTCTGTATTGTAACAGAGATTTCACAGGCATTTTGGACATGGACCTTTATTTATCAACATGCCTGGGTAGCGGAAGTGACATGTGCCCTTTGACCCTAAATGGCATTAGAGGAAGTGACATTATATGACATTTAACTCGGTGACGTCGCAGTACGTGACATCCTTTGGACGTTTGCCATGATAAAATCACAGCAAATTACCTCTTGGAATTTGACGGATAACTATTAAAAGAACAAATTAGAAACACTAAATAGAGACAAAACATACCCACGTCTTGCTGAAAGTGCCCACTTATGTTGCCAGCGTTCAACAGTATTCTCTGATGTGGGGCTGCAGAGAAATGAAATGGTGTCACGCGATTGATCTAATATCTCACAATTAGGTTCACTGCCCTTCAATGAAATGTACAACCGTGTATTATATGAAATGACATATAGGGGGTGATTCGGGAACCACCAGAAGACTGTACCGCGGTCAAAAGACCGCGGCGGTCATTCTGGGTTTCCCGCTGGGCTGGCGGGCGACCGCCAAAAGGCCGCCCGCCAGCCCAGCGGGAAACACCCTTCCACGAGGAAGCCGGCTCCGGATGGAGCCGGCGGAGTGGAAGGGGTGCGACGGGTGCAGTTGCACCCGTCGCGAATTTCAGTGTCTGCTATGCAGACACTGAAATTCAAAGTGGGGCCCTCTTACGGGGGCCCCTGCAGTGCCCATGCCATTGGCATGGGCACTGCAGGGGCCCCCAGGGGCCCCACGACACCCCTCACCGCCATCCTGTTCCTGGCGGTCGAAACCGCCAGGAACAGGATGGCGGTGAGGGGGTCGGAATCCCCCATGGCGGCGCAGCTTGCTGCGCCGCCATGGGGGATTCCTCAGGGCAGCGGAAAACCGGCGGGACACCGCCGGTTTTCCGTTTCTGACCGCGGCCATACCACCGCGATCAGAATGCCCTTAGGAGCACCGCCAGCCTGTTGGCGGTGCTCCCGCGGTCCCCTACCCTGGCGGTCTCGGACCGCCAGGGTAGGAATGACCCCCATAATTTTGACAGCACATTACACGAGACAAGAGGGCATAATTTAGATTTATGGACCCTGAGATCACCTCTAGAAACCCCTGGCAGTTACAGTACCTCATTTTATACAGTGCTTCATACAGCAATTCTGCCGTCTCTAAGTACTGTAAATAATACCTGTTGTTATTATTAAATTTTGTGGTACTCAATCGACTGACTTCGAGTAAGAATAAGAAAGATAAATGTCTCACTGCTGGGATTCAAACTTTTCAAAATTGTATCCTGAACATTAATCGTGGCTCCCTGTTAAACATTCAACTCAATGAGCTATATTGCCAGCTAATTATTATGAACATGAATCAGAAAAATAATAATACGCCTTGTTCTAACTTTGACAAGAGAGCTAAAATTCAGACAGATGCGTTTGTGACTGACTCTGAGAACCAGTATCAGTCCCGTCACAGCGTCTAAAGCTACTTACATGATAACAGAGCGATGAATATTCAAACCGCTGCCAACTTCTAAAATGAGTGCCATACTTCTTTTCCCGTGTATACCTCAGTGCTTAATTTGTGCTTGTTGTTTCCGGTGCTGAGCACCGGGACTTATTTTTCAGGGCCGGGGCTCATTCTTCTGCCTCAAGCATTCGCTGCAACCAAAAGACACACATGGGAAAGACGGAGGAAGAGAAAAACGAAAAAGCGTCACATACCGAGAAAGTAGAAAGCTGGAAGAGTGAGCTGAAGGGACAGGGAGTGGCTTTTATAAGGATTGAAGAGGCCAGAGATGGCTTTAGGATTACGCTACCTCAGTATTCCGTGTTCGCATATTTAATTGCAGCAGCCGCGTGTTTAAGATGCGGGCTTTGGGCACCGGCACCTTTTATTTACAAATTAAGCACTGGTATACCTCTTTCTTCTTGTACATAGCTACAGACATTTAAAGGATTTTAAGGATTTCAGACGAGTCACAACATATAAACTGACTAGATTATTGTATCGTTTTACAGCCCTGAAGAAGAGGTGAACCTGTGAAACAAATTTTGGCTGTGTTTTGTGGTTACTAAGGTTCAATAAAGAGATTAATTCTAAAATAACTTAGTTTAATTATATAACTGAAAAGTTTATCCGCGGTGTACTGGTCTATGAGAGGCTCTGATGTGCGGAAGTGGGACTTTGTTAACCCAAAGCATTTAAAAGATATTCTAGGCACAGAGAAGCATGTCTGCCTGTTTGGGAGTAATCTGACAAGGAAAGGAGGAACGGCTGATTAAATGAGGAAACAATGGCAAAAGACTTGAAAGTAACTAGCGAATGATTTCTTCCAGAACAAATAACGTGCATTCGATGGAAAAGCCAAGTCGTTCAAGGGGCCTAGAAGAACTTTTTACTAAACCTGAAACAGGACACATACGTGAATCCTCAAAATGGTGAGACTGACACTAAATAAATACTTGGAGGTCAGTTGAATACCTCGTAGCTTGAAGATCATTGTCCTTCCTGGTGTTGAAGACACAGGTGAGACCAAACGAGAGAAATGGGAAAAAGTTGAATGATACATAAAAATACCTAATGGGAATACTCATTGATTTACTGAAGCTCACAGAGATAAGAATAATAAAGAAATACAATATGTCAGAAAATGAATTGAACCTTTGAATGCACCTCAAAGTATGAAAAACCTGTGATATCTAGGAGGATGTACTGCTGAAATATAAGGACGAATTTTGTAATCAGAAGAAATCTAAATTCATAAAAATGAAAAAGATTATGCTACGGGCCGTGAATACACATATGCTAAGAAATTTGACTTTACTATGCAGTGCAAGTTACAGACAGCTCATTTAACTATAACTGCCAAATTTCAGTGTTATATTTTTTCGGGGGATTTTAAGAGAATAAAAAGAAGGGGCCAAGCAAGAGGGCTTCATTTCCCATCACCCATCTGCACAGAACGTCACATCACTGGATTTCCCATCAACCATCTACACCAGATGTGCCATCATTGGATTTCCCATTATTCATTTGTACAGAGAGTACAGCAAGAGGACTTAATTTCCTATCACCCACTTGCACAAGAAGTGACATCACTGGATTTCCATCATCCATCTGCACAAGAAGTGACATGACCCACCGGCACAGGAAATTACATATCTGGTTTCCAGTCAAAACTGAATTTAAAAGAAAAAGCCAAGCAAGAGGACTTTATTTCCTGTCACCAATCTGCACAGGTAGCGACAGCACTGGATTTCCCTTCATCCATCTGCACAGGAAGAGACATCACTCCCCTCCCAGGACCTACTTAATGGTGGCTGTAGCGCAGATGTGTAGCGGATATGTGCAGCAGGGCACCGCTGGTGTAAAGGCAAGCCTGTCTGCTTCTGCCTGCACCTGGACTGCACCCAGCACCACCTACCGAAGGCTCTCCACCTTCTGAAGCCTACCATGCCATTCTCTAGTGTGCTTTCAATCCCAGGCGCGGCTCTCTGCACTGCTGCCACACCCCACCACACAACACGGAAAGAGCATTCACGTGTGCCTCCTGCAAGTTCTCATTTACTCTTCCACACCCACCACTCACGCACAAGCACCCCACTCACCTACACTCACACAAATCAGCCACCTGCTCACACAGACCAGAAGCCACACTCACATGCATGCTCTTCAACACCCACTTGCTCACCAAACACACCACTGAGATATCGAACCTCCTTCAGGACCACACTCCGGACCTGCTCTTCCTCATGGAAACATGGCTAAACCCAACCACTGACATTGCTACAGCCACCTCTGCAGTCTAGAAGATCATCAGGGAAGACCATCAACATAAGCCTGGAGGTGGATTCACGATCATATTCAAGGATTCCATCAGCGGGACACCCCCACATGGAACACCTCACATTCTTGATACGCATTAAGGCAGGCGGAAACCACATATACAGGCCATCATGATCCCACACCAATTTTGCCAATGACATCACAAAATTTGTTGCACCCCTCATCCTCAACGACAGCACCTTCATCCTCCTCGAAAGCCTTAACTGTCAACAAGATGGCTGCACTGACCTAAACTCTAAGCCCTTCTAGAAAACCTTGGAAACCTTGGCCTGATACCAAACCCACCTACACCGCCAGACGCCTATTGGACCTCATTTTCTCTTCAATGAGAAACATCACAGTCAACAAGCCATCAACTATGACCTTGACAGAACACATCCTCGTCAATTTCAGCATACCTGTCCAACACCACCAGAGACCTACTTTTCCACTGGAACCACCCACTGCAGCTGGAAAAGCATCACAGAAGAGGAGTGGGCTTCCGCCCTCTCTGGGCACCAGCATGAACACACCAAAAACTTGCTGAAAGCCATTAAGAACCTCCACAGCTGGATCACCACAGGTGCCAACACCCTGGCTACCTTCAAGCACAACCGAACGGCAAGGCTCCAACAATCAACTACACAGGGGAAGTTAAGCTGACAAAATGCCACTGCAAACAGCTGAAGCGCAAATGTAGAACAAGTCAAGACACCAGAGATAAAGGCATCGTCAAATCAGCCCTAAGATGCTACCACCACTAAATACAGAACACTAAGAGCACAGCTCTTGCAAATCAAGTCAAGTCAAGTTTATTTATTTATGGTAGGGAACTCTTATGAGGTCCACATAAAAGACAAGAGAATAAAGATTAAATACATACACAAACAAGAGGATTAATCACCCAGCAAACATTACACTCAACAAATAAGGTACATCATATTTAAAATTCATATGCTTAATATAGATTTAAAAAACACTTTAAAAAGATTAGTAATTCGAAATCAGAGCAATTCATTAAAAACGTCATATAAGAATTGGGAGAACTCCGAAACAAATGACATATCCCTGACACTACAAAATCCAGTCACCCATCACCCCACAAACATTACACTCAGCATATGAGATACAGCAACTTTAAATTCAATATACTTAATATAAATGTAAAAAAACACTTTGAAAAGTTAAACATTCTAAAATAAAACAGTTCATTATGAGGATAATACAAGGAATGAAGAAACTCCGGTACAGACAGAATAGAGAGCTGGAGACAAATGGGTCTTAGCCACTTACGACTGAAAGGAATTAGAACAGGGCCGGCAAATAGCGCATGATTTAAATCTTGGACTTCAGCTCAACAGAAGTTACACTCCATTGCAGAGCCATACCATTCCACCACAATAAATTCAATGGAAGTAATCCCTGAAGGAACAAAATCCAGAATTGCCTAACCCTATGTGGTAGATTCCATGTAATATAAGGTTGCACTTTTTTTACTAAAATGGAATCCACTAAGTTCAGAAAGCTGCTCTTTTCTGCACTTCTTTTTTATGTGTTTAAAAACTTAAAGACCACGTGGCCTGTTTCAAGCCGATTTTCAGTTGTGAAGAGGTGATAGCCAAGACCTGATTACAGTCTAATTCCAGCATTTCTAAAGCACAGGAAAAATTCCTACAAATAGTGGACCTACAATTATTATTCACCAGAATTTCTTTCCTCAGCAAGGACCTTAATGTATTTTCTTCACTCCGTGCGAGGCAGGCAACCCAACGCATGAGCCCTCCTAAACCCTGACCAAACACACTTCTTAACCCCCATCTCCAACCTTAAGGCTGCCACAGAGGTAGCCGACTTAATGGAAGTGAGTTTTCTAAGAATTTTTCCTTCCATCAAATTCAAAACTCCCCATTTTCAAATATCAGTCAATTCCGAACCATAAAGGAGGGACACAGGAATTTTTGCACGATAGACCGCTAAAAGATGTACAGAATGCCTCCTCCCAGTAGCCCTATAAAAGGCCCCTAAACCTCTTGCTTGGCAGCCAGCTTTACATTTATTGCTTTCTATGTGAGCCTTATCACTGAGATTCCCACACATTATCTTCCCCAAGAAAGAATATGAGTTCACAATTTCAAGCTTTTGAGCCCATAGGGACCAGTGAAAATTAGGGAACTTCATTTTTTTTTCATGAAAGCACATAGTTTTACTTTTAGAAGCATTAACCTTTAAACCGTGGGCATCCGTGTACTGTGACATAAACTGGAGACGATTATTCAAGCCTTTTAGGGGTTAAATCTAAACTTATAAAATCATCAGCGTATAATAAGCAGACTACATAGTTACCACCGATTCGCAGGGCAAAGCCCTCACTCTGAGAGAGGTAGGAAGGAAGATCTGAAATATATAAAGAGAAGAGCAGAGGTGCCAAGAGACACCCTTGTTTTAATCCATTCAAGGTGGGTATCTCTTGGGACAGACCTTTATCCCCCCTAATAATATTCTACACCAAGTAGAGGAGTGAAGCGCAATCACTAGTTCAAGTAAGATGTTTGGCATACAAATTAGCAAGCTTTCCCCACAGCAAGTCTCTATCCACTTTGTCAAAAGCTGTAGAAAAATCAATAAAAGCTAAATAAACCGTTCCACCTCTTACTTTCACTACTTTTCACTGATTACTTGATGCGCTGCAATATTGTCCATAGTGCTATGTTTACGCCTGACCTCCGTTTGCTACAGAGGAATAATATTGTTTTCATCAGCCCATATAGTTAGTCTGGAGAGCAGACATTTAGCAAACAATTTTCCCACCGCTTCCAGAACAGCGACCTGCTGATAGTTGGCAGGACAGTTTTGATCGCCCTTCTTAAAAAAAGGCACAATGATACTTCCGGTCCAAGAAGGGGGAAAACCTCTGTTTAAGAAGCAACTTCTATAAACAACAAATAGAATCTTACCCCACGAGCGAATATCCTGCTTTATTACAGAGATGGGAAATTCATCTGGACCCATTGCCATAGAGCTTGAATGCCCAGCTTTATCTCCTTTTCTGAGGGGAAATCATAAGAGTGAGAAATCTCACTTATGGGGGGGCCAGTTCGACTCTACCCCATTGCAGATCGCACCAACACTGCCACTAAAAGCAGCAACAAAATCTTCAGTATCATCAAAGATTTCACAGCATCTCCTACTGCCTCTAGCAAAAATATCTCCTCACATGACCTTTGCAACAAGCTCTCGGAATCTCTCTGTAACAAAATCACCTTCATAGACAGCAACTTTGACCTTCAACTGGACCCCATACCATTGCAATGAATGAACCATCACCTTGTGGCCCACCATCACTATCATCTAAATCACTGCAACCTTGAAGACCATCTACTTGGGGCACAATCTGATCCTTGCCCCCACCACAAAATCACCAAAGGACTCCTAGCGATCAGCAGAGCACTAACACCCATCCTCTATGCTTCCATTGACTCAGCAAATTCCCGGACACCTGGAAACATGCCACTGTCATGCCACTTCTCAAGATACCATCCATTGAGTCAGAAACACTTTCCAACTACCATCTCCTTCCTAATCTACCTGGCAAAAGTCTTAGATATAAAAATCAACCAACACCTCACAAACCACCTCAGCAACCACCAGATCCTCGGAGCCACACAGTCTGTATTCAGGCCCAACTACAGTACAGAAATAGAAGTCATCGCCACCACAGATGACACTCACATGATCCTTGACAGAGGAGCACACCAGCATTCTCCAGGACCTCTCTTCAGTATTTGACATGGTCTTACACCCCATCCTCATCAGACATCTGCATGAGCTTGGCATCCAAGCACATGCTCTCTGCTTGATCTGCTCAGTGCTTAATTTGTAAAAAAAGTAAGTGCCAGGACACTCGTCAGGAGGCCAATGGAGCTTGCTCCACCCATTGCCCCTGCCAGGACTGCTTATGACCGTACCAACACAACTTCTAATCATTACACTCTTATAAGTGTGATGATTCACACTATTCGAGCGCCCAACACTATAACAATGGATTGGGCAGCAGGTATTTGTCCTTTTTAATGTAAATTGAATGAATAAATGAGTGTTGCATTGTTGATTTCTAAATTAGACAGACAGTTCACCATGTGGCAGACTGTCATAAGTGTGGTGCCAAGCACCGGAAACCACTGGATCAAATTAAACACTGGATCTGCTCCTTTTTGGCGGATAGAAGACAAGCTGTAGCCTGGCAACTTACTCCTCAGAAGCTTGCAAACTCATTTACAGACTGCCTCAAGTTTGATTGCTCAGCCTCATCCTCTTCAGTGTATACATGATACCTTTGGCCAACGTCATCCGCGCTCAGAACATCAACATCCTCTCCTATGTCAATGACATGCAACTCATACTCTCCATCTTAGACAAGACTCCCAACACAAAAACAAGTTCACTGCCTGCATGTCCGAAGTTGGTAACTGGATGAAAGCCAACTGTCTAAGCTCAAGACCACTAAGACAGAAATAGTGATCTTCGACAAGAACACCTCACCATGGGACTCCAACAGGTGTCTGGCCGAACTCAGACCCACAACCACACCTTGCGCCCACGCCAGGAACCTTGGTATAATCATCAACAGCAAACTGGAAATGACCGCACAAGTCAATGTTGTCATTAAATCCTGCTTCAACACTGGGAAGATGCTGAAGATCTACAACTGACCCTCAAGCAACACTAGAAAAACTGTCCCTCATGCCCTAGTCACCAGCAAGTTGGACTACGGGAACACCCTTTATGCCACGATCACTCGCTAGGAGACTACAAACTATCCAGAACTCACAGCCAGACTCACCCTCAACCTCCCACACAGAACTCAAATCACACCACACCACACCTCAGGGAGCTCCACTGGCTCCCAATACACATACTAATTTTCAACTCACAAACTTTCAGGGGAACTTAGGCCCCAGCTACCTGAACAGTCGCATGTCCTTCCACAACCACCCAGATACCTCTGCTACGCTTGAACTCCTACCTGCACTCATCCCTCACATACACAGGATCAGATCAGGAGGATGGGCGTTCTCTTACACTGCTCCTAAAGCGTGGAACGGCCTCCCACTCCACATCAGAGCACCCTTCTCCTCCTCTCTTCTTGAATTCCGCAAGAAGACCTTGCTTTTCAGTTAACCAACCTACCTTAGGCAGGGATAGGCACACACACCTGCTCAGCGCTTTACAAATACACATAGCATAACGTAACACTTCATACCATAACATAACATAATATAACATAAAATTACAGAAAGAAACAAAGACAGGTAATACTGACAATAGAAATGAAAGTCAATCTCAAGAGACCTACCAAACAAACCAGTTGGTACACCACATCACGAAACGCAACTGCAATGGGCTAGAAAGAAAATGGTGCAACAGGAAGGCGCCCACAGACAGAGCCATCTTCAAGCAGTCCCGCAAACAAGTCCACAAACTACTGAAAAAGAACATCCACGCCGACCACATCAAAAACAGCTCCAACCAGAACAAGGAACTCTTTAACATCGTCAGAGAGTTCTCCAACCCCTCAGCCACTGCAAACACTATCACCCTGTAGGAGGATGGCCTGGCTTGTAGTGGGTACTAAGGGATACTTACACTCTGTACCAGGTCCAGTTATCCCTTATTAGTATAGAAGAGGTGTTTCTAGCAGCTTAGGCTGATAGAAGGTAGCTATAGCAGAGCAGCTTAGGCTGAACTAGGAGACATGCAAAGCTCCTACTATAGCACTGGTGTCATATGCACAATATCATAAGAAAACACAATACACAGATATACTAAAAATAAAGGTACTTTATTTTTATGACAATATGCCAAAAGTATCTCAGTGAGTACCCTCAGTATGAGGATACCAAATATACACAAGATATATGTACACAATACCAAAAATATGCAGTAATAGCAAAAGGATGCAGTGTAAAGTTACAATAGATTGCAACAGGAGCACATAGGTATAGGGGCAACACAAACCATATACTCCAAAAGTGAAATGCGAACCACGAATGGACCCCAAACCTATGTGAGCTTGTAGAGGGTCGCTGGGACTGTAAGAAAACAGTGAGGGTTAGAAAAATATCCCCCCCAAGACCCTGTAAGGTAGGTGTAAAGTGCAACTACAACCCCCAGAGAGCACAGATGTCGTGATAGGGGGATTCTGCAAGGAAGACCAACACCAGCAATGCAACAACAGTGGATTTCTGGACCTGAGTACCTGTAAGACAAGGGAACCAAGTCCAAGAGTTGCGACAGTGTCGAGAGTGGGCAGATGCCCAGGAAATGCCAGCTGAGGGTGCAAGGAAGCTGCCCCCGGATGGAAGAAGCTTTGTGTTCTGCAAGAACGAAGAGGACTAGGAACTTCCCCTTTGGAGGATGGATGTCCTACGTCGTGAAGAAGCTTGCAGAGGTGTTCCCACGCAGAAAGACCGCAAACAAACCTTGCTAGCTGCAAGGGTCGTGGTTATGGTTTTTGGATGCTGCTGTGGCCCAGGAGGGACCAGGATGTCGCCACTTGGATGAGGAGACAGAGAGGGTGCCCAGCAAGTCAGGGAGCCCTCACAGAAGCAGGCAGCACCCGCAGAAGTACTGGAACAGGCACTTGGAAGAGGAGTGAACCGGAGTCCACCCGAAGTCAGAAAAGGGAGTCCCACGACGCCGGAGGACAACTCAGAAGGTTGTGCACTGCAGGTTAGAGTGTCGGGGACCCAGGCTTGGCTGTGCACAAAGGAAATCCTTGAAGAGTGCACAGGAGCCGGAGCAGCTGCAAATCACGCGGTACCCAGCAATGCAGTCTAGCGTGGGGAGGCAAGGACTTACCTCCACCAAACTTGGACTAAAGAGTCACTGGACTGTGGGAGTCACTTGGACAGAGTTGCAGAGTTCCAGAGACCACGCTCGTCGTGCTGAGAGGGGACCCAGAGGACCGGTAATGCAGTCTTTTGTTGCCTGCGGTTGCAGGGGGAAGATTCAGTTGACCCACGGGAGATTTCTTCAGAGCTCCTGGTGCAAGAAGGAGGCAGGCTACCCCCAGAGCATGCACCACCAGGAAACAGGCGAGAAAGCCGTCAGGATGAAGCGATACAAGGTTGCAGTAGTCGTCTTTGCTACTTTGTTGCGGTTTTGCAGCATCCTGAGCAGTCAACGGTCGATCCTTTGGCAGAAGGTGGAGAGGGAGATGCAGAGGAACTCTGGTGAGCTCTTGCATTCGTTATCTGAAGAATTCCCCAAAGCAGAGACCCTAAATAGCCAGAAAAGGAGGTGTGGCTATCTAGGAAGGAGGATAGGCTAGTAAGAAAGGTAAGAGCCTATCAGAAGGAGTCTCTGACGTCACCTGCTGGCCCTGGCTACTCAGAGCAGTCCAGTGTGCCAGGACACCTCTGAATCCAAGATGGCAGAGGTCTGGGGCACGCCGTAGGAGCTCTGGGCACCTCCCCTGGGGGGTGCAGGTCAGGGGAGTGGTCACTCCCCTTTCCTTTGTCCAGTTTCGCGCCAGAGCAGGGCTGGGGGATACCTGAACCGGTGTAGACTGGCTTATGCAGAGATGGGCATCATCTGTGCCCATCAAAGCATTTCCAGAGGCTGGGGGAGGCTACTCCTCCCCAGCCCTGACACCTTTTTCCAAAGGGAGAGGGTGTAACACCCTCTCTCTGAGGAAGTCCTTTGTTCTGCCTTCCTGGGCCTTCCAGGCCTGGCTGGACCCCAGGAGGGCAGAAACCTGTCTGAGGGGTTGGCAGCAGCAGCAGCTGCAGTGAAACCCCGGGTAAGGCAGTTTGGCAGTACCCGGGTTCTGTGCTAGAGACCCGGGGGATCATGGAATTGTCCCCCCAATGCCAGAATGGCATTGGGGGGACAATTCCATGGAGGGCAGAAACCTGGAGGGCAGAAACCTGTCTGAGGGGTTGGCAGCAGCAGCAGCTGCA
Source organism: Pleurodeles waltl (assembly GCF_031143425.1). Lineage (NCBI taxonomy): Eukaryota > Metazoa > Chordata > Amphibia > Caudata > Salamandridae > Pleurodeles > Pleurodeles waltl. Next base: position 1,752,394,953 of record NC_090444.1, read on the forward strand.
GTGAAACCCCGGGTAAGGCAGTTTGGCAGTACCCGGGTTCTGTGCTAGAGACCCGGGGGATCATGGAATTGTCCCCCCAATGCCAGAATGGCATTGGGGGGACAATTCCATGATCTTAGACATGTTACATGGCCATGTTCGGAGGTACCATTGTGACGCTGTACATAGGTAGTGACCTATGTAGAGTGCACGCGTGTAATGGTGTCCCCGCACTCACAAAGTCCAGGGAATTTGCCATGAACGATGTGGGGGCACCTTGGCTAGTGCCAGGGAGCCCGCACACTAAGTAACTTTGCACCCAACCTTCACCAGGTGAAGGTTAGACATATAGGTGACTTATAAGTTACTTAAGTGCAGTGGTAAATGGCTGTGAAATAACGTGGACGTTATTTCACTCAGGCTGCACTGGCAGGCCTGTGTAAGAATTGTCAGAGCTCCCTATGGGTGGCAAAAGAAATGCTGCAGCCCATAGGGATATCCTGGAACCCCAATACCCTGGGTACCTCAGTACCATATACTAGGGAATTATATGGGTGTACCAGTATGCCAATGTGAATCAGTAAATGTAGTCACTAGCCTGTTAGTGACAAACTTGGAAAGCAGAGAGAGCATAACCACTGAGGTTCTGGTTAGCAGAGCCTCAGTGAGACAGTTAGGCATCACACAGGGAACACATACATGTAGGCCACAAACTTATGAGCACTGGGGTCCTGCCTAGCAGGGTCCCAGTGACATATAACAAACATACTGACAACACAGGGTTTTCACTATGAGCACTGGGCCCTGGCTGGCAGGATCCTAGTGAGACAGTGAAAACACCCTGACATACACTCACAAACAGGCCAAAAGTGGGGGTAACAAGGCTAGAAAGAGGCTACTTTCTCACGCACTCCTTCTCAGGAACTCAGCAACTCCCTTGGGGACTTCTTCCATGTCAAGCTCTCCACCATCTACAAAATCTTTAAACCACAACTCACCGTCACGATACCCTCAGCCTCCTCGCTCCCATGGATACCAACCCAGAATGCAGTGTCCGACCACCTGAACACTGCCTGGGACCAGCTCACCACTCGGAACACCTCAGCCATCATGAACTATATCCATTCAGGAGCACCCACGGGCCCCTGTCCCCAAAACATTTTCAACCTTGGGCGCAAGATAATCGGTAGCGAGCTCACCGCCATCTTCAACTCATCCATAACTGTGGTCTCTTTCACCATAGTATGGAAACACGCAGAAGTCACACCCCTCCTCGAGAAGCCTTTTGCCGACCCCAACGATCTCAAGACCTACTGCCCCATCTCGCTGCTCCCCTTTCCCACCAAAGTCCTCGAAAAGGCCATCAACTGCAAACTCATGCAACACCTGGAGATCAACAACCCTCAGGACCCCTTCTGATCTGGATTCCGCACCAACCGCAGCGCCAAAACTGCCCTGATTGCTGCCACTGATGACATCAGAACCCTCCTTGACTGGGGAGAAACAGCCGCCTTGATCCTTCTCAGACTCTCAGCAGCATTCAAAACCATATCCTACCACATCCTTATCAAGAGGCTACATCACATCTGAATCCTAGGAAACACCCTCAAGTGGATCACCTCCTTCCATACCGGAAGAACCCACTGGACACAAGGATATCATCTTAACTATCCCGTCTGGCTCATCCCTCAGCCCCACACTGTTCAACATATACATTACCCCCTTGGCCAACACTGTCAAACTCCATGGAATGAACATCATATCCTATGCAGACAACACACAGCTGATACTCTCACTATCAGAAGACCCCTTCAACACGAAGGCCAGCTTCCATAGGTGCATGAACAGCATCGCTGACTGGAGGAAAAACAACTGCCTAAAACTCAATACAGACAAAATGGAAGTGCTAATCTTTGGGAACAATACATCCATGTGGAACGACTCCTGGTGGCCTTCAGAAGGTGGACCAGCACCCACTCCGACAGACCACGCAGGCATCCTCGGCATCATCCTGGACAGCAAGCTCACCATGAAAAAACAGATAAATGCAGCTTGGTCCATCTGCTTCCTCACTCTTTGCATGCTCCATAAGGTCTTCAAATGGCTCCCTTTGACCCCAGACGAACTGTCACCCAAGCCCTAGTCACCAGCCAGCTGGACTATGGCAATACACTCTACGTAGGAATCACCATGCACTTCTTGAGGAGGCTGCAGACCATTCAGAGCTCCACAGCCAGAATCATCCTCGACCTCCCCAAACAGACCCACATCACTCCCCCACCTCAAGAAACTCCACTGACTATCCATTCAGAAGAGATGTCAATTCAAGATGCTGATCCACACCTACAAAGCCCTTCACAAGCATGGACCAGCATGCATCAACCACCGCCTGAACTTCCATCAACCCTCCAGACTCCTGGGCTGCGCCTCCCTCTCCCTTGCGCAGATCCCCGCATCCGCCGGAGCAACAGTGGAGGGCACTCCTTCTCCTACCTTGCGGGGAAATCCGGGAACGACTTCCCCCTTCACCTGTGGACCTCGTCCTCTCTTCTGTAATTCAAGACCTGGCTGTTTGACTGAATTTTGCAGCGTGCTCTCAGGCTCTAGATACCCTTGCGGGTGACTAACACTCTCTATACATCTAATTTGATTTGATTGAAAGCCTGAGTACAAGTTCAATGTCAAATGATAACACAAGTATGAGCAGCTTGCATTCAGAAGGTTCCTTTTTACAAAAATATATGGAAAAACAAAAGAGTGGCCTCTTTTTTAAAAGGACTAATATTAATATTTATGTTGGAACAAAGTACAGTTTCAGCAAGATGGGTAAGAAAGAAGGCAAGACTAGAGTTGCAGAACAAAACAACAAAGAAAGGCATAGAGCCAGAACAGGAGGCCAATTAAGAAAGCAGGAAAGCAGGAAAACAGAAGCTGAACATTGTTATGAATTCCTATACTAGGAATTTGACAACAATAGAAAGTGATCTTTTAAATAAAGGATTGTGGTTTGCTGCCAACATGACACTTGGATGATTCAGCGACCTAAGCAGATCTATTACATTTTGATAGAAAACTAACACTGAAACAAATTGAGTCAGTGCCTAAAACAGGAAAAGATGGTTCTGTTAGGAAAGAATCAACCTTCGTGATTATTCAAGAGCTAGATTAATACACCATTAAGGCGGTCATTATGAACTTGGCGGGCCAAACCGCCACATAATGATCCCGGCGAGGGCCGCCATCGGCAGCCCTCACTGACCACCAGGCTTCCTCTGTCAGGCAGCCTGGTGGCGGGCGGAAACATTATCCGATAGGGCAGCGGTGCTACCCCTCGGATAATGTTTCCTAATCCTCCAGCCTGTCCCTGGCGGGGAAAGGCTGGCGGAAGGGGTGCACCGGGGCACCCTTGGGGGCCCCTGCACTGCCCATGCACTTTGTATGGACAGTGCAGGGGCCCTGGTGCAGCGCCCCACTGCGCAGGTCACTGCCCTATTTTTGGGCAGTGATCTGCACGACAGGTACAGCTACATCCGCTGCACAGAGGCATTGGCGACGGCTCCAGATTTTTTTAAATACTACTAAAAGATCTTGACTAATATTAAAAAGATTGTCATGTACATTTCAACTACTGAAAGATCCTGATTAATATAGGAAACATTGTCATGTGAATTAAAATCTCAATAATGTATACACAGAAGCATTGCAAAATTCAGGTTATGACATATCCATTCTTGGAAGACTGCCAGATAAGGGGGGGAATGTGGAAGTCACAGATTAAGGTGACTACAACAAGGAAGTGTTGAAGCAATTGCTGGACACTTCAAATTATGAAGAGGTAGATCAAGATAAACTAGTAGCATCTAGAAAAAAGTCAGCAAACAGGCCTGAGGAATATTTAGACAAAGGATTGCTTGAACAAGAAGAATATAAATATATGTTGGTGACAAAACCAGTGACACCATCTATTTATTGTCTCCCTGAAATCCAAAAAGAAAAGCAAATGCCACCTAGAAGACCCATATTCTCCAGCAGAGAAATGCATACAGATAAGATACTACAATGCACAGATATATATTTAGTTGAAATGGTCACAACATTATCATCTTTTATTTGTGATATGAAAGACATGTTAAGACAAATGATTGATATTCCTTGGGACCTGAAAGGTATATTAGTTACCATGGATGTAGTCTGTCTCTACACAAACATAGAACATGAAAAGGGATAGGAAACTCTGAAAATCTTTCTACATACAAAATCAGGTAGTTAGTTACAGTCCATGAGGGTGATCTTGAAACTCATGCAGTTTGTTCTAGAAAATATTTTTTTCTATATCTTGATACACTATATAAACAAAAACTAGGTATAACAAAGGACTCCAGGTTTGCTCCCTCTGATGCTTAGCTATTTGTGGGGCTGTATGAGAAGGTAAATAAAGAAAATACACTGTTCCAATTAAAGAAGGAGAGGATACTCAAGGGGGATCCTAATCTTTAGGAGCAGAAGCCTCACACACCCGTGAGGGTGTCATGCTTCATCATCGGCATTGCTCCTCGTCAGACTGGCGCTGCAATATCTGACGGGCACCATCCCAAGTGGGGGGGCTCTTTGCCGGAGTTCTTAATTGATGAAGATGCCACAGCCCTACATAAGAGTGTGGGGAAAGGAGATCAAACGAAAAGGGTTAAGACTGACTCTCTAAATCCGAAGAGAATAATCCATTTATTAGTCAGCACGGGAATCAGAGGCCAAGATTAAAAAAAGGTATAATCAAGAGAGTGAAACAGAGACAATGCTCCATCACTCTATCATAGAAGAGAAAAAGAACAGAGGGTGGAGAATTTCTAAGCCAACTCTCATCAAGGTCAACATGTTTCGCGTCGCTAGTGGCCCATGGGGGTCCGGTGACGCTTCTTCAGGACCAGTTAACTATATGTATCTCCTATTCAAAACATCACGTGGATAAATACACACAAAAATAGTCAGTACAAGCGTATCCAGTCACTTACACTAGTATTGGGAGGAACATTTAGTCCTATCTGTCGCCCTGTAAAAAAAGGTTAAAACAGGTAGAGGTTCAATGGGGGTACTCGTAGTAACAACCTCATTAACATGAAAACAGGGAAGGGGGTGCCAGACAAAAAGTGGAGCACAGTGATAGTGAGGCACGTGACTGTGCAAGTGCAAGCACACAGATGAGGGCAAGCTTACCATCCCCATTTTAGGAACGAGCTACATGGGATAACATAGACCATTCGTCAGGAGTGAGACTAATCTGAGGTAAAAAAAAGCAGAAACACACCAAATAGTAATACAACAATTAGTTGATAGCCACGGTGACAAATATTATTCCACAAACACAAGGCCATTAACATCCATATATTCAAAGATGCAGTCACTGGTAATATCACTGTGAATGTCTAGTCAGGGTCCTTAGCTAAAGCAGCAAGAGAGCAGGGATTACTCACAGATGAAATCAAGCTGTAATAGACTTCTTACCGGGTAATGTGTTTAAAAGGGGGCCCTGCTGGAGACTGCTTGACGACTTGTCAAAGGTATCTATGCCAACCAATTTGTAAAAAGAATTAATTACCCTTATCCAAAGAAGGGGACCTCTCGAGACCAACGCGGTGCCAGCTCGTGTTGCGGTAGCAGCGTATTTCAGATGGCAAAAAAAGTAAAAAACGGAGGACAGAAGAAGTTGATTCACTTACTGTCAAACGGTGCTCCTAACTGCGAGCGACCTACCCGCGTCTGCGTTTCCCGAAAGAATGCGGCAGCGCGGAAAAACCCACACAGAAAAACGATCGAGGCCGGAAATCAACCTCCTGTGACTCGGAAAGGTAGCCGAGTCACGTGGTGTCCTGGAAGTCCTAGTAGAGACTGAAAAAGGACTCAAAAAATCGGAGTACTACATAAAAAATAAATACAAAAAACGGACTTAAAAAATGATATGGAATCGGTACTCATAGTAGATGTTAGTATTGAATGGACAAAGCCAAAGTACAGTCAACCTGCTCACAATAAGTTGAAACAAGCTGCCCTGGAGGTCCTAGTAGAGACTAAAAGAGGACTAAAAAATCGGAGTTTTAAGAAAAAGGTAAATACAAGAAACAGACTCCAAAAGTGGTATGGAATCGATACTCATAGTAGATGTTAGTAGTGTGTTGACAAAGCCAAAAGTCCAGTCAACCTACTCCCAATGAGGTGCGAACAAAAACTAAGAGGAATAGGTAATGTTTGTTAAAACCATACCAATGGAACACCGATGGGTGGTATAGGTTCAAAGATAGATGCAATAAAGAAAAGCACTGCAAGTTAATGGACAAAACTAGTCCAGGGAATATCATCATTTAGACCCAGGATGTGAGTGCGCAGTTTAAACACCCAGCGTTGCTCTAGCTCAAAAAGGGAGTTGGTATTAGGGTGTGTGATAGTTTGTAAAACAACCCACCACATATCATCTGGTCTGTGTTTCGCTTCTAGAAAATGAATACTCAGTTTAGTAGAAGAGCGGCCGCACCTAATGTTGCTGCGATGCTCGTTGATACGGAGTTTAACCGCTCGTGTCGTCATCCCCACATATTGTAACCCGCAAGGACAGGTAATCAAATATATGCAGTTACGAGTATTACAGTTTGTATGTTTAAGGAAATTCCAGATACCTATTGGTTCAAGTACAATAGACTTGAGTTTTTTGGTCAGGTTGCATACATTACAATTACTGCATGGGAAATGGCCGACGACTGGGGGAATATCCCACATGGACGTCAGTCCGGATGGTCGGGGGATAGAGGGAGGTCTAGTGTGGACCAGTAGATCTCTGATATTGGTAGTGCGTTTAAAGACAAAAAGGGGTTTAGGGATCTGCAGCCCTCCACTGCATAGAATGGGCCATCTGTTATTAACCACTTAGATAAAGGGGTAAAAGTGGATACACAAGTAAGTTTAGTGTCAGCAGTGCGTGGAGTACTAGAGAGTAATGAGTCTCGATTGCAAAAATGTGCGCGTTTGTAAGCTGACCTCACTACCGGGTTGGGGTAATGGCGATTTTCAAACTTTCCAGACAGGTCTTTGGCTTGGGAAATAAAAGTATCCATGTTGCTACAGTTACGCCGTAGTCTGAGAAATTGCCTGTACGGTAAATTGTCTCTTAATGCTCTTGGATGGTGACTATCGTATAATAAGAGACTGTTACGATCAGTGGTTTTATGATAAGTACTCGTATGAAGCTGGCCGTCCTCAATCTTGATCACCAGGTCCAGAAAAGATAACTCAGTATTGGATACTGAGGAAGTGAAATTCAAAAAAGGGTCCAAGGTATTGATCCAAGCTGTAAATAGGTTGACCTCAGTGAGGGTCCCTTGCCATACTATCAGGATGTCATCGATGTATCTACGCCATAGTTTGATCTTATCATGAAATGGATTGTTATGTGGCAAAATGAATCGTGACTCAAAATCAAACATATACAGACAGGCGAGGCTTGGAGCAAAAGTACTACCCATCGAGGTTCCGCGTGTCTGGTGGAAAAGGAGGTCCTCAAACTGAAAGAAATTTTCTTTCATAGCTAAGGAGGCACAATGCATAATGAAATGCGAGGGTGTAGTAAGTGGTAAGTCAGTGGTCAAAAGAGCAGATTCAACAACCTGTAGAGTAGCCTCTTGAGAGATGTTAGTATACAAGGCCTCGACGTCCAGGGTAATTAAAGCATGGACGTAAGTGGTGGAGTTAATGGACTCTATTAGGTTAAGGACATCCTTGGTGTCCTTCAAGTAGGTAGCAGATGCCTGCACTATAGGTTGCAAAAAATTGTCACAAAAGGTGGACAAAGGTTCAAGGATGGATCCTATGCCAGAAACTATCGGGCGGCCAGGTGGAGGTATTCTGCCTTTATGAATTTTGGGGAGGCAGTAAAAGTACGGTATCCATGGGTTAACAGTATCCAGAAACTCTGCTTCCTTTTGTGAGATCCAGGAGTTGGCAAGGGCCTCCTCTATCATACCCCGTATTTCAATTTGAAGTCTCTTAGTAGGATCGCAGGTAATCTGAGTATAGTAGGATGAATCCCCGAGGAGGCGAAGACACTCCTTTCTATAATCCGCCGAGTCCATCACAACTATAGCGCCACCTTTGTCTGCAGGTTTGGGGTGGTGCCCGTCAGATATTGCAGCGCCAGTCTGACGAGGAGCAATGCCGATGATGAAGCATGACACCCTCACTGGTGTGCGAGGCTTCTGCTCCTAAAGATTAGGATCCCCCTTGAGTATCCTCTCCTTCTTTAATTGGAACAGTGTATTTTCTTTATTTACGTATTCATTGGGAGGTCTTACACTGGACCACTAACCCTCCCCATCCCTCTGTTTTTTTGGCTGTATGAGAAGGGGCATGCTTTAAACAGTCTATTAAATATAGCAGAGAAGGTAATTTACTAGGACGCTATATGGAAGATATCCTTACAATATGGGGTAGCTCAGTGGAGAACCTAGTAGAATATCACAAATATTTGACTAGGAATGAGTGCAACATTACATTGATCTTGGAATCTATTATTACAAAATTGTATTTCTCGACCTGGAATTATATGAGAATCCAAGAATCCAGTCATCCAGAATCATCCATTGGGTCATCTAGAATCCAATGGAAACCAACAACAGTTAACCGTGTTTTACATGATAAGTCTGACTACACTGGAATGAGGAAGTAGAATATTCCCTATGTGGAAATGTTTAGGGCGAAAAGTAACTGTAGCTCTAAAAATGAATATGATAAGGAGAAACAACTGATTGTCAAGAGACTCACAGACAGAGACTACAACAAAAGAATGTTAAAAATACCTAACAAAGCAGGTAAGATAAAAAGATGTGAAAAGTTGAAGACAAATCTAAGAAAGCAATAGAGGATGAGATCACATTTGTTACAACATATAGTGTAGATAATGAACACATATACACAGACACACACACACACATCTATCAAAACACTGGGATACATCAATGTTAGATAAAATCTTGCTGAACATTTGACTTACAAACCTCTCATTACATTTATGAAAGCATTCACACTAAGAAATCATCATTGTTCTGGTAACACCATTAAATACAGTCGCAATCAGCAAGTAAAAATGAGAACTGGATGCCTTACCTACCTAAAGAGAACTGTTGGAAATATGTGCTGAACAATGTTAAAGAATTCCATATGTTTTGCACACTGGAAGATTTGCCAACTAGATCTTTAATTAACTGTAAAGTAAATAATGTATATACCTTAATATTTGCCCCTGTGGATTATAATATGCTGAGTCCAGACTAGGTAAAATAAAAGAACGATGCAGGAAACAAATTTGGGCTTTGAAAAACAATGACAAGAGATCTAATAAGAAAGACCTACAGAGTGACAAAGAGAAAATCTGAATAATGGGTATTGAGACAATTAGAGAACAAGCAAGGCAATAATGAACTCAATTAAGGCGTAAAGAGATAGTTTTTTAAATTAATAAACTGAGAACAGGGACAATGTATCTTAATACTGATAGAGAACTATTCACCTTTTTTCAATGCATCAGAAGTAATGAGGTGGCTATTATAATCAGCTTGTAGGGACAATGAGAAAATCTTTATAATGCGTCGTTATTTCCGGAAGGGGACTGTTGAGGTAAAATTACTTTCTTGTGCTACTTTGATAAAGGACTGAAACACTATGCATATAAGTGTTGAGACTGCATGATCAAGTGAGACATTAGACTGTCATACTGATATACCACAATCTAAAAAATGTAGGATGTTATATCTTTCCTCTGATATTGACAGTACGTGATATTGTATAAGATAAGGAGTCTCTTCGAGGTGAAAGGAAGAGGCATTGGTGCACTGTATGGCCTAAGTTGGTCTGGTTAGATAGATGACCTTTTTTAACCAACCAAGGGAGATAGTGTCATAAATTTATATAAGAAGCAAGAAATTATCAGATATAGAATGAAGGCTAACTAAATTCTGTTTCTCGAGTTTGATCAGAAAAGAGAGGATTATTGAGTATAGTTGATATGACAATATTATTGGTGCGACTGGGGTCCTGTATCAGGCTAAACTTAAGCTTTTTCAAGAACAACAGTGAATATTAAAACTAGGATGTCTTTCTTGAATGAAAAAGTTACATACCTGCGGTACCGTTTTTCTGGTGGATGCTCTATCTCCCTACAGATTCCTCACCTGTAGAATAATCGTAGTTGTTAGATTGGATCTGGAAACTTCAAAGGTCTCATGTCGCAGGTTGGGGGAACTGGCTTCACACTGATACAGAAGTGGTGTAAGATTATGTCAATGAAGCCATACAGCCCACTCCGGTGCAACAATGTCAGTTTCTATCCCTTTTTCCCAGACTTAAAGGTATGCAGATGAGCTGAAATTGATGGAGTAGTGCAGTGCCAAATATTCTATAATATGATACTATATGCAATATATCTTATAATCTTTCCCTATAGCAATTCATCAAATGTGGAGGTGGGGGGATTGATCAGGAATCTATAGGTAGAGTATCCACCAGAAAGAGCATTACTGCAGGTAAGTTTTTGTTCTGATGGATATTTCTACCTGCAGATTTCTCAACTGTAGAATCGATTGCAGAGCAGTACCCAACCTAGGAGGAGGGTTGATGGATGCTTGTATTGGAAAATCCTGCAAAACAAATCTGAAGAAGCAACCCTCTCTGTGCACTTGTGAATCCAGGCAGTAATGCTTGGCAAGATATGCAGAGATGTCCACATAGCTACCTTGCATATCTCTGCAATAGGACTCCTCTTGCAACAGCAGAAGTGGTAGATTTGGCCCAGGTGGAAAATCGTAGCAGGCTTTGATGCAGAGAAATATCCACTTCGAAATGGTCCTTTTCTGTACTGCTTTGCAATTTCTGGCACTATAGTACCCTTCGGAAGAGCAAGGTAGTAATTTATCTCCAGCCTTGAATACAATCTGTGCAACTGCTCTGCCTCATTGGTGGGATGGGGCAGTGATAGAAGGTCAGAAGGGCGATGTTCTGACTCAGAGATAAGGGAGTTACCACCTTTGGCAGGAAAGCAGCCTTGGTTCGCAAAACCAACTTATAAGTGTAAAAAAGGGAAAAGGGGAGACGGGAGCTAAGAGCATGTAGCTCATTCACCAATCTGGTTGAAGTTATAGCCCCTAGGATTTTTCTTTTCAAAGTTAACATCCTTAAAGAGACAATTATGTAGGGACTCAAAATTGGATCTCCATAATAACCGTGAAAACAAATTTAAGGCCTCACTGAGGCAAAATAAAGGCGGTTGGAGGAAACTGATTTGTCAACAGCTTTACAAAATGCATTACAACAGGGGAGTTGAAAAGGTTTGGCTGATTTGGCAAACAGAGGAACACTGACAATGCAGCCAGATACCCCTTGACAGTGTAAATCGCACAATCCCTTCGAGCAAGGGAATGTGACAATTGCAGGGCTTGAGACAGCTTAGTCTCTAAGGGGTCTACGTTGTCTGTCCACCATGCAACAAAGATGTCCCTTCTGACAGAGTAAGATGATTTTGTAGAGAGGCGACACACTGAAAAAATTATGTCACCTTCCTTTGGTACCAGTTGGAACTAGCTCAGTTGTCTACTCTCAAACTTCAGCCATGTAGGTCGAGGCCTTGGAGATTGGGGAGCAGCACCATTCCCTCTGGCTCAAAGAGGAGGTCTAAGTAGCAGCTGAACGAGGGACATGTGAAGAAGCTCTGATGGTCAGCATAATACACCCGCCTTGGTCAATCTGAGTCAATGAGAATTACTTGGGCCCAGTGTTGGCTAATCTTCCTCAGAACCCGCTACGTATCGAGTGGTGCAGCTAAAGGCTCCTCAACTGAAACCCGTCCCCAAATGCTCCCCTCAACGGATACTGGAGGGCACAGAAACTCTGGCACTGAGCATGCTCCAATGAGACAATCAAGTCTACCTGAGGAGTGCCCTACTGGGTGAAGATGACCTGAACTACCTCAATTAGAAGACACCACCCATGATCATCAAAATAACAATAGCTATGGTTGTGGGTTCTGACATTCATGGACCTTGCTAGGTGACTGGGGGTGAGCCAGATCCCTTGGCAGTGTGTCCAAGACCACGGTCCCAAAGCTTTCAGGCAAAGATGGTGAGATCCAACTCCCCCTTGCTAGTTGACATACCACATGACTGTTGTGTTGTCCATCAAGATCTGGATGAACCGACCTTGGATGGAAGGGAGGAAGGGTTTGAGCACCTGCCAAATCGCCCGCAGATTCAATAGGCTGATGTGAAGAACCTGGTCTTCCAGAGAGCAGAGGCACTTGATCTCCAGATCCTCCAGGTGATCTCCCCACCTGTCAGGGGAGACATCTGTCACTGCTGTAGCCACAGCTGGTGGGAGAATAAAGGCCATTGCCTTGTTCCCTCACCAAACCACTTCCACCACAGAGCTGTAGAGATCACTATAGAGTCTGCCAGATATCCCCCATACTCAAGCCACTGCCTGCGGAAGTACCACTGCCAAGCCCTCATGTGCCAATAGGCATGTATGGTTAGGAGAACTCAGGAAGACAGCAGACCTAGGAATTTCAGAACTCTCAGGACAGGAACTTGAAAACTATGTCCTGAATGTCTGTAATCCTTTGAGTTGGAGAGAAGGCGAGAAGAACAGTGGTGCCCACAACTGACCCTAGGAACTGGAGTCACTGAGAGGGCCTCTTGTGATAGTTGGGCTTGTTGATGGAAAAACCAAGTTCGAACAGCAGGGGCGCAGATGGCGCAACACAATCTCTGGTGACCCAGCTTTGATTAGGCAGTTGTTCAGATACGTGTATACTGAGATGCCCGACCATCTGAGGTGGGCCATAACCACCACCATCACACTGGTGAAGGCTTAAGGTGCCAATGTTAAGCCAAAGGGTAATACTGCAAACTGGTAACGCATAGAACCCATGACTAGATATGCTGCTTACCTGCCTGGGACAATTTGAGACCTCCCTGACATCAACATGTGCTCACCTACTACATACTCACATGTCCTACTTATTAGGCATTGACATGTGTGCACACAGTACCTCACTATGTGCCCACTTCTGCTCATCATCCTGTGTCCCCCATTATGAAAACAGCTATACTTAATAAATGAAAATATACACTTAGTTCTGGATTGTACATCACTCAGTGTTACCCTGATGCACAACATCCTGTGATCATTTCATGAGCAATGTGTTGACCTCCCTTAGGTTTGCCCGATGCAGGACGGGGCAGTGCGCCCAATTAAACAAAAAATACAAATTCCTTTGCATAGGTGCAAGCTCTTACAGTTCAGGCCTGCATTGAACATAGTGCATTAGTGAAAGATGGAGCCGCCATTGAAACTGCAGTTGTCTTTCAATGGAGGCAAACCACCCTCATTTTGGAGGGGACACAGGGATATACCCACAGGCAGGTCCAGTGTGCTACTGAATTTGCCTGCTAGGGCATGCCTGGAAGGTTTCTGGGACACCCAAAACCCAGGGCTGCATTGACTGTGCACCACATCTATGTGGTGCACAATTGGTGCACCTTCTGACAGCCTCTTTGAAATTTGCCAGTGTCTGTTGTTTTATGTTATGTAGATTTGTAGAACACTGCTTTTCACACGGTAGGATGCCGAGGCGCTAAAGAGGGTGTGTTGGCTGAGAGTGTTGAGAGTGAGCTATCCTCGGCGAATTAGTCAAAGGTTCAGGTCTTCATCTTCTTGAGGAATTCAAGAAGTGAGGAGGCCCTGATGTGTAGAGGTAAGTTGTTAGAAACTGGGTTTCTGGTTGGCAGAGGTATGCACCCTGACCAAGCAGGGACAACAATCCTAGCCAGATTAAGTCAGATAAACACTAAAAGTTAACCTGTGCTCACTCTCTGGTAGCCTAGCACAGAGCAATCAAGCTTAACTTAAAATGCAATGTGTAAAGTAATTGTGCAATACAACACACAGTAACACAGTGAAAACACCACAAAATGACTCCACACCAGGTTAGAAAAATAGAAAAATAGATTATGATTTTTATAAATAAAGCAAGACAAAAACAAAACAAAATCTGAAAAGTAGAAGTTAAGGTATGAATTTTTAAAGAATATAAATGTCTGTAGCGCTTAGAAGCAATAAGTGCCAATGGGAGTTATCTGGTTGTGCTGGACCAGGGCAAAATGAAAAGTTCAGGTCGACCGCGATGGAGCGCAGGCCAGTTACAGGAGCCACGCAGGCCCACTGAATACAGTACCTTGATCCTGGTCACAACAGCAAGATGTAGGGTGTAGCCAAGCAATGGATCAATGTTGATCCCATAGTTGAGGCGATGTGTCGATTTTCTTCACACAGTGGGTGCGATGATTCGGTTCAGAAGATGATGCACCGAGCCGCAAAGCGTTGGTTCCGTAGATGATGTGCCAGGTTTCTCCATGCCGTCAAGGGGATGTGTCGATCTTCCCTCAGTGCAGTGGCGACGATATGGTAGTTCCAATGGGTTGTTCTTTAGGCAAGGCGCTAGTTAAGAATGGGATGCACCGATCCTGTTTTCAACAGCGACGATGAGTTGATTCTCCTTCCAGCAGAGAGGCGATGCGTCAATTCAACTGGAGCAAGTACCCGAGTCCACTTCCAATGTGCCAGGCACAGGAGCAGGTGATGAGACTTTGATATCCCTAAGACTCAAGCAACCGACAAAGCCTTTGGAGATCAATCTGGGTACCAGGCAGAGTCAGCTCTCCTTCATCAGGGTCAGAGAGCAGCAGGGCTGCATAGGAGAAAAGCAGTTCTTCTACAGCAGCAACCCAGCTGCATGACAGTCCTTGTAGCGGAACAGCAGTCTTTCTGACAGAGGTTCTTTACAGGTCAGGAAATGTCTTATTTGGTGGGGACAGAGACCCAGTACTTGTACCCAGTTGTGCCTTTGAAGTGGGGGTGACTTCAGAGAAAGGTCTTTGAAGTGTACAAGGTCCTTTCTTCCTAGCCCTCACTCCAGACTCACTACAGGGATGTAATCAGCCCTTTGTTTGGGGACAGTACACTGCCCATTCAGGTGTGTCAGCTCCTCCCTCCCATCCTGCTTCGGATGAACCCTCATGATGCATATGGACACTCAGACACACCTTACCTTTCTTTATGTGTGGCTGTCTGGAGTTAATGCACAATGCCAAGCTACCATCTACCTCAGATGTGTATTTGGAGACAGGCTACAGGCACACAGAGCTTTAAGAGCAGAGCAATACCAACTATTTAAAAGTGGCATCTCTAAAATAGTATTGGTAAATCCTACTTTGCCAGCAAACAGAATGTATTACCATTCCAATGATATGAAACATGATAGAGTTGATCCTTCTCAATCAGGAATTACAGCTTAAGAGTGTAATAAGGAATTCCCATTGTTAACCTACGAGAGAAGAAGGCCTCACACTTGTGAAAAATGAATGTAGGTGTTTTTCACTACCAGAACATGCAAAACTTAAATGTACATGTCCTATCTTTCACTTATAAAGCAACCTGCCCTACGGGCTAGTGCCCACCTTAGGAGTGACTTACATGTAATAAAAGGGGATTGTAAGGCTTGGCAAGAGGTTTGAAATGCCAAGTCGACATGGCAGAAACACTGCACACACAGGCCCTGCAGGGGCAGGCCCGAGACACATTTAAAAGGCTACTTGTCTGGGTGGCACAATCAGTGCTGCAGGCCCACTGGTAGCTTTAATTGATATGCTCTGGCACAGGTAGTGCTCTCTATTAGGGACTTACAGATAAATTAAATGTCCCAATTGTGGTTGAACCAATGTTACCATATTGTAGGTGAGAAGCATGTGCACTTTAATACTGGTCAGCAGTGGTAAAGTGCTCAAAGTCCTAAGGCCAACAAAAATAATTAGCAAAAAGAGGAGGTAAACAGGCAAAAGGGGACAACCACCCTAAGGCTGACAAGTCTAACATAGGTCATTCCAGATTTTGCATACAATGTGGGAGAATGCCTCTCCCCTTATTCTGCTTTTGCAGATACGGGTGTGTATTTGAGTGAGAGTTCGGGTTAGTGCAGGCGTCTGGTGGGTTGGTGAAAGTGAAGGTGGTTGTTAGGGTATGTGAGTCCTATGTTGTTCATGAGTAGTTTGAATTGGCAGTGTTTCTGTATAAGGAGCCTGTGGAGCTCTATAAGAGGTGGTCTGGTGTGTGTGCGTCGTGGAAGGTCTAGGATGAGTCTTGCTGCTGTATTCTGGATGGTTTGGAGTCGGTGGAGGAGGTGGTTGGAGACTCCGGTGTAAGTGCCTTCCTGAAGTGTGGTCTACTTGTGATCAGGGCTTGTGTGATGGTGTGTTTAGTTTGTCTGGGAATCCATTCCAAGATTTCACAGAGTATGTGGAAAAAGGAGAAGCTGATGCGTTGACCTGTGCTGCCATGTTGAGTTTGTCACTGAGGATGATTCCCAAGTTTCTTGCATGGTTGGTTGTTTGGGTG
Organism: Pleurodeles waltl; assembly: GCF_031143425.1. Classification (NCBI taxonomy): domain Eukaryota; kingdom Metazoa; phylum Chordata; class Amphibia; order Caudata; family Salamandridae; genus Pleurodeles; species Pleurodeles waltl. The sequence goes on from NC_090444.1 coordinate 1,752,411,411, forward strand.
TGGGTCCGAACTCTGAAGGCCACCAGTTTGAGTTCCAGGGGGAGTTCATGTTCCCAAAGATCAACACCTTCATATTGTCAGGGTTGAAGTTTAGGCAGTTGGCTTTTCTTCCACTCTGCAACGTTAACTGTGCAATAGGCGAAGTTGGTTCTGCAGGTGGTGGACTTGTCAGACATTAAAAGGATGACCTGGGTGTCATCAGAGAGATGCCATGTGCTCCGATGAGGTTGGCGAGAGCAGTCATGTATGTGCTGAACAGGGTTGGGCTGAATGAAGAACTTTGGGGGCCTCTGCAGATCAAGTTCTTGAGTACTGATGTGTAGGGTGGTAGTCTGACTCTTCCTGTGAGGAAGGAGTATATCCAGTTGAGAGCTGGTCTTTGGATGCCTTTTTCGTGCAGTCTTCTGATGAGGATGGAGTATGATACTGTTTCAAAAGCAGCTGAGTGGTCTAGCAGGATAAGTGTGGCGGTTTCTCCCTGGGCCAGTGTGGTGTGGATCTTTTCTATGGCTGCGATGAGTACTGATTCTGTGCTGTGGTTGCTTCTAAAACCTGACCGTGTGTGGTTGAGTAGGTTGGTGAGCTGTTTGTTGATTGACTTTTCTATCAGTTTTGCTGGGTACGGGAGCAGGGAATGGGGACGGAAGTTGCAAATTTTTCTGGGTTCGGCCAGTGTTTTTTTGAAGAATGCGGTGACTGCTGAGTGGTACCACTCTTCGGGGAAGGTGGCTGATTTGATGGGAGGAGTTGATGATGTGGGTTGGGATTTTGCTCATGTGTGGTCCTCGCATTTTGTAGATGCTATGGTCTGTTGGGGCCCCGGAGTGGCCTTTTTTCATGATTGCTGTGATGTCCTTCTCTGTGAGTGTATTCCAGTTGTTAGATGAGTGTCCGGGTAGGCAGTGGGTAAGTTGTTGATGAGTTTCTTAGGGTTGGGATACTGTTCGAAGTTACAGTTGATCTTTTCAGTTTTGATTCAGGAGAAGTTGGATAGGTTGTTGCTGAGTTCCTGAGATGGGGTGATAGAGTTGGCTGCAGCCTCTGGGGTGTTGAACCCTTTGACGACAGAGAAAATCTCTTTCCACCTGTTGGAGTTCAGCTCAATACGTTCAGTAAGGGCTAAACTCTTGCTATATGTCAGGAGATGGTGGTAGTGTCTGAGTGCATCCTTGTACATAGTTTTGGCATTGACTTAAAGGTTGGCTCTCCATTTTCTTTTCACTTTTTTGCATTGTCCTCAGCTTTCCAGAGTTTGTCTGTGCAAGAGTTGTCTTGTTTGTTGCTTCTGCGTTATCTATGAAGCTTGATGGGAAGGAGTGAGTCTGCACAGGTATTGATCCATTGGTTGAAGTCAGTAATATCCTTGTCTAGGTTGGGGGTGGTGTTGGGCGGGTCCGCTTTAACAGTGTTGCACGAGTCAGCTTCTGTTATTTTGTTCCAGTTTTGGCAGGATAGAATGATTCTGGTGGGAGCTTTGCTGTGCGGTGTAGATATTTGGAAGTGTACAATGGAGTGTCCATGTAAGTGGCGAGGCAGAGTTGCATTTGATGTTGTTGTTGTTGGCGAAGATTGGATTCAAAGTATGTCCTGCAACTTATGTATGATCTGTGACGAGCAGAGAGGGTTCGATGTTGTTCAGGCTCTTTAGGAGGTCTGTGGAGGAAGGGTCTGTGGGGTCCTCTAGGTGGAAATTGAGTACTATGAAATTCTTGGAGTTGATGGTGAGCAATGAAGTCTGAGATGAGGTTGCTGAAGTTAGTTTGTGGTCCGAGTGGTCCGTATGGTAGGATTCCTTTCAGAGTGGATTTGTCATTTGTTTAGAGGCTGAAGTGCATATGTTCCATAAGTAATATGGCGGTCTCAATAGAAAAGGGTGTCTTCATGTGCACGAGTCCACACTCTCCAGTAAATGAGAGGATACTCTCTCGTGATCACTAATTGTCAGCCAGCATAATCCATGACATAGACGCAGGGGCGGCTCCTCCTCTATGGCCGAGGAGGGTCGACCCACTAGATTAAAAAAAAATGATAATAACGTATGCTATGTTATTATAATTTTATTTTTCCTGGAAATAAGGGGCCGGTGGGGCTGGATGGAGGAGGCCGGATGAAGGCTATGCACCACAATGTGCGCATGTCTGTTTGGCTGCCCACGTTGGGCTGGCCAAACAGACATGTGCACTTTGCATGTTCTCTAAATGGCTGTATTGCACAGCTGAGTGGAGAACATGCACAGGCTCCCACTCCCAGTCTGAGCGGCAAAGCAGGCCGCTAAGACAAATCACGATGCTACTGTCATGCTGGTGAAAGCAGGGTCGTGATTGTTTGGGAGCCTGTGTGCACCCGGGAAGAGGACGAGGATGGAGGGGAGATTAACGTGTATTCCCTCGACTGTGCTTTTTCAAACTTATATTATTATTATTGTTTTTAACCCACCACCCCATCCATCCCCGTCCCTTCGCACCCCATCCCCCACCCAACCCCCGTTCAGTGGCAGCCGCCACTGCATAAAAGGGGCTACACAAGGAGCTGTGGCCCTTTCTATAATATCAAAGTAACCAGGATGCGCAAGAACTGTAATTTAATTATTGGTGCACATCACCATGTGCTTGTTGATGCACAGTTTGATGGATGGCTCTTTGGTCTGTGTGAATGGGTGCTATATGTTTTTTCTGTGTGTGTTTATCTTAGGTGTCTGTATGCATGCACTGTGCTAAAGCCAAACCTCTTGGCTTTGACATGGCTGGTTTTGTATGTGTCTCTGTTAGCTCTCTGTTGAGTGTAGTCTTGGGGAATCTGGGCGTGTCACGTATCGCACACAGCTGTCAAACCACCACACTGTTATTTTTATCCTCCTAAAGTCCGGCACAAAAAAAGCCCAGGCCAGGGTCAGAGAGTCCTGGAATGCGCCCGTCTGGTCTCGGCTGCTTCCAAGAAAGGTAACACGGCTGGTGTACCTTCCTCCGTTCCTTCGAGACAACACTCGCCACGGCATCTTCGAAGAGACGGGTAAATACCGGAGACCTCGAAGAGCAGTGAGTAAACTACCTTTCGTTCCTCATTCCTTTCACGTATCTTATCTCACCTTAGGGTGAGGGTTTAAACTAACAACCCATAGGAAACCGAGGCATGTGTGCACAGTGATTTGCAGAGACTCACACACTCAATCGAAAGCCAGGACTTGAAGCCACACCATGAGTTATAAAATGGACAATTTAGAAACGGTTTCTTGAAACTCTTTTCATAAACTGGATTTCTACCCTAAATTTAATCTGATTTCGGTAAACTCCCGACTATTTAGGGATTTCCAAACATTCCTCTGGTGATATAAAACGAAAATGTCATTACATACTTGAGTGATTTATCGAGGAAAGTCTGCAAATCACGAATTAACGCAACACTTTTTTTCTCCACGGGAGTTTGCCTGTACCCCCAATGAAATCCTAGATGCCGGTCTCCCCCACCCAGGAAACACACTTTCCCAGACATATTAGTGCATTTCCTTGTGGTTCCGGGGATTGACTATCCCTGGATTTTAATTTTAAGAACCCGGAATTAATGAATCACCCAGGGGGGAAGGGGTGACCCAGGATTCAATTATCCAGTCCTGGACTTTTATTTAACAACCCAATGCATTCTGGTACTTGTAGTCTTGATTCACAATAATTTAACACATTACGATGCTCCCTTATTACCCTTTATTTTCTTTGCACAAAATCCCAATTTTCTCTCTCGCCTCCCGCTTAGTCGCTACATACAGCGTACATTGCTCCCTGCAGGGTTTATGCTTTGAATAGAGCTAGCCGACCCATACCTACAGTGTTTTTAAAAGAAAACTCAAGACCTGACTTCAGCAGCAAACCATTGTTGATTCAACAACACACGACTCGCTGGCGGTGCCTCACGAAATAGGATCATAGGGTGAGCAGAGCATTCAACGTCGTGCACGTGGATGACAACAAGTAGCGCAAGGCCTGGGGGCTGAGGTGGAGTTGTACACGATGAAATCATGTGATGAATCCCTGTTTGTTTCTCGTGTTTTGAATAGCTACTGTTTGTATTTTAGCTGGTATGATTGAGGGGGTGTCTGACGTCAATCGGGGGTGATAAACTACAACCCTTGTCTCTGGCTCAGGAGCTCCAAAGGCAGGAGCAGAAATGCAAGGTGCAGGGGCTTGTTTACTTCCTGTGCCCCCACCCCTTAGCCCAGGAGCTGTAAATAACAGGCTGTTAATGGGGAAAGGGTGGAACAAGAGGTCAACCTTGTGATGTCCTTGCGTCACAGGGTGTATGGTGCTTTTTTGTCAGACTGAGTCACCGTGCTGCTTCCCCACAACCCCCAGCGAGACTGTGTGCGGTCTCTGCAAGTCTCCCTGTCTGTCTGACCTTCTTTGTCTCGTTGTGTCTGTGTATTCTGGTGTTTGTGTGGCCCTTGTTTCCAGGTTTTCTCCCAGTCCTTGATTCACAGTTCCAGTGCCTCCCCTTGTCTTCTGATGTCTACGCATGTTTGTGCCCCCACCCCCGTGTCAGTGCCTTCTCAGTTTCCACATTTCCCCAGCGTACATCTCTTTGTGTACCCGATTCAGTACTTAGGGCCTTATTACGAGTGTGGCGGTCTGTAGACTACCACACTCGCGCTGGTGGTCTGCACTGCCGCCAATGCGTCAGTCTGACTGCCACACTACAACCCCTGGCGGTCCGCCAGTGTGCCGCCAGCTCCACCAGGATCTTGAATCCCGGCGGTCTGCCAGTTGCAGAAGTCCTAATCCACCAGGGCTGCCCTGGGTATGACGACCTCATCACGGCGGTACCACTGGCATGAAAAGACTGGCGGAGGACAGGTGCAGGGGGACCCCGGGGCCAGCACCATCGCAATGTTCACCGTCTGCTTTGCAAACAGTAAACATTGTGATGCTGCTGGTGCACCCAGCAGGCGACAGCATTGCTGTCAGCTCGATTACGAGCCAGAGACAATGCTGTAGCCTGTTTCCCACTAGGCCAGCGGGTGGAAAGGTAGGTTTCTGCCCACCAACCTAGCATGAAACCCATAACAGCTCCGGCAGTGAGGTCGCCGCATAGACGGCCACCCTGTCAGGAGTTTGGCAGACTGAGTTTTCCATCCACCAAACTCTTAATGGAGTCATACATTTGTAAAAAAAAAAAAAAAAGAGTTAGTGGCCAACATTACGCCATCCGCCACTGGTGGGGCTCGCTCCATCACTAACAATGGCCCCATCAAAGTATCTATTTACCACCAGTAACATGGCTACATACATACACAAAGTGTATCACCATTCTACCCTCTGTCCCAGTTTTTGTTTGCCCATTTATATTTCAAAACATTCATTATTCCCTGCTCTTCTTATAACACCCTCCAACAAAGGTCAAATGGAGGTTGTAAATGTCTGTAGGAGAAGTAGTTGACTGTACACGGTATTGTTCCTGTAAAATACCTTCAAAGTGGCATTAATATTGCAGTCATTTTCACTACAAACAAAGCCTCAGAATCCACTGCCTAAGTGAGGCAAATGGCAATTCTGGCCTGCGCCACACCCGGCTGTTCTAGAAGTGGATGTACACACTGGTCTGCCTTATCAAATCATTAGCTGCTGCAGTCTGATGGCCCAATCCACTTTTACCAGCACCAGGGACTCATCAGCAAGTGCAAATGTCCCAGCTATAACTAGATTTTCTTTTAGCATAGAACACCCCGAGTTAATCTTTGGTGTTATGTTTTCAGGTCTGTATAGTACGTGGCCATCATCTAGGAGGGGTCTTGGTGAGAATTTGCTGTTGAATTACACACTGTGTGTAGGAAATTGGATTATTTGTTTAAGGGAGTGAGTACCCACATCAAATAACAATCACAGTCTTTGTCAGGGTGAAACACAAAAGTCACTAAATAAACCTGTTCTTAACCCTCTGGAAGCTGGGCACAAAAGCAGGCAGGCTTAACTTAGAGAGAATGTGTAAAAGTATTTATGCAGCACTCAAACAGTCATAAAGTGAAAACACAACACAAGAAAAATCCCATACCGACTTAGAAAAATAGAGAATATTTTAATAAATAAAATGACACCAAACCAATACAAATCTAATTGGTAGAACTGGAGATATGCATTTTTAGTCTTTAAGGTTAAAATAGCACCAAAGGCGTAAAGCACCAACTGCAATTATCTGGTCACACTAGACCAGGACAAATTCAAAAGTTAAGGCCAACCATGATGGACAACTGTTGGATGCAGGGACAACGTTCATCCTGGTGAAAAGTCTTACTTTCAGTCTTAGGGCCTGATTTAGATATTGGTGAACAGGATAATTTGTGGACGGGATACTCCGTCACAATGGTGGCAGATATCCCATCCACCGAAATCTAAATCCCATTATGTCCTATGTCATTTAGATTTTGGTAACCCATCTGCCCCTTACATTCTGAGATGGAAGCCAAAAATCCTCAGCAGGGGAAGGCGTCAGGCTATAGCTGACACGGGCTCCATATGGTTGGCTAGCTGCTGTATGAGGTCTCGTGCAGCAGCTGACTTTTGGTGGGAAAGTTCAGAGCAAGAGAATTTTGACCCAGAGAAGGTCCCCCACCAGCCAGGTACTTTTTGTGCCTTTGCCTGGTGAAGATTTCTACTGTTGGGCTGAGCCACTTATTTGGAGTCTTTCAGAGGGGCAAGGCTGTAGCCAAAGAGGGCTCCACAAGGCTGTATATCTTATCTGCTGGATCAGATTTGCTGCTGCAGAGAAGCAACCTGAATCTTTGGCCCAGGGGAGATGCACCTTCATCAGATTGGCTTGGTAAGTTGGTCCCTGTCCCCCATCGGTTCTCAGAGCAAAAAGTTGGCAAAAAGTCTTTAAGTCCCAGGTTTCAGGAAACTTCAGGAGGAAAACACTTTGACACCAGCCAGCAGGCCAGGACTTTGGAGACAGCACTTAAGGGTCAAGACTCACTCCAACAGAGGCCAGCATTAGGGACCAGGACAGATCCAGATGGAACTAGCTAGCTGGGCAGTTGCAGGGAAAGGCCTCTGGAAGCTTGTTGTGTTCCTGAAACTCAAAAGAAAGTCTGCCAACTAACTCTTGGAGTCACTTCAGGGGTCTTGGGTACAAGTCCCAGTCTTCCTTCAGGATTCAATCAACAGGGCAGTCCTTCTTCTGAGTAGGGTAATGGGGATGCCACATTTATGCTCAGTGCCATCCTGTGGGCGTGGGAAGCTCCTGGTGCTCCCACTCACTTTTGCACCACTTCCTGTGTGTTTTACTGTAAACTAACCCCTTAGTGGCCCCTGCTACCTAACTCCAACATGGCAGAAGCTGTCTTCTTCTGGTCAAAGCTCCCTGTGCCCACCTAGATAGATAGATGGATAGATAGATAATTATTGTGAAATAAAAATCATCTCAATACTTTCACTCAATCAAAATATCAAAAATAGAAATATTTAATAGTATAAAACTTATTACTATTCAGACTATGACAAAGAGAGAAAAGAATAGTCCCTCTGTAAACTGACTATGGAGGCCCACCAAATGTAAAGGGAGGCTATTTCACCTTCAAGGATTTTTGAGCATCGCAGAAGTGTGAGCCCCATTCTTGATTTAACTGCTTGGATGCCAGTTCTATATATTTTGAAAACTGTGCTGTCAGTTGTTTGGATTCTCCTTTTGGCAGCACTCTACGGCTTTAGTGCATGATCTAATGGTTAGAATTCTAAAGATTGGACACAACCAATATTTTCTCATTGTTAATAGCTTTTTGCATATACATACAATGTTTAGGGTTAGTGATTCAGCTGCACTCCTGGGACGACCATATGAGTCCTGGCGGGTATAAAAAAGTGCCAGTGGTACTCAGCGCAACCACCTACACAAATTAAGTACTGTCCTGATATATTTTGATGTCTATGTCTTTCTGTGTATGTCCATTTCTATGTCTCCCAATGGCTTCCTGCATGCTCTGGCTGCCTTTCCATCCATCAAGAGTCTTTCTGCCTGCACAACTGTCCATTTTCTTAGTAGTGTCCACGTCTCCCTGGTGTCCGCGCCCACCAATAATACAAATACATATGCTGTCCTTGTATACACGTGCCCTGTCTGCTCACATACATGTCTGTCTGTTTTCTGTGACCTTTGTGGTTTAAGAATTTGGAATAGTGGCAGCACAAACCTGTAGGTTTCAGCAGGGTACCGCTGGAATAGACATATTAGAGGGCCGCATGAGTGGATGAATACAAGGGCTCTTGGGGGCGAAGCCCTTGGAACATTGCTCATGCTGCTTTACTTTGTGAAGCACCAGATATCCATTCTTCTGTGTTGGTGTGATTTGGGAGAACGCCTTAATCCCATATAGGGATTAGTGCCTGAGATTCCAGCCGGGTTTACAATCAGGAGACGCCGTCATGATATATGATATTATGACCTTTTGACAGGTTAAGGAGCTGTAGGCGCTCTCTCTGACCTTTTTCCAGGGGGTCAAGTAAATATTCCCTTACTGTATGTCTGCTGGGGTGGTGTCATTCCCTGGCTGACAGTCACGAAGCAGTGTGTTCTTTTGCTGTCCACCTACAGTTTTCTATTCCTTCTTTCTCCATTCTCTCTCTCTGGTGAATTGGAGATTCAATGCAGGGCGGTACTTTGGGTCAAGCTATTAACTAAATGAGTATTGCTTGATTCTTTCACAGGTCTCCTGGGCTTTAATGTGACCACAGTCAGGATTCTGCTGTGTTAAGGAAGAATTCAACAAATTATGGATACAAGGTGGAGGGCATCTCACATTCTTGTCGGCTACTAAGCTTGACGAGCTGATGAAAGTGACACTTTGATATTGCAGACCACTTTTTAAGGCAATGCAGTGGGATTGTTTACTTCATGTGGAATATAATGAGAATAATGTGCAAATATTAATTTCCAATAACGTTAAGAGTGTATGTATTGTCTACTGAGGTATGGTTGTAGTTACAAATGTACATAAATGCTACATCCCAAAATCACAATGAACATGAAGGACTACATCTTTATGACAGCCTCACCTGAGAGGCGGTCTGAGGCCACTGACTTGGAATATCACTGTTTCTCTCTGCCCTTTCGAGATCAGATTCTGAAGGCATGTCAGCAGGAACACACTGCTTCTACCTGGATCCTGCAGGAAGCTAGCTACTGATGCAGTGTACCAATGTAGGGGTACACTATGCCGATAGTACAAGCGATCCTTATTGGCTTACAGAGGTTAAAATAATAACCGTAAATGCTCTCTTTTGTGGTAGTGAGGGCGAGCAGTTTAGGCTTATCAGAGGGTAGTGTTAAGCATTTGTTGAACACACAGAGTCAATAAATGAGAAACACACTCAAGAAGAAACTTGAGAGCAAATTAGAACAATAAGATAGATTTTTATCGTAATTTAGACACCAAGATCTTCAAGATAAAGTAAGTACATTTCGAGTTAGCGATATTTCAACACTTAAAAAATACAGCTGTCAGATTTGAGACATGAGCCTCGAACACAGTAATGTTATCCTAGGGCAGTGGTTTTCAAACTTATTAACGCCGTGCCCACCCAGTGAGGGAAAAAAAAATCATCGCCCCCCCCAACTCTGAATTCTTCACAATTATTCTATTAAATTGGCAACATTTAAATATGTCTAGATTTATTTAAGCATTGCAGTTAGGTTCTAGTACTGTTTTATCAATGCAAGTATCGACAATATGATTATTAGAATTGGGGTTGGGGGTAGGGGGTTGAGGAGCATTTGGATTCCCTTCCCTTTTTTGCACATACTCCCGGCTTGGATTTAGTGATGGTCCATTATATAGCAGTTTATTACTGCTCCTTTTTTCAGCTTAAAACAACGCCTTGTTATCAGCATGATGCTTCCTGTGGCCAGAGCCTGGTGCCACTTAGGGTCATTTGAGGCTTTCCTAGGGGGGCCCGCCCCCGCCCAGTCTGAAGATCTCTGCCTTAGGGGGACAGCATACACTACACAAGGAGCCAGATGTACGAAGCCATTTAGCATTTTTTAACGGACCGAATCACTTTTTCGGGCTGTTAAGAAATGCAAAATGAGCTATTCATATGAACAAAGCCCTTTAAATGGTCGAAAATTGCGATTTCTACCCATCGACTTTCACTCACTATACCATGACACGCAGCCTGCAGTGTCACTCTGCAGGTAATTTTGTAATTTGTATGGGGGTCCCTTATGGTGGCATAATACATGCTACAGCCTAAGGGGTGTGGAATTCCTATAGCCCAACGCCCAGGACATATTGTTTGGTGTCAAGGACAACAAGTGTTCATATTTATTTTGTCCTTGGGACAAGTAGCCCAAATCCCCTCCAAAACAATCCCTTTGGCTGCCAGTTTACAAGAAGGGAACTGTCTGCAGTTGAGATAGTATTTATGCTCATATGTTACTCCTGTTCGAACTTGTATTTATGGTTCATTAATGCAAAGCCTTTATTATTATGGTGAGCACTCTAAATAAATGTTGTAAGCTCGGACGGCATTACTTGACAGTGGTTCCAGTAAAAAAATGTGCATACACGTTTGCAAAATTTAAGAATATGAGGCTTCGTATAATGCTCCCAAAATGCTCTCTGATTAGATGCAAATATTTGCAGAAGCTTGAAAGCAAGTTTGATAATTATTTTATTTCAGAATAATGCAACTGGGAAAAAAATGTTTAGCTAAACTGCTGTGAAAGGTTAGGTACCATTTCTTAGAAGCATCATTTAGCAAAATGTGTTGATGCAAGCTAGTGTTTCCCAAAAATATTTATAATGGAAAATTACTAACCAGTTTCAACAAGATTATGGGAAACATGAAAATAAACAAGCATTGTCAAAGCCAATAGGTCTGACATTGCTGGTCAGTTTTTTGGATTTGCCAACATGTGTCTTGTTTTGACACAGCTTTTGTAAAACTTTATTGTTTTGGGAGCTGCCAGGCCCTCGCCATTGTAAGAAACATTGGCAAAAAAGCAAAAAAATGTTTTGGTCTTAAAAGCACACTTTCCACAGTAGTTCCTGGCACTACTTTGTGTGCTGATATGCTTGAAGAAGTAGCATGCTATAACTCAGTGAAGCCAGCTAATAGATTAATAGAGAAAGATACAGAATTTTAATAAAAACAAAAAGGTCTTAGTTAACACCAGACCTAATTAGGGGCATAATTCTTAAAGAAAGTCACAAAAGTGAACCCATGGTATATGTCTGCATTACTGCAGATTTACATATTTCATGAATTCACAAGGATTGACAGAAGTAGAACAGGAAATCATACTGATAAAAAATTGTGAACGCAACTATGCATGTGTAGATGTGCTCATTTGAAAACCTGTTGAGCATTTACAAGTTCACTTTCCCTCCAACCACTTTTTTCCAACCCTGGAAGAAGTATGGGGAAAGATTAGAGAAATGCTGGTGAAAACCCTTAAAACATGCAAGTTAGTGGGTTTGCACAGACTCAAAAGGGCATTCCAGCCCCAGAACTATTGCTTACTGAGTCCTGGCTATGTAGACCTGTGGACTGCTGGAAAAATAAGGAAATCACCAGTATTCATGCTTACTATAGTATTAGCCCTGGTATAATCAAAGAGGCTATTAACAGAGCTCTATTATAATGAGATTGCTGCCCTAATTTGTTACCGTAACACATGACTCCAAAGGGACATGTAGATTTATTTACAGGACAAGAAGCTTTATGAAGCAACCTGTCCCATGGACAAGTATATATTTTAATACATTCCAAACCCCTGTACAGCACTTGGGGACCCTCCTTGGTCCCCATGCCCTAGGTACCAGGGGTAGCATCTACTAGGGACTTGCTGGGGTGCTAAAGTGCTTGCCATTAGGTTACAATTGGGTATTTCATTTTTGGGGCGAAGAACACTGGCACTGGAGCCTATTTAGCATGCTTCAGTGTACTGTCAGAGTCGAAAACCAGCATCTAGCAGTTCAAATGGAGTCAAAAAGTGGGGGGACAACCTGCAAAAAGCCTGACTTCCTACATATCCTACCTGGATGTTTATGCCTAGAGATCAAAGAACACTGGCACCTGCAAAGTACATGCCCTCACCAAGTGAGGTGTATCATAGGAACAGTGAAATAATCTTCAAAGAAACAAACTAAAGTAAACACAACTTTTTTGAATGATCACCCACAATAGATATAATAAGAGTCCTACTCTAGAGTTGGCCCAGACTCACCCAAAATTGACCCAACACTGCACAGGACTTGAACATCGCTGGTTCTTTGAAATTCTAAAGGATTTTTACACGTAAACATTGGTGCAAATCAGAAAACTAATGATAGGCTCAAAAAGTCCATAATTCATACACGTCTCAGGCTCAAGCAGGGTATTCGGTTAGTAACATGCTTTTTAACCTCTGTACAGCATATTTGACACAAGGTTTAGAAAGGGTGTTAATTGTCAGTGTTTTTTTAGCCCGATCCTGGTCCAAGGGCATAAGTATAATGTACAACAGAACCAGACTACATTACACATTTTTAAGTCACAAGGAGATTAAGTGATGGTGAGTCAAGGTCAGGATTCAAACCTAAATCCCCATGTTCTAAAGCCAGTAGCTCCAGCTACCTGCTCACAACATTATTAAATTTCATGTTTGTGGAAAACTTACTGTCCTTGATCCTACCCCATTTACAAGACCATTTCACACAATTAACACCACAGCCAGACATACCCTTGACCAGCATGTAAATAAGCTAAAATGTGTGCTGTTGACCATATGTCGAACTAGTGATACATTTCCCAATTTTGGGTATTGTTTGGTCTTGTTGATATTTTTTTTTTTTAGTCCAGGGTGCAGAGCACATAAAGCTATAGCTTCCCACTGCCGTGTACAATTGAAATATTTTAGGCTATTCTCACTTTCCAGTTACTGATGTTTAATGTCAAAATGTTACCAATAATAAAATATGATGGCACCGTCTAAAGTAATTTTCACCGTAAGAATTTGGAGATGACAAATTTTAGGTGAGAAGCCTTGGGGCTACCAGAAAGTACAGATATTCCATCCTGATTGTGGCCAAATGGGTGAATAAAATGCCAAAAAAGGTTATTTTAAAATCTGATTTACAGCAAGCTCACAAACCTCGCAAGCCAATGAAGTTAGGATGAAGAGTTTAGTACTATTGGTAAACTCAAGCACAGCTCTTAGGAAGAAGAAGAAGAAGAAGAAGAAGAAGAAGAAGAAGAAGGCAGACAGAAAACAGTGGACTCCTTGATGTGTGTGCAGTGTTTTGAGTGCACCGCCCCCTTGAGACCAGCTGCTCTACTGCAATCAGCCAAAAGACTTACTCCACAGCTGTACAACCGAACACAGTCCAGTACTGTCTCCTTCTGGGGCGTGCTTAGGTGTTGCAATATGAACACTGGTAATTTATTATCAGACATAAGTAAGATCTTTCATTCGTTCTGGGGGGCTAGAAAGCCTAATCGACTATGCAAACATAATTTCTTGGAATGATGATATATTATCTTGATCTATATGGTCAAACTTGCCTAAGGCAATTCATTGAACTGCAAATGTGCTGATTTGTGGCACTGAACTTTATAGCTGAAGACACAGTGAAAACTTCTGAAAGTGAACATATTTACCTTTGTTTTTATTATTCATGAACTACTACAGACAAATACGATATGTAAACATATACAATGGTCAGGGTGGATAAACAAACACAGGTAATTATGTTCACAAATTAGTTATTACTTCTTTACCATATACGTCTTTAACTATAAAACATCCTAAGACTTAGGCTTTCTATCTTTTTAAATAATACTCCCTATTATTAGCATCATGAATATTATTGTTATTAAGATAACATTGGTTCACGTGATAGGATCCCTTGATAGCATGGTCTTTAAAACCCCCTGAAGTACAGGGTTAGGCTTTTATTGGTTAAAGTGCAATTAAAGACCTTGACCAAGGAAATATATCTGACTCGACTCACTACAGCAAATAAATATTGAAGAGAGATGTAACTGAAACCAGCATTGTCAAGTCCAGTATATCTGGCTTATGAATAAAAGTGCCATTTAAGTCACTGATGAGTTTAGCCACTCAATAAGTCATCATACATGCACTCTGTCACTCATCTTCGCACTCGTGCAACTATTCAAAATCCACTGACATTCTTGCATTCATTCTCTGACACGACCACAATAAAATATACAAACTCAACAACTTATGCAAGTATAAGTAAACAAAAAAAAGAAAATATGATGCAGTTGTAACATGGCAGGCCTATGCTTGCCACAACAATATTAATGTAGCAGAGGATATACGTTCTGCAAAGGTATTGTAAAATAGTCTAATGCAGTTTTAAAGTTTAGGCATGGCTGCCACATTTAACCAATCAGTCAATCAATCAACTTGTAGAGAGTGTCTTGTCACCCGTCAGGGTATCCAGGCGCTGGCAGGGTTCAGGGTCTCAGTCGAAGAGCCAGGTTTTCAGCATCCTACGGAACTCCTTGTAGAATAGGGGAGTTCCTGAGGTGCCGGGGGAGGCAGTTCCAGGTTTTGGCTGCGAGATAGGAGAAGATCTTTCCCCTGCTCTGCTGCGTTGAATGGGGGTATTGGCCAGAGCGAGGGAGGCAGGGCAGAGGTATATAGAGGGTTTATGAAATCTGAGGTGCTGGCTGATGTAGGCGCATCCAGAGTCATGCAAGGCCTTCAATGTGTGGGTGAGGTGCTTGAACTGGCATTTCTTCTGAATCAGGAGCCAGTGGAGCTTGTTGAGGTGGGGGTGATGTGGGTTTAACAAGGGAGTTCCAGGATGAGTCTTGCTGTGGCATGCTGGGTAGTCTGTAGTCTTTGAACTAAGTTGGCCTTGATTCCCATGTAGAGAGGGTTTCCTTAGTCCAATAAACTGGTGAAGAGTGCTTGGGTGATTATGCTTCTCACATTTTGGGGAAGCCACTTGAAAATCATACGTAACATGCGCAGGATGAAAAGGCAGAAGGATGACTGCATTGACTGGGGAACTCATTTTGAGTTTGCTGCTCAGGATGATACCGGGAGTCCTGGCGTGCTCAGCTGGGGTTGGAGTGGGCCCCAGTTCTATGGGCCATGAGGAGGCGTCCTAGGGGGAGTTGTAGCTGACAAAGATCAAGACTTTCTTCATGTCTGTGTTGAACTTGAGGCAGTCATTCCTCATCCAAATGGCTACATGTAATAAAGATGAATCTTGATGGTACAAAATGTAGGTTCTTTAATAGGAGTATCTTAGCCACATACAGATCTGGTCAAGCCAACAGTCAGCTCCAACAGCTTCCTCGGAATCCCTTCTCTCTCACACTCTACTCTGATGTCAGATATGACATCAGTGCCACATCAGTGCCAGAGAGAGATGAGATCCCTCACATTCTAATGCTGCATTCTATCATTACACTCTACCACACACCTTCCCCTTTTTTTAGAACAATTACAAAACCCATGAGAACAAAAGAAACTATATACAGGAAAAAAATATAATACCAAAACAACAAACTGTAAACTGGAATAAAATTGGGTTACATTTTCTTTGAAACAACCACACGGTTGAGATTCCAGACTCTACCATCTTTAATTCTCACTGCATTCCTGAAGAGTTTGACCACTTCAAAATGACCCATAAGCTTACTTCCAGACTTACTAAATCTAGGGTTTCTAATCAAAATCTTATCACCCACTTTCACCTCAACATTGCATGTGGTTTTCCTCCTATCATAGTTTTCCTTTCTTTTCACTAAGCACTTTTCCTCTTTCACCCTTTCCTCCCTATTTCCGTCACACCATGTAACACACTCATTCTTACCCCAACACACCCAACCTGGTGCCAAACGTGTGTTAGCTTTCCGTCCCCTGAAAATTTCAAACGGTAACTTCCCTGTAGTGACGTGAGGAGAAAATCTATATGCATGGAGAAAATTCTTAACACCATCTTTCCAATTCCTGCCAGCTGCAACTTCCAACTGTATGCATTCCTTTATGCACTTATTGAATCTTTCTACTGTCCCATTACCCTCAGGATGATACAAGGAACATATTTTATGCACAATACCCCTGGATTTACAGTACTCTTCCATCTCATTTGAAACAAATTGGGGCCCATTGTCCGTGAGAATGGTGTTCGGCAAACCTTCACGGCTGAAAATTTGATTAAAGAAATTAATCACTTTAGTAGTCTCCATGCTACTACCAATTGCTGTTTCTGCCCACCTTGAACATTGGTCCACTAAGACTAGAATATAGTTGCAACCACCTTTACCAAATATAGGTCCTACTACATCCACTGCCTCAACATCCCACGGCTTAGAGGAACATTCACGAGTACACATTGGCGGAACTCTGGTTTTATAAACCTTATCACTGTTACAGCAATCATAACATTCCCTTACTCTCCTTTCGATCATAAGATCCATTCCTGGCCACCAATAATTAAGGCGAATTCTTGCTTTAGTTTTACTCATCCCTTGATGACCCTCATGTGCTAGTTTGATAATTTTTTCGCTCAACAATACCGGGACAACCAATTTTGTTACCCGCAGCAAAATTCCATTCTCCATAGATAATTCCTCTCTCACCTTCCAAAATCTGCCTAACTCTTTATCCCCCTTGACAGATGAACTCCATCCCTCACTATGTTCCTTACAAACGCGTTGTAGCACAGCATCTTCCATAACCGCTCTCAACCACTCATTTTGTTCAACAATACCTCTTGTCACATTACACACACTAATGACATCATCTTGACGTTCTTCTGAACTGCTCTCAACTTCAGTACTCAATCTTGATAGGCAATCAGCAATCCTATTGCTTGGACCTGGTACATAAAACACCTTAAAAGCAAAGTCTTGTAGGCCAACAATCCACTTACTGATTCTTCCAGAGATCATATCCAGACCTCTTTTCATGAACACTTCTACCAGGGGTTTGTGATCAGTAAAAATCTGAAACTCTTTTCCCCACAGGAATTTTTTTAATGTATTAATTGCCCAGAACACACTCAAAGCTTCCTTCTCTATTGTCGAATAATTCACTTCTGCTCCTCGCAGAGTTCTAGAGCAGTACACCACAGGTCTTAAATCTTGCTCCCCCAGGTCTTGTAAAAGTACCGCTCCTAACCCTTTCATACTCGCATTGGTCATGATC
The DNA here is from genome assembly GCF_031143425.1 of Pleurodeles waltl. Lineage (NCBI taxonomy): Eukaryota > Metazoa > Chordata > Amphibia > Caudata > Salamandridae > Pleurodeles > Pleurodeles waltl. Next base: position 1,752,428,562 of record NC_090444.1, read on the forward strand.
ACACACATTTTCTTAGGATCAAATGAGCTTAAACTTCCAACTGATGTCAATTCTTTCTTTATACTCTCAAACTCCACTCTGCACTCATCATCCCACACAAACTCTTTCCCTTTCTTCAACAATTTCCTCATGTTTGTGGTTTTGGATGCTAGATTTGGCAAGACATTTGCCTGAAATTCAACCATTCCCAAAAATGTTAACAGTTCCTCCTTTTTCTCAGGTTCCCGTAGGCCCAAAATGTTCTTAATAAGTTCTTCCTTAGGATACACCCCATTGGGAGTTATTCTATGACCTAAATAAAAATCTAACAAATGAACACTTCTTAATTTTAAGAGTCACACCATGTTCTCTTAAAATTCCCAAAACTTTCCTGATTATTCTTTCATGTTCCTCTTCAGTCTGAGCATGTATCAAGTTATCATCCTGAAAACATTTAACGCCTGGTTCTGAGCCAAACATATTATACATCAAACGCTGGAAAACTGCAGCAGCTTAAACCAGACCAAAAGGCCTTGAGTCTTCATGTAGCATGACCTGATGGTAGGCCGACGTGAGATCCAGCTTACTGAAATACTTGGACCCATGTAGCAAAGTCACCATTTCTGTTATATTAGGCAAAGGAAATTGGTCACTCACTACACATTTATTAAGATTCCTCAAATCGACACACAGTCTAATATCACCTGATTGTTTCCGTGCGACTACAATTGGTGATACCCATTCTGATGACTCCACAGGCTCAATGATTCCATCTTTGCACAATCTTTGTATTTCTCTTTCTACATCATCTTTCATGACAATTGGTACAGGACGCACTTTGGAAACTACAGGAACTGATCCTTCCTTTATTCTAATGCGGTGGACATATTTCTTAAGACATCCCAATTTTTCACTGAATACATCCTCATAGTCCTTAACAAACTTTGGCCAGACATTTCCTTTAATTTCCTGCACAGGAAATTCACCACCATCCTGCACTTTTTTGATGAATTCATCCCTCAACATTATCGGAGAAGTTGAGTTAGGATCTAAAATGACATTCAAGTCTCGTTGGTGCGGCCAACTTAACACACTTTAGTCCCCTTTAACTGGAACATAAATCTTACCAAAAATAGTATTTCCTCTGAATGAAATTTCTGATTCAAAATAGCCCCTCAGTTGAATGGTTTGGCCACCATATTCTCCTGGGATAATATCCGGATCTTTTAAATGGATCTTGTGAGTCAAATTTTCATCAAAAAACGTATTTGAAATTAGAGTCAACCACGCTCCAGAATCAAACAATATTTCCACATCTTCATTTAAGATCGAAATTGTGTCCCTCGGATGATTTTTCCTTTGAGCATTTGCTGAAATCGACAAAATGCAGTCTTCCACCACTTTCACCGATGTTGCACTTTTGCTTGACTTACAGCATTTAGCAAAATGTCCCTTTTTATTACACAACTTACATATGCTGTTGATCACTGGACATTTCTTATATGAAGCAAAGTGACCTGCATTCCCACAACGGAAACATTTCAAATCCTTAGATTTTAACCATTGAGCATGAGTCACTTTATCTTCTTCTTTGTCACCAGATGCTTCTTTACTATGATCTTCTTTTTTTCATATATCTTATTTACTGAATTATTCTTTCCTTTCTCTAATTTTTCTACACATGCCAAAGTGTGCTCAACACCCTTTGCTACTACAATGACCTCTTGCAAAGAAGGATCGTCCTTGCTCCACAATTCCTGATGAACTTTATCACTCGAGCATCTCAGCATAAATTGATCCCTTATACGTTCCTCTATGGTTACTCCAAACTTACAAGTTGATGCAAGTTTCCGCAAAGCTGTAATATAATTCAGATTTTCCTAGCTTTAGTGAAGGAAAGTCTAGATTTTATTAAAGATACGGAGGCGAGTATTATGCTTTCCTTTCTTGCTTTATTCGAACAGCAGCCAAGATAAAATCAAACAAAACTACATATCCCATGAAACATAGAGAAAAGGAATCATTGATGATGTCACAAACATATAACCAATAGAAAACACCCATTTCCAATAATTATCTTAACTGCAAACAACAAGTCCTCTTTTCTTGCAGGAGCAGGTCAAAGCGGACGGAATAAAGGAATAATAACCAAAATAATGGAAAAGACCATTAATAATGTGAAAAAGTCTTTAGCAAAGTCCAGAGAAGATAGAAGAGACGATTCTCGATGGATATCACAACCTCTGGATAGCGTTAACTGATGAACGTGGGAAATGCCAGAAGAAAGATCTTCCCGAGGAAGGGTCTTACACCCAGGACCGGCATCTTCAGGACGAAGCGAGCGGTGCAGGAGAAGCCGGCACTGAAAAAGAAAGGGTGGATTAATAATAGCGGTGGGATAATACTCGCCTCCGTATCTTTAATAAAATCTAGACTTTCCTTCACTAAAGCTAGGAAAATCTGAATTTTATTACAAGAACGGAGGCTCCTATTATGCTTGTTTAAAGCATATTAACAACTGAATCAGCCACAGAAGAAATAGGCTTGCAATAAAAAGTCCTAAAAGTGGTAACATTAGACCAATCTGCTGATCTAAGAATGTCCTCCAAGAGAGCTCCAGCCCCAAGAGCCTTAGAAGCCATAGCACCTCTGGTAGAATGTGCTCCAAAAGAATTAGTATCGATACCCGCAAGGGTCATAACCCACTTAACCCAACGAGCTAGGGTAGGGGAGGAGACGGGTTTATGAGGTTTAGAAAAAGAAATCAATAACTGGGGAGAGGAGGACGTTCTTAAATCTGCAGTTCTAGCAATATAAACTTTTAAACATTTACCAACACATAGTTTAGGATGCAAAGGAAAATACGGGTAATGAATTATAGAAATGTTAGTCTTAGTTCTCCTATGAACCCTAAAAGACACATTAGAAGGAGAAAACTGGACGGAAGATACGTCCAGAGCTCTAACATCGGAAACACGCTTCAAAGAAACTAAGCATAACAACATAGTTAACTTTGCAGAAAGAAACTTCAAAGAAAGAAATTAATTATCGAGCCAAGAGTTAAATAGATTCAAAACCAAATTGACATCCCATAAATGTGTGTATCTAGGAGCAGGGGGATTAGAAAATCTTACTCCCTTTAAAAGACGGCACACCAAAGGATGTTCTCCAACCGGCTTTCCATCGATTCGAACATGTTCGGCAGAAATGGCTGATCTATAAGTATTGACCGTTCTATAAGCTTTCCCTTGGGAGGCAAGAGACGCTAAAAAATTAACGATTAGAATCACATCGGCTGAAACGGGATTTGAATTCCTGTCCAAACACCAGCCACACCAAACCATCCAAGCAGACCTGTAGGCCTTGGATGTTCCTGGGGCCCAAGAGTGGCAGATATATTGGGCAGCCTCCTCCGAAATTCCTGGGGTTCTCCAGGCTGACCCGAAATCTTCCATGCTACCAGAGTTAAAGAGTGGTTGAGAACCATCTCGTGAGGATGACCTTCTGGATTGAGAAGGAGCTCCGGAAAAGAAGGAATCAGAACCGGAAAGTCTATTGACAGTTCCAGAACCGAGGGGAACCAAGGCTGAGTTTGCCAAAAGGGGGTCACCAATACCAGGGAAGCACACTGACGACGAACCTGGGCCAGAACTCTGGCAATCATCATAAACGGAGGGAAGGCATAATTGAGATGGGAAGACCAATCCTGGAGAAAAGCGTCCGTACCCAGAGCTTGAGGGTCCGGTCTCCAGCTGTAGAACATTGGGAGATGAGAATTTAATCGTGAAGCGAACAGGTCTATCGATATTACGCCGAATTTCGAAGCATGTTTGTTGAATATTGAAGGATTAAGCCGCCAATCGCTGGAATCTTTTAGGGAGCGTGAGCACCAATCTGCTATTGTATTCATTTTCCCTGGAAGGTATTGTGCCGTAACCGACAACTTTCGGAGAAGGCAGAACTCCCAAAAGCTTTTGGCTAGGTCGGCAAGGTGCTTGGATCTTGTTCCCCCCAGATGATTGATATACTTTACGGCTGAAATGTTGTCCATCTTCAGGAGAATAGAGCAACTTGTCTTTCGCGAATGTCCTCAGAGCAAAGGAGCCTGCAAGCATCTCTAAACAATTGATGTGCAAGGCAGACTCCCTCTCTGACCATACGCCCCCAGTCGAGACGTTGCCACATCTTGCGCCCCAACCTGTCCGACTTGCATCGGATTCTAATACTAGATCTGGGGCCGAAGAGAAAATCGCTCTTCCGTTCCAGGCTTCCAAATGATCGAGCCACCATTGTATCTCGGCGTGAGAATCTTGATCCAACTGAACCACGTCCGAATACTGAAAGCCCCTGCGGAGGTGGCAAATTTTTAGCCTTTGAAGAGCTCTGTAATGTAACGGGCCTGGGAATATGGCTTGAATGGAAGAGGCTAAAAGGCCTACAATTCTTGCTAGAGAACGCAGAGAAAGGTAGGAAAGACTGAGGATCTGCCGTAACTCGTGTTTTATACGAGATACCTTCTGATGGGGAAGGGACAGGGATGTGGACTTGGAATCTATGAGGAACCCCAGAAATTCCACTTGAGTCGAGGGACACAGTGAAGATTTTTCCATGTTTACCAGAAAGCCAAGGGACTGCAACAGATGAAGGGGAATGTGCAAATGTTGCAACAGGGTATCCTTGTTCTGAGCCATTATGAGAAAATCGTCCAGATAGACGATCAGCCTTATTCCCTGAGCTCTTAAAGAAGCTACCACTGGCTTCATCACCTTTGTGAAGCACCAGGGAGCCGAAGCGAGTCCAAAAGGAAGGGCTTTGAACTGGAAAATAGAGCCTTCCCACTGAAACTGTAGGAATTTCCTGTAAAAGGGATGGATAGGAATCGCAAAATAAGCGTCCTGAAGATCCAGTCGAACAAACCAATCGCCCTCCAACAGAATGTCCCTGAGATGCAGGATCGTTTCCATTTTGAAATGGTTGTAAACAACATAATTGTTGAACAGTTTTAAGTTTATTACCGTGCGAAATTTTTTGTTCTTCTTTTGGACCAAAAATATGGTGCTGAGAAACCCCGAAGGATGAAAGCATGTTTGTTCTATCAAATTTTTTGTAATTAATGATAATATCTCCAGTTTCATCAAACGAAATTGTTCTTGGGAAAACCTTCGAGGAGGAGGAGGAGAAGTCTGACTGGGAACCTGATAGAGATCTATGCAATAACCCTGAATGGTTTGAAGAACCCAAGGATCCGCGGTAATTCGGTACCAATTTGAAAGAAAATGGGCTAAACGACCAACCACGGGAAGAGGGCCAAAACTTAAATCTCTTACCTGAGACCTGTCCTCCTCTTTGACAGTAGCCTCTGCTCCTGAAACCCCTCCCTCTTTGGGGATGGAACTGGGGTCTGAACTCAGGGGAATAGAAGGAAGAGCCTCGGAAACTGCCACCACGGGAGGTGAAGCGGCCGATAAAGCGGCTCCTTCCTTTACCGGCCCTGCCAAAAACCCTGGAGCTGAAGATCTTCTTCATCGAGACTTGAGCCTTGTCCAATGTTTGAAAGGTAGAAACGTATCTACCGAGCTCCTTAATAAATGAGTCTCCAAAGAGAAGGCCATTAGCCTGCTGCCCCTCTTCTCTGGTTGCAAAACTGCCCAATTTTGGATCTATTTTGAGTAATAGACTCTTACGTCTCTCCTGAGAGATAGCTGTATTTGCGTTTCCCAATAAACAAATTGCCCGCTGGGCCCAATTGGACAGAGCTTCGGGATCAATTTGTGAACCCTCCAACCTGGCATCCTCAGCTAAATCAAGAATCCTAGTCAGGGGACCAACCAAATCCAACAGTCTGTCCTGACACATGGACCACGCACGGTCGACCCCTTTCTTTGGATCCTTATCAAACTTAGAGAAAAATAACACCATGTTAGGATCTATTACAGGTGTAGCAGTAATGCTGAATGGAAGGGAGGGACGAGGACATTCAGAGCGCAATTTATTTCTTGTGGCTTTGTCCAAAGAGTGTCTTAAATGACACGAAACATATTCCGCCACGTGATCAGACGGGAACCATTCCGTGGAATTTGGGTGGTGAATTAATGTCGGATCAAACATTGGTTCCCCCAAAGCGTCAAAAAACGTAAAATCATTAATCTGTGAAGGACTTGAATCAGAAAGAGAAATTTTGTGCCTCTTCTCCAAAGGCCCTTGCCAGAGGTCATCAGAACCCTGTATACCATCATCCTCCCCATCATCATATTCCATGTCATCATCAGTATCCCTCAACTGAATTATATTCAGAGGAGAGGGACCCTTTTCCACCGTTTTAGACTCCTTACGGGGGGAAGGACCAGTAATCTGGGGAGATTCGTCAGCACTCAACGTTGCTTGACATTTTGAAAAATTGCGCTTTTTACCTCTAACAGGTTCCGAAGAATTGGAACTCTGAGAGGACAATTTCTTAAAAGATAACTCTAATTTCTTAGACATCTGTAACATAGAAGTAGATACAGCCTGTTGAACTGTATTTTGAATAAAATAATTCAAATCAGCACGTAAAATGTCCATTTCAACCTCACTGGTATTATCATCTACTTTTTTAGACATCATTAAATAGGAAAAAAATAAACTGAGGATACCAGGCAGAAAAACTCACAAATTTAAAAAATGGAAGGAATTAAAACCAATGGAAATGTATGACCAAAACAAAACCAGCGAAGAAAGGGTTAAAATTTCGTGGGCGTGCGGTAAATTGGGGGTGTGTCGAAGACACTCCCCAACCAGCAAAAAAGGAGCTAGGGGCGTGGCAGGCGTATCTTCCTCGAGTCGGTAGAGGAAGGAGAAAGCCTCTTCCGACGCGCTGTCAGCAACCGGCCGAAGACGCGACAACCAGAAAATGAAAGCTGATCCTCTCCGAGGTAAGCGCGAAATGAAACGCTTACCTCAGGAGAGCGCAGCGGGAGAGCCGAACGTTCTGAAGAACGTTCGGCTCAGCCCGCGAAGCGCGAGCGCTTGAAGGCCTTAATAAAATAAATTAATAAACGCACGCGTTATACGAAAGGGAAAATGAATCCTTACACGGGGAAATAAGGCAACACACAAGAAATACCAAATATGAGAAAAAACAATTATGAAATACCAGTAATATAAACAATGACAGAAATACGAAAGCTGAGGTAATAGAACTTATCTTGACTGCGAGCAGCAAGAAAAGAGGACTTGTTGTTCGCAGTTAAGATAATTATTGGGAATGGCTGTTTTCTATTGGTTATATGTTTGTGACATCATCAATGATTCCTTTTCTCTATGTTTCATGGGATATGTAGTTTTGTTTGATTTTATCTTGGCTGCTGTTCGAATAAAGCAAGAAAGGAAAGCATAATAGGAGCCTCCGTTCTTGTAATAAAATCCTCAACACTTTCTCCTGGTTGTTGCTCTCTCATGCCAAAGTGATATCTTTCCAAAATGGTACTGACTTTTGGTAAATAGTGCAAATCTAATTTTTTTAAACAGATTTCAAATTCGTTCAGGTCTGTTCCCTCATCACCAGTGTCAGGTAAGTTCTCAAAAATTTCTTGTCCTTCGCATCCTAGACAATGCATCAGGAGAGCTTTTTTTCTTTCATTAGAAAGATTAGTTCCACACACCCTGGAATAGTGTAGGAAAGTTTTTTTCTCCATTTAGACCATTTTATAGGAGGTTCCCCTGGTGTAGTGAGGAAAAATGGTGGGGGTGAGATGTTTTGCATACTTCCTTGTGATTTATTTCCAAAATGATTTTAAAGTTGAAAAATATATGTTAAATATGCTTTTACTATAAAGCTTGAAAACGACCAAAAATTGGATTATATTCCTATTCACTTCGTTGTATGAATTTATAAACCAACAGATTGTTTTCTAGAGGAGGTTGGAGTTAAGCACCTTCCTATTCACTTTGTTGTATGAATTTATAAACCAACAGATTGTTTTCTAGAGGAGGTTGGAGTTAAGCACTTTCCACAACAAAACAAGTTAGAGACGAAGAAGATTTGGCTGAAAATCAGATTCTGCACGCTTCACTGTAAGGTAGGAAATCTTGTTTCTCACCGTCTTGAATTAAATATCCAGCTCCCTCGATGTAGAAATCCTAACGGTCTAATTGTCTGGAAATGAAGGCTGGATTAGAAGTGCTGGATAAAGTAAAGTCCCAAAAATATAGTGTTAAGATACTCCTGCACCTCCTCGTCGCCAAGTGTAATAAAGATGAATCTTGATGGTACAAAATGTAGGTTCTTTAATAGGAGTATCTTAGCCACATACAGATCTGGTCAAGCCAACAGTCAGCTCCAACAGCTTCCTCGGAATCCCTTCTCTCTCACACTCTACTCTGATGTCAGATATGACATCAGTGCCACATCAGTGCCAGAGAGAGATGAGATCCCTCACATTCTAATGCTGCATTCTATCATTACACTCTACCACACTACACTGGTCATGAATTGGTGAAAGTTGGTTCTGGCGGTGGTCGAGTTTTTGGAGAGGGAGAGGAGGCGTTGTCTTTCATCAACATAGGATATAATTTTGAGTCTGTGGCATGTGACTATGTTGGTAAGCTGGAACATTTAAATGTTGAAATGGGTGGAGCTGAGTGATGAGCTTTGAGGAACTCCGCAGATGATTGGTTTGGGTTCATAGGTGAAGGGTGAAAGGTGGACTTGTGTTCTGTCGGTGAGGACGGAGGTGACCCATCTGAGGGTGGCTCCTTGGATCTCTATGTCATAAAGTTTGGTGATGAGCTAGTGGTGGGAGATAGTGTTGAAGGCTGCTAAAAGATCAAGGAGGATGGATTTCTCTCCTTTGTCAAGGAGGGCCCGGATGTCACCTGTGGCCGCGATCAGGGCTGTCTTGGTGTTATGGTTGCTGCGGAATCCGGATTCAAACATGTTGCTCATCTTGGAATTGTAGACAAAAGCCTTCCATAATGGTCTCCTTATTTACAAGACGTGGACAAGTGGGAAGTGGCACATTGCAGATGAAATGAATAGAAGGCAGATGACCTATTAGCACTGCTTGGAAATATGTAGTATCCTCTTAAGTAAAATTAAATTAGAAAAGAAGAGAAGCAAATAAATGAAAGGGGAACTATAAAAGAAGAAGATTTAAACACTAAAGGACTGGCCAACGAGCCCTGATACTGAAGCACACTAAGGGGGTTATTACAACTTTGGAGGAGGTGTTAATCCGTCCCAAATGCGACGGATATACCACCAGCCGTATTACGAGTTCCATAGGATATAATGGACTCGCAATACGGCTGGTGGTATATCCGTCACTTTACTGTCACTTTTGGGACAGATTAACACCTCCTCCAAAGTTGTAATAACCCCCTAAATGTCTTGTGGATATGCACATATAATAAAACAACTGGATAAAAAAGCCTGTGACTGTTACGGACTGAAACATTACTCTGTGTAGTTCGCTATAATGGATGGAACCGAGTGTAAATGCCCATCGGACAGACCAATGGCAGAACAGAGCTAACTCAAAGGCCCTATGTGTATCTATATGGGCCTATATTTATATATACAAATGTATTTATTATATTTTATTCATGATCTGGCAGGCAGCTAAAAAGAGATACTAGTAAGAATTATTACAGTGCAAATATTCTCCCCTAGGGTTTGTCAATGTTGGAAACCAACTCCAAAATCCATCCCTAAAAGATAATCTGTGACATTTCATATCACAAAATGCCTATCTGTAGTCTTTAATACAGAGAAATAACAATACACCCTTAAATGCCTATTGATTGACTTTAACATATGCTTTTCACAATCAATATGTCAGGCCTACTGTGTTTGTCATAACTTTTCATAATAAACAGATAAGACCATTGCATCAGAAATAGTTTTCCTAGAGAACCAATCGGGGCTCTGTCTAGCTGTTATCATTGGTTTCTCATCATAACTAACTGAGGCCTCATGTATTGAGCTGAAGCTTTCACAGAAGGCACCCATTGAGCATACAGTCATAAAATTGCATAGTATACAAAATTACAGTTGGCAAAGTAAAATACTCCCTTCTCTCCCCTAAGAGGGCCTAACAAGGATTCTGACTGCAAATCTTCTATACTCATGGTTTGTCAGAGGGCATAATCGGCACCAAAACTAGGCTTTAATACAGAGCAGTAGCAATCTGCCCTTAAATGTATATTGACTTTAACATAAGCTTTTCACAATCATTATTTCAGGCTTACTGCCTTTATCATAACTGTTTATTATAAACAATCAGGCCTATATCTTTGTCATTGGCTTGTCACTATAACCAATTCAAGCCTCCTGTATGGAGTGTAAACTTTCAACAGGGTAACTATCTGACATGCAGTCATAAAAGTGCAAATGTATGCATACAAAATTCATTCTAAAAAGCCTATTGTCTTTAACACAAGACTTTCCAATAAGTAGGCCAGGCCTACTGGCTTTGCCATAGCATTTCATAATGAACAGATCAAATCTATAAAATCTGTCATGACTTTTCCTGATGAACCGATGAAGCCTTTACACTTTACCACTGGCTTTACATCTTACCAAATACATGCCAATTCAAGTGCTGATAAACAGACAACCATCACACAAGCAGTAATAAAATGACAAATATGTAGAATAATATAGCTTGCAAAACAATATAAAAATCCTTCTCAACAGGGCCTAAAAAGAAAAGCAACACAGTAAAACCTTTTGGTTTTGCCAGAGTTGGTGGCCAGTGCCAAAACTCTTGCCCACCATGGTAGTCTGTGAGGTTACATGTAACAAAATGTTTGTCTATTGCCTTTAACGCAATGGAATAACAACCACTTGTTAAAGGCTTAGTGTGTTTAACATATGCTTTTCACAATGAATAATCAAGACATAATAAGCAGACTAGACCTATGGCATAAGGCATAACATGTTCCAGTGCACCAACCAGGCATATTGCTTGTCACCATAACCTGTTAAGGCCTACATTTTTAGTGTAGGCTTTTCCACAAGGAAACAACCATCAGACACACAGTCATAATATTAGCAATGTATACAGAATGATAGTTGGCTGAGCAAAATACTAGCCCTCCTAAGAGGGCCTAACAAGGGTTCTCACAGAGCAAACCTTCTAGATCCACAGTTTGTCACACAGGGTAACCAACACTGAAACCATTGCCTATCATAGTAATTTGTGAGAATCCATGTAACAAAATATCTATGTGTAGGCTTTTATATAAATTAGCAACTATCCACATTTAAATACTTATTTACTTTAAACTATGCTTTTCACAATAAATATGTATGGCCTAGTGCCTTTAATATAACTTTTCATACTGTGCAGTACAGACCTGTAGCCATGATCTTTGGTTTGACACCATAACCAACTCAGTCCTGGTGTATCAACTATGAACTTTGCCACAAGCAAAAATGTGTAATACAAGCAGTCTTTTTAGATGAAGCACACAAAATCAGTCCACTCAAATCATGTAGTCAGGGGAACCAATATGGTGGAGCCTAAGCCTCTCTCTAAGTAGGACTCTGAAAGCTCTTTTTGTTGATCACATAAGGTCGGGTGACAGTTGTACTATCTAGCCAGGCCTAAACATGCATGAAAATTAGGGTAGCTCTGGGCTCTCAAACACAAAACTGCACTCTGAAGTCCAAAGTTAATGACTGTCCTCCTTCCATCTGTGCTGCTGCTGGACATAAACAAACACTGTAATTTATCTAGTTATCTAAGACAATTTAATCAATCAATCAATAAATCAGGAATTTGTAAAGCGCTCTACTCACCCGTAAGGGTCTCAAGGTGCTGAGGGACAAGGGGGGGTATGGGTATGCTCGAACAGCCAGGTCTTGAGATGTTTCCTGAAGGTAAGGACGTCTTTGGTCTGGCACAGGTGGGTGGGAAGAGTATTCCACGTTTTGGTGGTGAGGTGCGAGAATGATCTACTGCCGGTTGTAGTTCTGCGGTCGCGTGGGACGGTTGCGAGGTCGGCGGAGCAGAGATGCCGGTCAGGGTGTAGAAGGAGAGTCGTCTGTTGAGGTATCCTGCTCCGGTGTTGTGCAGTGGTTTGTGAGTGAGGAGTTTGAAGGTGATTCCCCTGTTGACTGGGAACCAGTGCATGTTTCTCAGGTGGTCTGTGATGTGGCAGTGGCGGGGGATGACCAGGATGAGGAGTGCAGAGGCGTTCTGGATGCGTTGCAGCCTCTTCTGGAGTTTGGCCATGGTTCCTGCATAGAGGGCATTGCAGTAGTCCAGTTTGCTGCTTACGAGGGCTTGGGTGACTGTTCTTCTCGTTTCGGTGTGTATCCATTTGTGGATCTTTCAGAGCATCCGAAGGGTGTTGAAGCAGTAGGAGGAGATGGCGCTGACTTGCTGGGTCATGGATAATGAGGAGTCCAAGATGAATCCTAGGTTGCGTGCACGGTCGGTGGGATTCGGAGCAGCTCTGAGAGTGACAGGCCACCCGGAGTCATCCCATGCAGAGGGGGTGGAGCTGAAGATGAGGACTTCCGGCTTGTCGGAATTGAGTTTGAGGCGATGGCCTTCATTCCTTTGTGGAGGTTGGTATTGGCAGAGTCCTTGGTGAGGTAGAGGATCAGCTGGGTGTCGTCAGCGTATGAGATGATGTTGAGGTTGTGGGATTGGGCGATGTTAGCCAGCGGGCCATGTAGACATTGAAGAGGGTCGGGACTAACTGGGGTATGCCGCAGATGATTTTGGTGGCCTCCGAGCAGAATGGGGAGAGGCAGACTCTCTGGGTTCTGCAGGTGAGAATGCAGGTGACCCAGTCCAGGGCTCTGTCATGGATTCCTGCATTGCTGAGGTGTGAGCGTAGGATGTGTCGGCAGAGGGTGTTGAATGCGGCTTAGAGGTCCAGGAGGAAGAGGGCCGCGGTTTCACCATTGTCCAGTATGGTTCTGATGTCGCCGGTGGCGAGGAGGGCGTTGATCTTGGCGTGTTTCCAACTCTCTGGGAAGGTGGCAGACTCGAAGGAGCTGTTGATGATCTTCCGTAGTTGGGGTGCGATGACGGAGCTTGCTTTGTTGAGGATGTGGTGAGGGCAGGGGTCAGATGGAGAGCCTGAGTGGATGGTGTTCATGATTTTGATGGTATCGTTATCGTTGACGGGGGTCTAGGAAAGCAGGAGGTTGGTCGGAGGTGAATCTTTGGTGTTGATGGTTGCCGGGGGGGTCTGGGTGCCGAAGCTGTAGTGGATGTCTGCAATCTTGCGGTGGAAGTAGGAGGCTAGGGAGTCGCAGGGCTCTTGGGATGGCGGAACGTCGTTGGAGCTGGGGTTGGAGAGTTCCTTCATGACGTTGAAGAGCTCCTTGTGGATGTGTGCGTTGTTGTTGATTCAGTCTTTGAAGGTGGTTCTCTTGGCGGCTCGGACGAGTTGGAGGTGTCTGCGGATGACGTTTTTGAAGGCTGTGTGGTTGTCCAGAGCCTGATCTTGGCGCCACTTTCTTCGAGTCTTCGGAAGGTGTGTTTAGATTCGTGGAGGTCGGCAGAAAACCAGAAGGCCTTTCTGTTGGTGCATCTGTTGGAGGGATTCTTGATTGGGGTGAGGGTATTGGTACAGGTGTCGACCTATTGCCTGAAGTTGCGGGCAGCTGCATCAGTGTCGGTGGTGGCGATGGGTGGGTTCAGGGAGAAGGTCACAATAAGTTGGTCTTCGGTGACCTTGTTCCAACTGCGGTTGGGGATCCGTTGTGGGTGGTGGTGTGTTATGGGTTTCTTGAAGGAGAAGTGGATGCAGTGTGATCTCTCCAGTGGAGTTCGGTGGTGTGGCTGAAAGAAACATGATTGCTGGCAGAAAAATAGGGTTGAGTGTGTGTCCTGTGGAGTGGGTCGGTGTTGTGACGAGCTGTTTGAGGCTGTGGTTGGAGAGGTTGTCGAGCAGGGTGGTGGTGGTGTTGTCGTTGGTGTTCTCGAGGTGGAAGTTTGAGTCCCCGAGGAGTATGTAGTCAGTAGATTCAAGAGAGTGCGTGCTGATGACGTCGGGATGGAGTCGCTGAACTGCTGTCAGGGGACGGTGGGCCTGTAGACGAGGGTTCCTCAGAGGGTGGTGTTTGGGTCAGTGTGGATCTGGAAATGCAGGTGTTCGGCAGTGCTGAGGGTGTCTTTGGTGCTGGTTGTGATCCTGAGGGTGTTCTTGTGGATGATGACAATGCCTCCTCCTGGTTTGTAGGAGCGGTCCCTGTGGGTGATCTTGTAGCTGTCGGGATGGCTATGGCGATGTCAGGCGCTGAGGAAGTGTTCATCCAGGTCTCAGGAAGGTGACGTCTGGGAGGCTGAGTTGATTAGATTCCATAGCTCTACTGCATGCTTGTGGACGGAGCGGGTGTTGAGGAGGATACATCTGAAATGGTTGCGTCCTGCCTTGGTGGGTGGGTCCTTGGTGTGGAGGCTGGTGAAGGTGCAGTTCTGGCAGGAGAAGGGTCCGTGGGTAGTCTGCGGGGAGCCTTGAAGGCAGGCGGGAGAGCGACTAGTGTTGAGGTCGCAGAGGGTGGCGGTGTCGTAGTGAAGACGTGCGTGGAGGTGGTAGGGGGGACAAGAGCCAGAGGTTCTGGCACTGGGCATGGTCCAGACGCGGACGGGTGTAGACGGGCTTCGCTTTGGCACGCCTTGGGCACGCCAGCGGCACACCCTCTGCATGTGGCCGCCATTAAGTAGGGAGGTGGGGGAGGAGAGGACAGTTGGGAGGCGTAAGCGGGGGCTAAAAAAAGGCACGAAAAAGGGGGCGGGCTGCAAAAAAGGGGGCGGGCCGCGGGGGAGCAGGGGAGAGAGAGAGGGGGAGAGCAAAAGTGAGAGAGAAAGAACGGAGTGAGAGAAAAACGAGGAAGAGTGTAGCGCGAAGCAAAAGGAGCACAAAGGGACAGAAGTGAAGCAGAACAGAGAGCAAAGCAGAGAAAAGGAGGAGAGAGGCAGAAGGTAGCTTAGTAGGAAAGCAGAGCTCTCCGATTAGACACCAGGGATGAGGCGCCGCAGAAGCCTGGGGGTGGAGGAGGGCCTTGAACTCCTGACAGGGTTCAGGAGTTCAGAGGAACCAGGGAAAGAGCTCTACTTACAAGGTGGAGCCACGGGAGGCAGAGCAGTATTACAATGTCATGGGAGTCCTCAAAAGTACAACCTCAGGCAGCTGGATAAACAAAATCATCATAGCTGTGTGGAGGGTAAGCACTTTTTGTGGAAGCACACAACATCTGCTCAATCAAAACATGTACTCCTGTTTACCAACCAACCACAGCCGAAGCCATGGTAATGCTTCTTAAAGACCTTTTTAGGTTGATTCCATAATGTCCATATGGAATATCCATTTCATAATGTCTTGCGACATCTGCGCTGTCACCCAGACATAAAAAAAGGAACATTCTCTTCTTTAGCTATGTTCTTCGTGGCCCCAAAATGTCAGGTCAATCACACAATTTTCTTGAAAAAACGAGTAGACACCAGGCATACTTTCTGTAAAAAGAACACTCAAATACACTACAGATTTGTTTTGGCTCTGTAGCTGCTTGTCTGGGTTTTATTTCCCAGTGCAATGTCCATTCTTGTTTGTGGGTACCTTATTACCTGCTCGCCTTCATATCTTGTGGCTCTATAATTCATCCTGTTGCTCTTATTTCTGGAAACACCAACACCTCAGTCCTTTAACTTTGTTGATAGAAACTGTTGTGAGATGTGCTGCGAACTGACCCAAAAGTACATTGGGTTTGTTTTCATTCTACTGTCATTTAGCTCCTTATTTTTTACACTATTTGTCATTTTCTGTCGCTTTACTCAGTTACAACTGTGATTCCGTAGTGCACTGAAAAACATTATTTTTTTTTCTATTTTTGTCCTCAAGGTTTCCTGGGCGCCTCGTGCACAGTTTGCTCACTATTATTGGAACTGCTTAGTTGACTTTCAACTTCTCCATGAAGCGATCAACACTTCTTCCAAGATCTGCTTCCTACATTCCACCTTCATCACGCCTTCAGTCAACTGCCACCATATCACTCCTCTCCAGCGTGGACCAGATCACGCCTTCTCTGTACCTCAGCAATGCCAGCGTTGCCCGCCACCGCGGTCTTCTCTCTGCTAAGCGCATCACTTGTGTCATAAATGCTACTCTTGACGTGCAGCGCCCCAGCTGGCCTGGTGTGGACTATCTCCGTGTACCTGTTGCTGACCTTCCCCATGCTCAACTCTCCGATTACTTTGACCGAGTGGCGGACCGCATCCGGATGGTGGAGCGGCGTAATGGTCGTACATTAGTGCACTGCATGGCAGGGGTGAGCCGTTCAGCCACCCTATGTATGGCATACTTAATGAAATATGAAGGGGTCACCCTCAAGGAAGCCCACCATTGGGTGAGGTCCCGACGGCCAGCAATCTGCCCTAACATTGGCTTCTGGCGTCAGCTGATTGCATATGAACACCAGCTTTTCGGCAAAAACAGTGTGAAGCTGGCTGAGTCTGCAGTGGATGTTCTGCCAGTGACATTTGGAAAATATAATAGAATGTAAACCTTAGATGCAGTACATAGTAGAGAAAAGAAGGACAAAGACAATGATTGACACTCACACATGCTGACACCCAACACTGTTCACAGACTTCTAGAGCAGTGGTATTTAGACTTTTTAATGCCGGGCCCCCCATAAAAAAACAAATCATCAGGACCCCCTCCCTTCTAGTTTTTCACAATTTAAAAAAAAAAATGCAATCAAATACATGATGCAAAACATACTATTCTGCTCAGGCAGACCTTACTAACGTGTAAAAGTATCCACAGTGTGATTATTAGAAGTGTGGGTTTTGAAGTGTATTTAGAGTCCCTTCCCTTTTGACACACAGGGCCTGATTACAACTTTGGAGGAGGTGTTAATCCGTCCCAAAAGTGACGGTAAAGTGACGGATATACCACCAGCCATATTACGAGTCCATTATATCCTATGGAACTCGTAATACGGCTGGTGGTATATCCGTCACATTTGGGACGGATTAACACCTCCTCCAAAGTTGTAATCAGGCCCATACTCCCATCTTGGATATAAATGATATAACATGTCAGTGATGGCCCATTACAGAGTGGTTTACTGCTGCTCATTTTATTTAGCTTCAAACAAAGCCCTGTTAGCATAAATGCTTCTTTTGGCCAGAGCCTGGCGCCCCCCCGGGATCATATGAGGCCCCCCCCAGTTTGAAGACCCCTGTTCTAGACGGAAATAGTCACATTGCTCGACCAGAGCAGATAAAGCATCTTCAAGGGCTCTATTGAAGCAGAACTCCCTGCACATTAACAAGGATGAGAAAAGTTCACTATTGACACTTGGAGAAAAGGTTGTAAAGAATGTAACCACCTCATGCCGCACAAGTGATGTGTGTAGTTGCATTGCATTTTCTCAAGGCTTGGGGTAGTAATACATGATTACAGATTAGATGTCACTCCTTTTTGTGGTTTATTAGGGTTGAAGCAGGATTAGGAATGTCTTTGTAACTGAGGATGTGCTTCAGAATTAGTCCACGGAGATTTAGTCTGGTTTTGTCTTCAGTTAAGTACGGAATTTGTTTAGGAGCGAGTTGGGTGACTGACTTCCTTTTACATTTAATCCATTCTAATTTTGATCTGTGTTTGTTTTGATATCACTAATTGTGTATTATGTGTGCTTGGGAACAATAAAGCAAGGGCAAAATTCTTCTCAGCTAGTAACTAGTCCCACACCACCAAGGTCATTCCCATATAGTCCAGTTTTGTTTTGTGTTTTTTTTTTTTTTTTAGCATAACACAAGACAGTGACAAAAAATGCTGCTACTCTTTTAAACACCACTGGTCTCTAATCATACTTCTGTTGTCTCTATTGTTCTTTGCAGAAAAAAAAGAGAAAGGGCCTGATTACAACCTTGGCGGAGGAGATTACTCTGTCACAAATGTGACTGATATCCCGCCCACCATATTACAAGTTCCATTATATCCTATGGAACTTGTAAAATGGCGAGTGGGATATCCGTCACGTTTGTGAACAAGTATCCCATCCTCCAAAGTTGTAACCAGGCCCTATGAGTAAAATAGACATTGTACTAACCATAAATAGACCTATAGGAAAAAGGATCTGATACGCTCATGATTTTTTTATGCTGTGGGCAAAGCAACATCTCTGAAGATGAAATCCTATGTGTCTGCCTAGGTTTGAAGTACACTAACACACACCCCAGTTATCCCCAATTCCTTACTTTCTGAGTCCTCACTCATTTGCTTTCTTTTGATTGCACGACCAGCCTCAGTGCCATTTCCTACTGAGGGGTCATCTGCAAACATGTTAGGAAAAGTATCGTGATTCACCAGCAATATTTTATCCAAACCACAACTAGGCTGCATGGACTGTTGTGTAAACTCAGATTCCCCATCTGCATTCAGTCCTGATTTCTGCATCTGCCTACAGGTACCCACTAATAATAAAAGAAAGTGAGTTTGTATATTTCAAACCCAGCTATCCAACAAAACTAGAGGGAAAAGTGGTCTATGCTCATGGCTTGTGTTCTCATCACCTCTTTCTGTGGCTTTGTGTGCTTCCTTCTGCTCACTCATTGCTACATTGAGGTTTGGATCCAGCCGGTTTAAGAGCCACACCGAAGCCATGCTACAGCGGCCACATCAATGTTGACGGCTCTTCTGTACTGATGCATCTCTGAAGTGCCAGTTTAGTCATGGAGGAGCACAGACATGGACATGCAGAGTGAAACAACGCGTGAAAGGACACTGATGTGAAGTGGAGGCACCAAGTGTGAAGGCGAAAAGACACTGAGAGGTTGCTAGGTTGGGAAGGACGATGACAGCCAAGATAAGGATATGAAAAACATGCATGATGGGGGAGACCGTGAACAAGACATGGAAGAACAAGTGGGAGGGAGCCACAAGGATGCATGAAGCAGGTGGAGAAGCACGCTGGGCATGAGTGGAGGATGAGCATATGGTGGGAGAGACATAGGCTGGTGCAGGGAGGCATACAAACAGTAGAAAAGGGACATGATGGTGGGGAACTGTGCTGCCGCAGCAACCTACATTGGAAGGAGGGTGGGGTCCGGTAGAATGGGACACACATCAGGGAGTGGGAACGGATAGAAGTGCAAGAAAAGGTGTGGATATCCCCATGAGAAACCCATTTCTTTTCCACATTTCCTGAGGGGCGGGAAAAGGGGCATCCAAACCTGTGGGCCATGAGAAATCTGCATCATCATGTATGAAGACATCGTGCATAGTGTCTCAAATTTACTATAGATATAGATAGCAGGTGTTGGTAAACAGATAATTATTGGAGAATACTCGATTTTTGCTTGATTAACTTGATCAAAGTTTTCTTTTTTTAGGCACCATTTCTGCACAATAAACATGGCATTTTACCTATTTGGGACTCATGGTGATTTAGTTGACATTCTTTACAACTGTGAAGTGGTGTTCTTCTGTAGGCCTTCCTGACAACTTAAAAGCAGTGGGAGTCATTAGCAGTGTAGATATGGAAATGAGGGTATTTAACTGTCTGTGGGATTTGTTGTACTTGAAAGGTTCTGTGGTTAAAAAGGTTAAAGCTGTTGCTGAAGAGAACAGTCCTAAGTGTATCTAGGAGCTTTCAGGTTAGCTCTAATTTGGGCCCAGTTCCTAAACCCTTTGGCGCTCACAAGTTCAGTTTGATTAAATCTAGTGGTAGGTTCAGCAATCAATGTACCTCTTGAATATTATAAGACTCTTTATATTGATCCGTATGAGAATGTATTGATCAGATTGCAATGTGCTCCAGAATACTGCAGGTTGGCCATCTTGGTCTTCGTAAAAGAATCCATATCTCTTTGTTCTTGCACTGACTGCCAAGCTCTGACCACGGTACCGTAAAGCGCCTCTAACATAGGTATGTCTTCACAGTCTTGCAGCTCTTTGCCTGTGTTCTGCAATCCCTGGATACTTCATAGCAAAGAAACTCATTTTAAAGATGCACAAGGACACATAAAGGCCATTCATTCTCTCTGCAGTGCCCCAACATGTGGCATACACTGCCTTTACAGATTAGGTGTTCGTTTTCACTTTTAAACTTCTAAGCTTCATAGAAAAACTGAAGTCATTCCTGTTTAGTTAGGTACCAAGAGTGGATGGGGCTTTGTAAATATTGTCAGTCAAAGAGAACCTCAGCATGGTCTGGAATTGGATAGCTGCTAGAATACCAATAGGAATCAGCTTCTTTTGCAACTGATTTAAGCTGAATGCTAAAACTCTTTTTAAGATCCCAAGGCTTTGCATACATTACGGGACAATGACACAACCCAACATATCTAGTTCAGACGTTGGTTATCGTTGGAGGATGCCAGCTTAAGTTGTCCTAGTTAAAATACCCCAAACACCAGACACTTCTAACTTGATTTACGTTTGCATAATTTTCAAATAACTGCATTTTCAGAACAAATGCTAATCTCTTTTCTTTATTATACATTTGTCTAATTAGTGTACTTAGGTACTTACCATAGACACTGTCTTCAGTTTTATTATAGCTTTATGATCATGTATCCTGTAAAATGCCATACTTAGCACGGATGGCTAGTTCACATTTCAAAAACTGTAAAATAAATGCCTTTCTGTTATACATTTTAGAGATCATACGGCTGTAACTGGTAAGCAAGACAGAAAAAAATGCATTGGCCACTAATCACCCAGCTGATCTTGCTCAGATATCTTTTTTACCCATAGTCCGTGTCTTCTATTTCATTTAAATGGATGATGGTTAAATTAAGGTTAGTCGTACAGGTGACAGTACACCTATCTATATATAAGAACCGCAATTGGTGGGATTTAGGAGAGACTTTAAAAAGCATTTTACTCACAGTTAGCATTTAGCTGGGAAATCTTTTTGTGGGAGAAATGGAAAATTAGACAATAGGATTTAAAGAAATTATGGAGACACCGGGGGAGGAAAAACATTTATGTAATGCAGCAACATCTTTAAAAAAAACGTTATTCTTTTCGCCTTTAACAAAGTAATACAATACATACATAAGGCTCAGCTCATTCTGCAAGCCAGTGGTCAGTGAGTGCACATCATTAAATTAGGACATTCAAACATTATATTCCCAAGGGGATGGCACTATCAAAATTCATACATTTTTGCGTTCCCCCTAATATTTGGCATGCAATAACATTAGTTAGCGTGTTAAACGTCTGCATACAACGTATATATGTTCATATGCATTAGGGTTTCATTTTGGCAGGATAAATGTTGATGAAAACTCTTAGGGACTGATTTAGAAATTGGCGGACGGGTTACTCCGTACCAATGGTGACGGCTATCCCGTCCGCTCAACTCTAAATCCCATTATTTCCTATGGGATTGAGATTTCGACAGACATCATATCCGTAACCGTTGTGAAGCAGTAACACATCCACCAATATCTAAATC
Organism: Pleurodeles waltl; assembly: GCF_031143425.1. Taxonomy (NCBI): domain Eukaryota; kingdom Metazoa; phylum Chordata; class Amphibia; order Caudata; family Salamandridae; genus Pleurodeles; species Pleurodeles waltl. Next base: position 1,752,449,956 of record NC_090444.1, read on the forward strand.
AGACCCTTAGTGTGCAAAATGGAATATTTTTGCATAGTTTATAAACAATTGGATCTGTTTTAAAAAGACGATCCATTTGATCGGTTTATGTTCATCTAAAGTCGAGCTCTCCTGTTTTTCCTAACTCTCTTCTTTCTGCAGATAGTCTTATACATAGATTTTATATTTTTACCTGTCTGCACACTGCGCCCACCTGTAGTCATGCTGCAGTGGTAGACCTCACAAGCAGGTCCATCTCTGGTAGTGCCACTGGTGACTGCAATGCAACCTATGGATTATGTATCCACTTCCCAGTGTAGCACGAACACTACGTGTCATCAGGAGCGCCAAAAAAGGAAATGGTCAAAGAAGTGGGGTACACTAGGCACTAGATCACAATGACCCTGATTACAAGTTGAGAACAAAATTCTGATCCCTATGCAAGAAGTTTAGATGGATACTAACTGTATGTTTGTGATCATTATCACACCCTCGCAGTTTTCAAATGATAAATTCAGGCGGGCCAAACCTGCTGACATTTTCTGTGGGAAAGTGCCGAAAAAAAGGCAAAATCTGCAGCATTTGGCATGTTAAAAACTGAATAAAAACTGATTTTGCATATTGTCTCATTTTCATGTGAAAACTGAGAACGTAACTCAATCAGGGATAATTGTATTTACTATGTGTGTTACATACCACACCCGACCAACATATGCTGCTCACCTAAATGTACAAAATAAACATGACTTCCTGGATTACCCATCTACCTGTAAGTGTCTTGCCCCCACCCCTATAAGGCCCTACCCACCACTTATACCTAACCTGCCCCTGCTCCTGGTCTTCTCACCATCCCATAGTAACAGCCTGGTTACCAGCCCATCTGAAGAAGTTGCACCCACCTTCCCACTGTACCACCACTAGCCTTCCTATTGCCAAGCTAACAGTAACTTGCATTAGCAGTTCCCTCTCCTTCTATATACCCAATGGCTAGCAACATACCCTTCGGATTCCACCTTCCCCTAATTACAATGCTGTGCTCTTTCTGTCTCCATTTTCTAGTTCCACTCCCTCTTCTGTTACCCTGCTTCTCCTCTGGCCCTGCCCTCCTCTCCACTGTAAAGACGCGTGGTACAGAGCACTGTTGTGACAAGGTTAGTGCACATAGAAAGAGGCGTTGCCACCTTTTGTACAAGTCGGACATACACAATGTATATATTCATCCTTCTCTACTGCACCACTGTTCCCAATGAAGCAAGTGTTTTCTCAGACTTTAAACAAAATCCACATTTGAACTTCATACAGATCAGGATGGGGCAGGTCATGTGGCACAACTTACTTCAAACAAAACAGTCCAAAGCTAAATTAGTCAGGCCAAACACAGACAGGTGGTAATTCTTTAACTTCCCAGTACAGAGAGCCCTACGTTCTGAAAAATATTGTTAAGTTACCTTTTTCATCATGAGACCACACTTATTCAGTGCACAACCTCGCAGTTATGTGCAGCAATGCGCCCCACCGACCCCAGCATTCTACTCAGTGTTACCGATTCACCTTTGTGCCACACACTGTCTCCACTCAGATAATCGATCTTGTACCTTACTTGGTTAAATACTCATTCCCTTCCTGCTACCGAGTTCCATGCAGTGCGCTTGGGGCCCTCCCCTTTTAACCATTGGCTTACTTTGAACAACCTTTCAGCCACTTGCTTAACACTTTGTCAATCACATCTTTGCTCAGCCGGGTAGTGTTCCTCTCTCACCAAATGCTAATGGTTGTGTGGTTCTTTTCTTCTTCCTCCACTCAAGTGCTTGCATTTAACTACCAGAGGGACTACTTTAGATCTGTAGCTCTTCCTGCCTGCTGGCTCTAACATGTGTTTTGGTATGTACCTTCCTGCCCATCTCTCTTTTCCATGAGCACTCCTCATCCACCCACTACAAACCAGCACCCTCTTATGTTCCTCCCTCCACATTCCTCTTTCCCGGTTTCATCCTTATCACCTTCCTGCCATTCTCTTATGTCCCACTCCCCCAGCTTGCCCCCATGCATTCCCCATCCCTTTTTAGGTCGCAGCCTACCAGACAGCAGAGATGTCTGGTTTGTGTAAGACATCTTCAGAACATTCAGAAAGCTGATCTAGGAATGCATTCTGCCTGTTGCTTGCCATTGGCTTTGTGGTTTGTAACTCACATTTTCTTGCTTTCGATTTGCTAGCTTTAGTTGTTTAAGGCTGTCTATCTTGACTTTGTACCTTCCCATGCCCTGTCCTTACTTACAGTATCCTTCCGAGTGCCCCCTTTCTGTAAACATGCCTGTAAATCTTGTTCTTATCTCAAAAGGAACTGTGGGATCCTGGAGTCAGGTGGACTACATTTAGAAAAATGTAGAACTCATTCAAAAGAGCAAGGAATATCAAGGCTATAGTAATCCATACACGCCCAAAATGAGACTTTGAAAAAACTAACCAAATGACTTTGTGGAACCTACCCCTCCCTGTGGGTCACTCCCAATGTGGGAACTGTAGTGTATGTCCTCTCCAAAAAGGACAACAGAACTGGATCTCGGTTTAACAACCCCCTGGAAACTCAGTCTGACAAACTGTAACACTAAAAAGGTGGTGTACTGAATAAAACGCCCATGCAATTTGATGTACAGTGGGATGACAACCAGGTGCGTGCACATTCACATCACTGAACACCGGACCATCATTAGGTGCAAATGAGACTTAACAAAATTGACCAACCACTACACAGTGAGGATGAGATGGAGTGGTATGTTGTAGAAAAATTAACACAGACATGTAGGGATATGAGAAAACCCCTTCTGATCTTAGAACAAAGGTGGATTTTCAAGCTCCGGACAGATCTGCGCGGTCTGAACAATGAAATACCATGGAGTAGTATCAACAGATGATCATCAGTGCAAAGGAATACTGAGGATATGGACCCATCTCAACAATAGTTTCCTCCTCTCCATTGACTCCCGCAGGAACCTGTATACTAAACAGGGTGTGCAATTTTTGCATACAAACACATGAAAGCCCCTTCTGAAAACAATTCTCTCCTACTAAAATGGAACATTTTCTGGGAACATCTGCGTTGAGTGAAGCTTTTTTTTGCAGCTGTCAATTTTTCCATAATGTGTATAAACTAGCGATCCTACTGTCACTAAAATCTGAGCCTCTATGAAGAACACAGGAGGTTGGTCCTGATAATGATGGTGTCCCACCTAGCAAACATGTCCCTGCATGGCAGCACCGGCCATGCCCTCAAATAAACATGGTTCCCACTACTAAGAATTAACCCAAGCATAATTAGGTTGAAGTGGGTAGTAACATTGTTAGAAATGTGGTCTTTGGTTAGCAGTCAGGTTACCCCCCTCACTCTAGTCAGGGTAAAAGAGAATCACCCTCAGTTAACCCCCTCTCACTCCCTTGGTAGCTTAGCACGAGCAGGCAGGCTTAACTTCAGAAGCAATGTGTAAAGTATTTGTACCAGCACACACAGTAACTCAATGGAAACACTACAAAATGGCACAAAACAGATTTAACAAAAATAGGTAATATTTATCTAAACAAAACAAGACTAAAATGACAGTAGTCCGACATACACAAGTCAAGTTATGAATTTTTAAAGATTAAACTCAAAAACAGTGCTTAGAAACACAAAATGCTTTGATGAGGTGATAACACGGCATCGTGACAGAGTCATTCCCAACAATCCGACGCCAATGGTGCAGGGTACGGAGTCACGCAGACCCCCAGGTACACTACCTTAGTAAAATGTGAGAACAAGTCGGTGTGCGAAGTTGGGGATCGTGGGGTCGCTGGATCCGAGGCGGCGTTAGTTCGGTACTTCGGGCGAAGAAGCGGAGGCACCACGAAGAGACGTCGGGTCCTTGCTGCGGAGCGGTGGAGGTGAGGAGGCGTTGGTGTGAAGCGTTGAATCCGTGCACTTCGGGCAGAGTCGATATCCGGCGGTCATGACGTGGTGCGGCGACTTCCAGGAGTCGCGGCTTTGGCGGGCTGTGGCGATGTCTGGCCTGCGAGGGCAGTCGCACTCCAGCTAGGACCACGGAGTCGGTTGCAGGTGGCATCACGGGATTCAGCAGCGGCGTCGGTCCGGAGTCATCCAAATTTGTTTTTCTTGGATTTTCACCAGCTTCTCCTTTCAAGGGCCCAGGGACTGGATAGGGCACCATTTGTCAGAGCAGGAGTCTCAGCAGAGAGTCCAGGTGCTGGTAGGGGGAAGTCTTTGATGGCCCTGAGACTTCAGAACAGGGTCAAGCTCAGTCCAAGCCCTTGGAGATTCTTCTCAAGCAGGAATATACCACAAAGACCAGTCTTTGTCACCTTTCACAGGCAGAAGTAGCAATTGCAGGATAGCCCAACAAAGCACAGTCACATGCAGTGGCAGTACTTCTCCTCAGCTCTTCTCCTTGGCAGAGGTTCCTCTTGATTCCAGAAGTGATCTAATTTTTAGGGGTTTTGGGTGCTCTCTTTATACCCCTTTCTGCATTTGAAGTAGGCCTACTTCAAAGGAAAGTCTCTCTTGTTTGTGCGATCCTTCCTTGCCCAGGCCAGGCGCCAGACACACACCAGGCGGGTGGAGACTGCATTGTGTGAGGGCAGGCACAGCCCTTTCAGGTGTGAGTGACCACTCCTCCCCTCCCTCCCAGCACAGATGGCTCATCAGGATGTGCAGGCTACATCCCAGCTCCCTTTGTGTCACTGTCTTGAGAGAGGTGCAAAAAGCCCAACTGTCAAACTAACCCAGACAGGGAATCCACAAACACACAGTCACAGAATGGTTTAAACAAGAAAATGCCTACTTTCTAAAAGTGGCATTTTCAAACACACAATCTAAAAACTAACTTCACTAAAAGATGTATTTTTAAATTGTGAGCTCAGAGACCCTAAACTCCATATTTCTAACTACTCCCTATGGGAATCTGCGCTTTAATAATATTTAAAGGCAGCCCCCATGGTAACCTACGAGAGAGATAGGCCTTGCAACAATGAAAACCAAATTTGGCAGTATTTCACTGTCAAGACATGTAAAACACAAAAGTACATGTCCCACCTTTAACATACACTGCACCCTGCCCATGGGGCTACCTAGGGCAAACCCTAGGGGTGCCTTACATATATAAAAAAGGAAGGTTTAAGCCTGGCAAGTGGGTACACTTGCCAAGTCGAATTGGCAGTTTAAAACTGCACACAGACACTGCAGGGGGAGGTCTGAGCCATGTTTACAGGGCTACTTATGTGGGTGGCACAACCAGTGCTGCAGACCCACTAGTAGCATTTGCTTTACAGGCCTTGGGCACCTCTATTTCACTTTACTAGGGACTTACTAGTAAATCAAATATGCCAATCATGGAAAGCCAATTGTATATATATTTGACATAGGAGCACTTGCACTTTAGCACTGGATAGCAGTGGTAAAGTGCCCAGAGTATCAAAACAGCAAAAACAGAGTCCAGCACACATCAACAACCTGGGAAACAGAGGCAAAAGAAGTTAGGGGAGACCACGCCAAGGATGCTGAGTCTAACAAACATGTTGACCAATAAGCACGAGTATGAAAAACCATGAGACGTACAATGAGAATTCCACCCCAGCTATAACTGTGCTTGCTAGCACTATAATATCCAGTATGCACAGATAGAGCGGCCACAAAGGGTTTTTGACTACCTGGACAAAATAACAATACGGGATAGATTGAAAATCCGTCCTGAGGTAGTCCTGCTTACAACTACATTAACCAGCATCAATGCCCATGGTGCCGGCAAATGCCGATACGACTCACCCCAGGCGCACTGAGTCACTGTGAGTTCAGCACACCTATGGTCTACAAAAACAGAGAGGCCCCACCAACACGTCATACCAGTGGCTGGGAGCAGGCTCGCTCAGGTGGAAACCAACCAAGTAAATAGGGGGTGGATGTGCACTATGCCCAAAAAACTGGATATGGCTTTGAAAAAAGAAGCACTGAGAAAATGCTTGTGGTTTATTGAACCTCCATAGCTGTGGAAGGAGCAGCATTAGAGGAATGAGTGTGAGTGTGTGTACCCACCTATGGGGTATGTCACTAAGTATGTGATTGTGACAGCATTGGGAGTCCTCAGGTAGTTTCGGCGCTCTACAAATTCAAATAACATAACATACCATTGTACCTCCATATCTGTGGAAGGAGATGCTTTACAGGAATGAGTGTGACTGTGTGAACCCACCTAAAAATGTATGTCACTAAGTAACAACAGTGGACGCCAGTAATGTATGTTCAAGTATGACCATACCTACACCCCATGTTTCCCTCTATTGGGGTTGGACCTTGATGTTATTGAGCAAAAAAAGATGCCTGTGCAGATATTCGCTAGCGTAGGCACACGCAATTCTGGCCTCAGATGAGAACATGTGGCATGACTTTTTCCCTAACTGTCATGTGAGTCTGTTAGGAGCAACGCAGCGTTTCTTCGTGATACAAATACATTGAGTAGTGTGCTTAAGTGATCACCTGGCACCAGTATCTATTACCTGTGACTTGGCATGAGCCAGTACAAGAGCCAGAGACAAAAAGAGCTATTCAGTTATTTTAGAGGGATGGCTGCTCACACTATGGAGCTAGTGAGCTGTCTTACAAGAAGGATTAGATGAGGGTCCATTCTTGTCTATTAATATGTTTTTCAATATTGTTAAATTAGCGTGTGACTACAAAGGACACAGTCCTCTTCCCAGACCACGGACTGGTATCCCCTAAAATCTAGGGAAGGGATAATTTACTGATTTGCCTAGAGGTAGCATTTGCAGTTTTAGATAAAGGGGGTCATTCTGACCCCGGCCGGCGGCGGAAGCCGGCGGCCTGGCTGGGACCGCCAGAATACCGCTGCGCGGTCAAAAGACCGCTGCGTTTATTCTGGGTTTCCCGCTGGGCTGGCGGGCGACCGCCAGAAGGCCGCCGCCAGCCCAGCGGGAAACACCCTTCCATGAGGATGCCGGCTCCGAATGGAGCCGGCGGAGTGGAAGGGTTGCGACGGGTGCAGTTGCACCCGTCACGATTTTCAGTGTCTGCACGGCAGACACTGAAAATCTTGGTGGGGCCCTGTTACGGGGGCCCCTGCAGTGCCCATGCCATTGGGGCCCCACGACACCCCATACCGCCATCCTGTGCCTGGCGGCCAAAACCCAGGGCAGCGGAAAACCGGCGGTACACCGCCGGTTTTCCGTTTCTGACCGCGGCTGTACCGCCGCGGTCAGAATGTCCAAGGGACCACCGCCAGCCTGTTGGCGGTGCTCCCGCGGTCGTTGGCCCTGGTGGATTTTACCACCAGGGTCAGAATGACCCCCAAAATGTTTCCAAATAATGGTTTAAATCTAAAATGTTGCACTTGTAGATAAAGCTACTCTTATTAGAGGTTTTAATGCATGTGCGTCGTACGAGCACACATTTCTTCACTGATCACGTGTGTTGTTTTGCAGTGACTTGCAGTAAATTGTCACCTGCATGCCCACAGCACACTTTGAGATAATGAACTCATATAGGGAAGTTCAAACATTTCCACTGTAATTTATTTCTAATTTCTCTAAATTTTAACAGGTTAATATCCTAGAATCTACACCCAGGTAGGACTCACCTGGGTTTTATTGCTTAATAAAACAATACAACTCGGCGTTTACAACGCTTGAGTCAGTTAGGGATCCACAACCCTGAAGAACGCCCCAGACCTCTTAAAGCTACTTGATACGGTAGAACCATGTTGGATAAGGCTAAAGGAGATTCAGTTTTTAGCCAGCATTATAGGTGACGCACTGGGATACCTCAAGGTATTTTAAATCTATCTGGACCCCATCTTTGTCCAGTACTTTTTTTATATGAGAACTCCCTGTTGTGAGGGTCCATCAGGAGGTCGTCTCCGCCCTAGTGGCACTGCCTTACCAGGGTGGGGAGAAGTTGCAGATGATGCAGCATGACACAAATATGTGTGTGAGGCTTCCTCTTCCATATAAATGATCCTCCTTTAGTGTTTGCTCATTGCTAAACTTACACCAGAATGGATGTCAGGCATGTTGATTGACAGGTGTAAGATGCACAGAAGCAGTAATGATATCCCTATGAGGAGCAGAGTATCGGACAAACAACAAGCTCAGAAGAACTATTATGACAATACGAATTGTAAAGAATGTCAAGATTGCTGTGAATGATTGGGTTTTGATTAAACAACCTTTCAGAGTTAAGAAGGCGAGTCCAAGTTTTCCGTACCTGTGAAAGTAATCATGTCCAGTAAAGGTTCTGTTTTGTGGGAAGGGAAAGCGTGTTGGAACAGGGACAGTGTTGATCCTATATCTAACCTACAAGCAGATGCTTTCAGGCGCATGTACTCCAGCAAGGACACTGGGAGTTCGATGTTGTCCACTGATGTTGTTAGTATGAAAATTAGGAATTCTGAGTTGTCTGTTGAAGTGGCAAATAATAATATACTTTGTCCTGCGGTGCTCAGACTTCCAGGTTGTCTTCCTCAGAGAACAATGAAAGTGTTTCTTCATGTGATACCCAAGCAAATGATGGCGGTAAAGTTACTGGCATGGAAACCGCAACTAGAGTGTCTGGAGTTGAGAGTGGTGGATCATGTTCTAGACCTGATGAAAGTTTGCTGGAACCTGCATCCACGCCTAGCTTGCATAATACTAATTTACCACCTAAGCTACGTGATTATGTTTTGTATTAGGTTTCCCATGCTTTCTTAGTTTTGGCATTGCCAAGTTTCCTGTCTATCTCTGCTACAGCTTTGTTTCAAGCTTTATTTTGTTTTAAAGCAAGGGGGTGACGTAGTGTTTGCTCTTTGCTGTTGTACACTGTATTGCTGATCTCTATATTGATTTTTACAATGCTTACTGTTTTAACATTTAATAAATTCCTACTTAGAACTGTGACTTAATTGGTCATTGCATGGTTCTGGAATCTCAGGCAAATGTCAGTTGCCTGCTGTTCCTTGGGCCTGCTGGTGGCTAGTGTGGTTGTGGGTCCTTTCAAATGAATAAAGAACTACAAATATGAAGCTGGAGACTCCTGTCTTTCCTGTTGATCCTCTCACAACATCACCTGTGAGCATATGTAGCTGTGCTTTACACTTCCCTTGAGTAGTGGTGTGACAGTAGTCCTGTGACATCCCCATTTAGGACTCTGACTGGTTTACCAATACAGGGAAACAGTCAACTGTTGTTTTTTTTAATCAGCTACCGTACCTGGTGTGAATGAGTATATGTGGCTAGGGAGGGTGTACGGTGGCTCCACCTCCCCATCTCCCTGGGTGTTGAAAGAAAATAGCTAGAAAACTAAACATGGATTCTCAGATGATCAGGGTGGTATTTTCATCTAGTTACTTAACCTTTGGCCCTCTGGTAGTCCCGTCAATCTGAGTTCAAGTGGTGCTCGGAAACAGCAGAGAAATTTTTTCAAAAACCTGTATTTATAAATGATTCTTTGTGATCATAGTGAAAATGGTCTAAACAGCCACAGTTAAAGGCAAGAGTCCTGACTGCAGAGGGAATTAAAAGAGGCTTTGTGTAGTAATTACAATGTGTTTAAATGCATACCAGTTTATGTTTGTCATATATCTTCAATGTTTAGAACCTTTAAATTATTTTAGTTCTATTGGAATGCTTATACATCGTAGATTCTCTTCGAGTCAGTTACCCTGTGGCTGGCGAGAGGAGGATCGCGTTTCATCTGGCTGTGTATCAAACAAAGGTTTGTTGCCTTTCTGTGCTGTGTACGCTCCTTCACAACATTATTTGGAGACGAGCACCAGCCACAAGGTAAAGGCACCTTCACCAGAACTGAAACCGATCCGCATTGGATGATTTCATCGGAACCACATCTCCACTTTCAAACATCTATATGGTGACTGCGCATACCGTTACAAGAAGGTTTTACAAAATAAAGACACGGTCAGCGAGCGTGTGAGTAAACACCTTCTCTGGTACTTATTTTACTGCAGCAGCAATGGATCTCTCTAGCATCCGCCTTTAGTGAGCTCACGCAACTTCCTCCAGTGCTGTAACGCTCCAGCTCGTGCTAGCTACATGCGCACAACATACTTGTGAGCCCCGCTTCAGATGTAACATCGAGCAACAATAAACATTACAGACACTACCCGCATTAGTTCTCACCTCGCCACTGAAAACCACGGGAGCTGCCTAAAAACTTTATTGAGTTCCTCTCCGCTGTTGTCTCTGAAATCAGTGTGTCAATTCCCACGTGATTCGCTAGAGGAAAAACCTTTAGCAACCATAACTTCCAAGTCAATACCTTCTCTACACATCATGGCTATGTCCTTTATAGGTATTTCTCCACTGTTTCTTGCACATCACTGGGCTGAATGGATAGACATTTGAAAATTCCCTAATCGCTTTAGATGGACAAGGGTTTTCAGCTGAAAGGAAAAAACCTTTGTTATTAAGTATCATAGGCAAGGAGCCACATCGCATTTTCAAATACTTACTTCAGATGCTGGGAAATGACAACCTTTAGAGGACGTGTATAAGGAGGCTAATCTGCGCTTAGAGAAGATATTTGCTAAGGAGGAGAACATAGACATGTCTTGTTATAAGTTTTATACCAGACCACAGAGACAAGGGTAATCTTTAGAAGAGTTTGTTTCTAGTTTACATGAACTGTCAGTCAAATGCAAGTTTGGACAAATGACAGACGAACTGATCAGAGATCAACTAATTGTGCAGTGCAGGAGTAAAAAACTCAAGAGAGTTTATGGGCTGCCAAAAACCATCTCTGAAGGATGCTATTAGTATTGCTAAAAATGTGGAGGAGTCTGAACAATGCATGAAGGAAATGAGTAAAAAAGAATCATTAAGCAACAAAGGAGATGAAGCTACTCCAGAAAGAAAAGAAAAGCTCCAGGATACACATATCAAATATTAAGCCACAAAAGGGTGCTCAAGATGTGGAAGCGCGTCACATCCAGGCGATTCAAAATGGTGCTTTGCCAGCAACAAAGAATGCAGGAAATGCAGTCACAAAAGACATTATGCGCGCATGTGCAAGGACAATAATAGATCACGGGTGGCAGTTATAGATGGAACTGCATATGAAGACAACAATGAAGACGGAGTGCTGATTGTGCACAATGAAGAGGACGAGAAAGGGAGGAAAATCAGACCAAAGTCATCTTTTGCACTCTCAGGTGAAAAAGGTGAACTAGTGGTTGGCTCAGGGTCATTGTACCAAAGAGCATGTGGAAGAAGGAGTGGCCACATACAACTTTAATACCCAGCGACTTAAATGCAAGAGGCTATCAAGGAGAAAAAATAGATGTGTTGGGATACTTTTTGTCGTCTATGGTATTTAAGTCACAGAAAATTGAAGGAAAGATCTATGTGGCTGAAGATGGACCACCAATTTTAGGATGGGTGCATCAGTTTGACCTACACATTGTAACTGATCCTCAAGCACCAGACAATGTGTTAATAATAGATGATTTAAGTACGGAGGAAGTGTTGGATGAAATGAAAGACATTTTTGATAAAAAGTTGGGAGAAATGAAAGGTTATGTACACAAAATAGTGTTAAAAAAGGGAACTGTTCCAGTCAAACACAAGTTGAGGGGGGTCCCAGTCGTAGTAAAGGCAGGGGGCCCAGTAGCAGTAAGGGCAGAAGTAAAAAATAATGCTTGTGGATATGATAATAGAAGGGGTCATAGAAACCATTGAGGTCTCTGTGTGGATCTCCCCTGTGGTTATTACAAAGAAAAGTGATCGCAATCTCAGGTTCTGTATAGACTTAGGTAGTCTTAATCAAAATGTTGTGACGGACACATTTCCTCTTCCGAACATTAACAAATTACTCCTGTTACTCAAGGTTGGGAAGTACTTTTCGAAACTTAACTTGAAAAGTGCTTACCACCAGACCAAACTACATAAAGAGTATAGGAGTTTAAAGACATTCAGCACAATGGAAGACACATTCCAGTTTACGAGGATGCTGTTTGGGTTACCCTCGGCTGCGAGTGTGTCCCTGCAGATGATGTCAAAAATTTTAAAAGGAATGGAAAATGTAATATACTTTCATGATGACATCTTGGTTTTTGTGAATTCAGTACAGGAACATAACAATGATCTGAGATCCATCCTGGGACGGGTAAAGGAAGCAGTACTAACACTAAGGAGAGGCAAATGTAAATTTCTTGTCAAAGAAATTGAATATTTAGATCACACAATCTCAATGCAGGAGTTGGACCCAAGAATGACCTATTAAAAGCAATTAGATCTGTGCCTCAGGATAATGATACATTAAGATATTTCATGGGATTGATTGAGTACTACTCCAAATTTGTCACAGACTTTGCAGAGAAAACTGAAAATCTAAGGAAGCTCTTACACAAATGTTGCACATTCAAACGGGAAGAAGCTCAACAGAGAGCGTTTGATGGTTTGAAGATGGATGTGTGTGAAGCCAGCATTCTAGTGCCTTTTGATACCCAGTAAAAAACGATATTAACTGTGGATGCGAGTGCATGTGGTTTGGGGGCTGACTTGTCCCAGTTGCATAATACCATGGAGAAGACAGTGGCGTTTGCCTCGTGCTCTTTAACAGAGAGTGAATGTAAGTATTCCGTGACAGAATGCAAGGCATTAGCTGCTGGGTAGTCAGTGGAACATTTTAGGACCTTTCTGTAGGGTTTGCATTTTTGCATCTGCACAGATCACAATCCCCTCATATAGGTATTGAGCACTGGGGGAGCTGGTAAGGGGTTGCTAAGCTGGCAAGATTAGCTTCTAGGCTTCAAGTATGTCGTTTTCAGGTTGAACAAGCGGACTGTCTTTCACATTTATCTCTAGATTGGAAGGATATTGATGGTCCCAACATCATAGCCAAAGAAAAGGAAGGATCAGTGGATTGGTTCATAAGATGCTGAAGAATGTGTAACAGGTGCGTTCAAAGCTGAAGAGTAGAGTAAGTGTATGGAGAAGGACATGGTTCTTAAAGGTGTCGAGCAAATGGTGGTTAAGGGAGGACAGAGAGAGAGAGCTGTTGCTCCGTCTATGAGGCCATTTGTGAAAATTATTGATGAACTGACATTATCAAATAATGTGATCATCGTGAGGAATGATAAATGTGTACCACCAGAAGAACTGAAGGAAAGGATTATCAGTCTTGCCCATGAAGGCCGTTTGGGTCAGACCATGACAAAGAAAAGAGTGTGGGAAAATTTTGGGTGGCTGGGCATGGATGATCAGATTATATCATGGGTGGAGAAGCATGAGATGTGTAAAGAAAGTGAAAAAAGACGCAAGACTGGGGTTCAAGCAACACAAGGCCATACTGAGGATCTGTGAATACCCTGGAGCACGGTGTGTTTGGATTCTATTGGACCGATGCAAGGTGTGAGAGCCAAAATGAAGGTTGCCTTGGTGATGGTAGATGTACATTTAAAATGGCTGGTAGTTAAATTTTTGCATGAGGTGACCACAGGTAGTACTATCAAAGTGTTGAAGAAAGTGTTTTTAGAGGAGGGATTTCCCCACATATTAATTAAAGACAATGGCACACAGCTTACGTTGCATGACATGAGATAATTTTTGGAGAATGGCGGAATAAAACACCATCGCGCAGCATTGTACAATCTCCAAGCCAACGAAATGGTTGAAATGGCCAACTGTTTGGTGAAAGATGCCATACTAATGGCCACTCAAAGTGGAGAAAATGTTGAATTGTTGGTAAATTACATGGTTTGGGCCCACCCTATCACTATGAATAACATAACTAATGCTTCTCCTTTGGAGAAAATGACAGGGAGGAAAGCAAGCACAAAGTTGACCCCAGCATGGGTAAGTCATAATGGTTGTGAGAGAAGTGCAAACAAGAGAAAGGATAGCACTAAGAGTGCAGTAAAAAGTGGTGAGCATGGAAGGGTGAGTGGAGGACTATCCAAGTTTCAAAGTGAAGAAAGTATCAGAAGGATATGTTGAACTGTAGAATGGCAACAAGTGGAATAAACGCAAGGTAGCACAATATCAAAGGGGAGGGATAGTCACTGAAAACAAGAGACATGCATGTGAAGAACTCAACAGTTACATGTTGATGGATGATAATGAATTGGTGAACGATGTGAGAGAGGGGGTAAGGAGACAATGTGAGCATGGCAGTGGGGATATACCCGAACAGGTGCATGACAATAATGTACAAAATGAAAGTGAAAGAGTAGTACGGAGACATGAAATCCGCAGGCCTCCTCACTACATAGAGGACTATGTACAAAATGTTTCATATCTTAGCTTGCCCTGTGAAATCATTAATACTTCACCCTTTCTCACTATTTTTCTTGTATTGGTTTCAGTATACAGAAGGGGAGGGTGTAGTAATTACAATGTGTTTACATTTATACCAGTTTATGCTTGTCATATATCTTTAATGTTTAGAACCTTTAGTTATTTTAGTTCTAGTGGAAAGCTTGGACAGCGTTGATTCTCTTGAAGTCAGTTGCCCTGTGGCAGGCGAGAGAAGGATTGTCTTTCATCTGGCTGTGTATCAAATAAAGGTTTTGCTGCCTTTCCATGTTGTGTACGCTCCTTCACCAACACATTACCTTGTAGGAAGTAACAATCATACAGACCACTAGACCCGATTCAGGGGCGTAGACTCTATTTTTGAAGCCAAAAAAGGCTTTATTTTGTCTCCCACCTAAAACTGCATCTGCTTCAATATAAGCCTATGGGGAACATACATTCCTGCGATTTTGTTTTCAAAATCTCCCATTTCCCAGTTTGAAAATATTGGCATGTATGAAACAGGCATGAGTGGACATCGACAGCACAGGACATCTGAGACCATACTGTCACCTAGCCCATATTTTCCATCTGTTAGTTTACAACGGGCCTCTCTAGTTTCAAAAACTGTTAAGTGCTGATTACCATACCTGATATCACAGGAAGTGATGTCAAGAACCTGTGACAAGATAAATACAAAAAGTTGCATCAGTTAAATAAATGATTAAAAATATAAATGGAAATGGGGGTGTGGCATTCGCCCGAGAAGATGGATGCCTAAATGGATAGCTCTGCCACACCCAATATCAAATCACCTTCGTCATCACCCACGAGCAACAGTTCAACCACATTCTGACGCTCCTGGACCTGCTGAACATGCAGTGAAGAGGCCAGTAGTAAAGAAAATCGGTCCTGCTGCAACCGGTAAGGAGAAGCAGACCACAAGGCTCACGAGCCCCCTGTCGTACGTGAGTTAACGTACGAGGCCGGAGGGACAGAACTGGCCTGTCTTCTATGTTTAGGCGCCTCATGACGCCACGACCAATCCGTAGCGAGGACGGTCGTGACGTCAGGGGGCGGCGCGGCGGAAAGCGGAGAGGCGCGAACAAAGCGCGGTGTTGCGGCCAGCCGGCTCCTCGTGGGCCTTATTTCTTATGGCAAGAATAAAAGATATTAACATGAAATCCGGCTCCCTCGCATCCTTCATACCTGCCACTACAAATGGCGACGAGGGTCACAGCTTCTACCAAGGCCCACGAGTGTAGCCCACCCTACCTGGTGTTTCGGGAGGCCAGTGGAAAGCGCTCATATTTCTTCACGTGAGACTACATGCAACCCCTAAGGCGCTGATGCTGCGATCTACACACAATTGATTTTGACGACTCCTACCGTCCTGCACAGCCCAGTAGCCTCCCATAGTGGATGCTGCACCTGTATCACGCGGTCCTTCCAAGTGTGGCACCCGCTTTCCGGACATGTCGCAGACAGGTCATATCTGCGTGCCTCCCCTCTTCCTGGACTTTCCTGGTAAGCCATGCATGAAGTGGAAAGGATGGCTGCGCACATTTGAGAACTATATTATCTCAATTGATGGTCAGGGGTATAGCCCCGAACGGAAAAAGTCTTTGTTATTCGGACTGTTGGGGAAGGCTGGACAAGAGGTTTTCGATAGCCTGCCGGTTTATGTGAATCCCCATGGAGCCACAGCTCCGCTGAATGAGTACCAGGAGGCTGTACGGCGGCTTGAGTTGCAGTATGCGGAGGAGTGCAACATCATGGTGGGGCGCCATAAATTCGCACTGCGGAAACAAGAGGAAGGAGAGACTATCGAAGAGTATATTGCATGTCTACGTGTTCTAGCCCAAGATTGCGAATTCGCAGCGATGACTGATACGTACATTAGAGATCAGGTGGTGTTCTACTGCCATTCAAAGAAAGTGCAGGAACGTTTGCTTTCATGCAGGAATCCTTCACTGAAGGACGTAATAGCCATTGCAAAGGCACTGGAACGCTCCATGGTATCTTCCAAGGAACTGGCGAACACTAGTCAGGCTTCAAATGTGTTCTATGTACAGGACAGCCGTAAACATGTGCCCAAGACTTCAGACAGGGCGGCGAGTGATAGAGGGGGAGGCAGGAGGCAGCTCGTCTGTTTTAGATGTGGGTCAAAGGATCACTTAGCGGATAGCAGGGCCTGCCCTGCCGTGCACAAAAGCTGTTCTAAATGCAGGAAGTTGGGCCACTTTGCGGCAGTATGTAAAGCAAAAAAATATAATACGGGCATGAAAGTGAGCTCGGTAAGCGAGAGTGACACTGATGCAGATGCGGACATTGTGTTGTCCATTGATGGTGAGGACGGTAGAGTGAAGGGTCCCATTGGCTCCGTCATGATTGGTGTGATAAAATTGCCATTTACGGCTGATTCTGGTTCCCCCCTTACCCTGATCTCTGATAGGACATTTGATTCGAAATGGCAAGATGTACGACTGCATGAGACGGATGTGAGTCCAAAGGCCTTCGGGGAACACAACATAGTGATGAAAGGTTACTTCTGGGACTCCCTCACCTTTCGAGGGCGCACTGTGAGAACAAAGATATATGTGGCTGAAAATGGGAGGAGCCTTGTGGGATGGAAGGACCTGGCGAAGCTAGGTGTGATGCTAGTCCCTGGGGCAGAAGATCCCATAGTTCTGAGAGATGACTGGGTCAATTATGTGCAGCCTGATGATTTACATGATGGATTAGCTGAGGTCCTCGAAATGTTTGACTCCGTTTTTGAAAACAAGGTAGGGTGTGTAAGAGGATTTGTGCATGCTATACGGTTAAAAAAGGGTGCCCTACCAATTAAGCACAAAGTCAGAACGATTCCTCTTTCTGTAAGGGGGAGCTTAAGGCTGTTCTTGATAAGCTGAAAAGAGAAGGAGTAATAGAGGAAGCAGGTGCATCAGAATGGGTGTCCGCAATCGTGGTGTCCAAGAAGAAGAGGACAGGGGACATTCGGTTATGTGTAGACCTGCGATCACTGAACAGAAATATCCTGGTGAACTGCCATCCACTGCCCAACATTCAGGAGATATTGTCGGCCACAGCAGGATCGAAGTTTTTCACCCTGATAGACCTGAAGTCTGCATACCACCAGGTATGTCTCACGGAGGAGTCCAAGGAACTTACCACCTTTATTACCCCGTTTGGAGCATACAGGTACATCCGTCTTCCATTCGGCCTTGCATCGGCCTCGGGCGTCTTTCAAAAGCTAATGGACCTCCTCTTCTGCGATATGAAGGGGGTTGAAGCATTTCAGGACGACATTCTGATACACACGGAAGACGAGAAGGGGCACTTGGAACTGCTGCGCAGAGTGTTGGAGGTGCTACAAAAAAGGGGGATGACAGTCTCCAAAGACAAGTGCAAATTCATGGAAGGCAAGATAGAATACTTAGGGCATGTACTTACCCCAAATGGCATTGCGCCGAAAGATGATTTAGTGAGGGCCATACGAGATGCCCCTTGCCCAGGAGACAAAGACGCCTTGCGATCGTTCCTGGGACTCAGCAAATACTATTCCAAGTTCATGCAAGGATACGCAACCACTGTGGATCCTCTAAGGAAACTGCTACGGAAGAACGAAAAATATACGTGGACGCAGGAACAAAGCACTGCCTTCGAATCCGTCAAACAGGCAATCGTCGCGGCCCCAGTATTACAACCGTACAACAAGGACCTCCGGAATGTAATCACGGTTGACGCTAGTGCCAAGGGAATTGGTGCAGTGTTTTGCCAATTCCAAGGGAAGAAGGAGAACACTGTTGCATTTATATCGCGGTCATTGAGCGAAGCAGAGAAGCACTACAGCACCATCGAGCGGGAGACGCTCGCGTGCGTCTGGGCCGTAGAGAAACTGAGAAATTATTTGTGGGGCAGGGAGTTCGAACTAGTCACCGACCACAAACCCTTGATATACATGATGGACGGTGAAGGACGTGGCAATGGCAAAGCCAGCTCGAGGCTCCTACGTCTACTGTCTAAGTTGCAAGAATATCACTTCACCGTCAGACACATCAAAGGGGGTCTCAACTGCAGGGCGGATTGCCTATCTCGCATACCGATCCCGGATGAGGAGAATGATTCCCTGGACGACACGGAGTGCGTTGTGGCAATGGTGGACGCAACAGCCATGTGCGAGGGATCCATTTCAGAGGAAGAATGGTTGACGGCTCAGGAGAAGGACGTGACCATTCGGAGGGTGATGGACCACATGAAGGCTCATTGGCCCCCTATCCGGAACTTGCACGGGCCACTCAGAAGTTTCCAACAGATTAGTTCTGAACTCACCATTGAAGGCGGCTTTGTGAAGAGACACGAGCTGTTTGTACCTCCGGAAAGTTTAAGAGACAAGCTAATCAGGATTGCCCATAAGGGCCACCCGGGCAATACCGCTACAAAGAATCTCCTCAAGCAGTACTACTGGTGGCCAGGGATGTGCAGCGACGTCAGCAGATTCATTGATCGGTGTGGACCGTGCTTAAGGGCCGATAAGCACTGGAAGACGACAAAAGGAGAGTTGCAGCTGGTGGACATTCCTGCCGGCCCGTGGAACAAGATTGCCATTGATTTTGCGGGCCCATTTACCATGCTACCTGACGAGTGTAGACATCTCATCGTCCTTACGGATTACTTCTCCAAATGGATTCACTACAAGTTCGTCAGGGAAGTTACCACTGAACGAGTGATCAAGGCATTGACGAAAATTTTCGCGATTGAGGGACAGCCGAAGATCATGGTGTCGGACAATGGCACCCAGCTAGTGTCCAGGCAGATGACGGATTTTCTGTCCAGGTTGGGGATTAAGCAGGAGAAGACCCCGCTGTACAGCCCGAAGAGCAATGGGCAGGTTGAGCGTATGAATAGATTCCTCAAAGAGGGCGTGCAACAGGCGATCGCTTCCAACATGAATGTGAAAGCGTTTCTGGCGGACAAGGTGCACACTTTCCACAACACGCCCAGTGAGGTTACTGGACACACTCCGTTTTATTTGATGAGAGGGAGAAGATGCATGAGTGAGCTTACCCCCAAATTCAATAAGTGGTATGACATGAACCGGGAAATTGAGGCAGAATCTGATGAGAGGTTGAGAGTCAAAGCAAGAATAGTGGCCAAACAGGAAAACAATAAGCGGTACGCTGACATGGTGAATAGAGCCAAAACTAAAAATATAGCGCAAGGGGATTGGGTATTGGTGAAGAAACCCAACAGGGTGATGAAGGGGGAGTCTGTGTTTCAAACCCCGGTGCGTGTGCAAGGAGTGACAAGAGGGGCAGTCTGTCTGGAAGGAGCGGGGTGGCGGAGCAAGGACGACATAGTTAGGCTCAAGGCTGGTCAAGAGAAAATCATCATGGAAGGTGTCCATGTGGATGGGGCCGAATGCACGGATGATGTTGACGAGTGGCAAACTCACGAAGCCAGGGATGTGGTCATTGATGAGGAGGAATGTGCGAATACGCCTTCCAGGCGAGGAATAAGTGGACAGGGGAGTGCAGAGCGATGCGAGAAGGCATGGCGTGGCTTGACGGATGCATCAGGACAGAATGGTTGCAGGCCCGAATCTGTGGAGAGCGACAGTCACAATGTAATAGGGTCAAGCCGAGAGGATGCGTGCGCCGTCAGGGCGGATTCACGTCAGTATGTTACTCCGAGCAGGCCAACTAGGCGTATCCGAGCCCCCAAGAGGTTCGAAGATTTTGTTATGAGGTGAAGTTCCTTAAGTTCTCTTGTTCTGTTGAAAAGGGAGATGTCGTACGTGAGTTAACGTACGAGGCCGGAGGGACAGAACTGGTCTGTCTTCTATGTTTAGGCGCCTCATGACGCCACGACCAATCTGTAGCGAGGACGGTCGTGACGTCAGGGGGCGGCGCGGCGGAAAGCGGAGAGGCGCGAACAAAGCGCGGTGTTGCGGCCGGCCGGCTCCTCGTGGGCCTTATTTCTTATGGCAAGAATAAAAGATATTAACATGAAATCCGGCTCCCTCGCATCCTTCATACCTGCCACTACACCCCCCCGACTCTCATTCTGGTAATATCGTCATGCCTGTCCTTAAGATAGCCACCACTGGGACACTGGCCAAACTACAATAATCACGCCGCTTTTTTCATCCACTTCACCCGCTCGTGATCCACGAAAAGCACGAGAAATACACCCGGACATCGGTAGGTGCATTTCTTCACCTTAACATAACTTACTGTACACACACGCATGTGTCTGGAAACGACCCTATCGCACCTGACCTTAAGATGGCCACTCCACTGTGATATGAAGGTTCCAGAAACTTCCCTGCTCCTACTCATCGATGTCTCTCAACTAAGCCCAGTGTTTAAAAGTCCATGATAGTAACTGGTGACTGTTCCCCTTATGAGTAATGAGTAATGAGCTGAGTAATGATAATGAGCTGAGTGCTGAAAGCATTGTATACTGAGACCACTCGGAGCATTGTATACTCAGAGCACTGAATACTCAGAACACTGGGATTGTGGAGTGCATGGTGTGCATGGTGTGCACTGAGAGTGAACTGGGAGTGTATTAGGTGTACTGCATGGACCGAGTGCACTGAGTGGGCACTGAGCACTGAGAGAGTGCTAAGTGCACTGAGTAAGCACTGAACACGGAGAGAATGCCAAAAGAGTTCTGAGTACCAAGTACTGAGTACCAAGAGCACTGAGAGAGTACTGGGATAGCTCTGAGAACACTGAGAGAACTGTATACAGCGAACTGAGGACAAAGAACTAAGGAATCTAAGGGATCAGGGAGGGCAGTGAGATCCGGGCTCTGACTATTGAGATTATTGTGTTCTGAGAGTTATTGAGCTCTGAGAGCAGAGAACACCTCTCAAAACACGTACTAATACTAGCAACTACATGCTCTAAGACAACCATTAAAAAAATCATCAAATCTACCCATTTCAACACTACCCATCTCACTTCCCACCGCTCGTCACATCAGATGATCCTTCAGTAAATACTTCTGAAAGCTATTCAAACCAACTGTCACTGACTGAAGGAGGAGCTTACGACATCATGGGAGAACCTAGAACACATGACAGACGGAGTTCTAAAGACTCTAAACCGGTGTAGAAAAGATCAAAACAGGATGTGCCCACACCAGACTCCCTTATTAAACCCAAAACGGATACCTGTGCAACACTAGAATTAATTATGCAAAAGCTAGACACTCTCCACAATCTTGCACAATCCACAAAATCAACTATGGAGTCCATGCAAAATGACCTCTCCTCCTTGAAACAGGACATGCGACTAATGATCAGTAGGATCTCCAAAGTGAAATCGCGCATAAGCAACTTAGAGGACCGCAATCACTCTTCAGCAAAAACATTGACAATGTCCTCAATAAGACTATTATGGTTGGAGAAACACATCACAGAGTTAGAGGACAGAAATAGGAGAGGCAACCTCCGAATATTTGGCCTTCCGGAAGGAATGGAGTCTCAAGCCCCATCCTGTGCTGCGCTCATCAAGAAATGGATCCCCCAAGTCTTAGGCATAAACTTTGAAAAAGACTTTGAAATAACGTGGGCCCACAGAATTCCAACTCATTCTACCAAAAACTCGGACACCCCAAGGGCCCTCATCTTCAGACTCCTTTGTTACTCACATACAGAATACATCATTAACCAGATGAAGAAAATACAAAGAATCAAATGGCAAGGCGCAACCATTGGGATCTCACAAGACTATTCTAAGGACACTGTTAAAAAGAAGAAAGCATTCCTTGCCTTAGCCAATCTCTAAAAATCTCATCAATTCAGTTCTCATTCTTGTCTAAAGACAACTCACAACTGAAAAAACCCTCAATATTCGAGGATCCTAACGACCTAGGTTCATTCATTGCAGAGATCAAAAATTCACATATGTGCTCATAATAATAAATAGAAGACGCTAACACTCCTCTCCTAACAATATCTAACTTACTAATAATCATATTCTAACAAAAGGCCACTAGCCAGCGTGAACTGTTTTACTACTAATCTAACTAATCATATGTCACCTAATCGACTAACTAATGCCAGTGTTAAAAAGAAAACGCTAACTCTAATGCTGTCCCTTATTCACTACATCTCTTCACTGCACTTGCTCTAGTGACACATGGCGTTCCATCAATTCTCTGTCTGCCACCATCAGAGAGCAACGAAGAATTATTGATGATTATCTCCTAAGCAGGACCGTATCCCTCTAATCTACCTCCAGATAACCATCCCCATAAAGCAAGGATACATATTAGCACTTACCACCCATCTTTATACCCTATCTCTAACATAATACTAAGCCACCCTACTAAATCAACTTTAGAGATATTCCCAGGTGTCGGATTGACTAATCTGACATGCTACATATACTGCCTCTCCGGGGCACCTAAATCTAATTAAAACACTGCATATTGAGGCTTTATCTCCTGGTAGTGCTCACTTAGCTGTCCGTTCAGGCACTGTGATATGTGAGGTCAATATGTCTAATGTCTATGTCATCTAATCTCTACTACGGCCTGCTGAGGGCATACATTGGACAATAGTTGTTAAGAGGTTCTACTCTCACATGTTATGTAATTTCGTAACGTTAAGGGTTGCTACTCGATGTTTTCTAGTGGTGCTCAGCAATTCTCAGTACTACTATGGCGCTCACATTAACCAACTCACTTCTTCGAGGGGATTCAGTCGATAATGCTTGTTGTGGGATTCTACTCTCAGACGTTATGTAATTTCTTAACGTTAAGGTTTGCCACTAAATGTTGTTAATGTTGTTCAGTACTATTCTGTTTTTCCCTACCGTAATGACAGTAATCTCAACCGGAACAGCTGCCAAGAAATGCAAGAACAATCTTCTCTCAGAGGATATGTAGTATACAATGCAAGTGTTTTGTAACTCGTTATAATGACTCAATATTGCCCATTGTTAACTAAAGTTACTGGTAATACAGAGATTAACAACTCCTGTGGTTCCGAAATACCAACCTATTCCTCACATTGCGCACAGCGGCCTCCGACATCCAGTAACCATGTCCCTTCATACCCAGGCATATTTCCCTATCTCGTACCTACATCAGACATCTGCAGGCTGCCTGTTTTAGTAACGTAAACGTATGCCACTCGTAACCATGAACATGTGTATTTGCCAGTCAGTGAAAACCCAGAACCATTTCAAAACTGACTAAGGCCCTCGACCCCGGATCTAGGCTTGACCTCTCGTGGCCCCCACCACCCACTCTCTGTTGTAGAGATTCCTAGATATCCCTTCAGGAAACCTAACCATAACACTCCACATTGATATGCTATACAAGCTGTATCTCTCTCTTCTACTTAATGTACTTCTTTCTCTCTTTCTCTCTCTCACTCTGCCAGTTCTCCTGCTATACACTACTACCTCTTTCCTCTATCCCCACTTCCCTACACCTCCCCAACCTACCCACTCACCTCCCACGTGAACCCCAAACCTACCAACCTCCCCGCCCTCAATCCCTATCCTCCCAAACATAAAAATACATATCCCACAGCTGACTTGGACCAAACATATTAGCTATGCATAATCTAAAAAATTTATCCCTTACTGTCAAGGGACTAAATCACCCAACCAAACGATAAAAAATCCTAGACTACACCCATAAACTTAAGGGAGACTTAATACTCCTTCAAGAAACAAAAGTTGCCTCAAAAGAGGCTCTTCTACTAAGGAAATCTTGAGTGGATGATATATAACCTGCACCCTAGCGCCAAACAAAAAAAACTGCCTAATTACACTTTCCTTCTCTTCTTCTTGGTTGACCATTACCAAACCTAAAGCAGATCCTGAAGGGAGATGGCTAATTACTAAACTCCAGAAACACAACACCAACCTCATAACTGTGAACATATAACTGCGATAACCCAACCTATTGGCTTAATCTTAACGAAAAAAATATCCAACCTACCCGCGCACTGCAAAGATGGGGATTTTAACCTCCCCATGGGACAGCATCTTAGACAGACACTCTGCATGCCCTTTCAGACCCAATAAATCACAAAACAAATGCTGAACCTGTGTAACTCCCACAAACCTAAAGATATATGGAGACACTTCAACCCAACAGGTAAAGACTACTCATTCTTTTCTCACCCTCTCAATACATTCTCCTGTATCGTTTCCTTAAAAGTTGACGAAGCGCACGTTCCTACTACATCGAACCTCAGTATTGAACGAATCTTAGGTTCTGATCATGCATGTATCACCATTCTCTATGACATCTCTAGCTCTGCCCCAAATTACAAAATATGGAGGATGAATGACCTTCTTACCGAAAACCCATCCTTCAGAGAATCCAAAAAGAAAGAAATTTAATTTTTCATTGAAACAAACAAAAACTCTGTCTCAAATCCCCAGATAATGTGGGATGCCCTAAAACCCACTATCAGAGGACACATGATTAAACTCATGGCTAGGAAAAATAAACAAGACAACACGACTTTAGACCACTTAGAAAACCAAATTAAAAAAACAAAAAATACTCTTAAACAATCACGAGATAAGACACAACTAACCATTCTAACCAAACTGAAATACAAATATAACAAAATTCTAAGTAACAAAGAGCAACTAATAGTCCAAAGACTTAAAGGCATCAATTTGGGGGGCTGTAATAGGGCAGGCAGAATCCTAGCCTCCCACCTAAAACATAATGGTCGTAAAATGAGAATAGCTGCCATAACGAATGAACAAGGCTGTATCTCAAATAGGGAGAAAGACATCCTTGCCGTCTTCGAAAAATACTATTGTAACCTGTACACCAAAGGAACGGACACCACCTATGAAGCCTGTCTAAACTACCTGAAAGTTATTAACTTAAACAAAATTGATCAGGGCTCTAAAGAACAATTGGAAAATCCCATCTCCGAGCAAGAAATCCTTCTTGCTATAAATAAACTAAAGACTAAAAAAGCCCCAGGCCCAGAAGGCTTTCCAGCCTCCTTCTATCAAACATGGTCTACATCCATAATCTCACCACTAGAAGATCTCTACACACACTTCACCAATAAAGCTGCCGTCCATGGCACCACCACAGAGGCTACAATAATTGTCATTCCCAAGGAAGGGAAAGATTCAACCAACCCCAAAAACTATATCCTTAATAAACATTGATTGCAAAATGTATGAAACATTCTGGTGCTCAGGTTAAAACCCATCTTAGGCCAAATCATTCACCCCTCCGAGGCACGTTTCGTAAAAGGTAGACTTAGCTCAGACAACATAAGACTTCTCAGTCAGTTCTTAGAAATAGCTCCCTACCTGAAACACCCCTCATGTGCGATAGCACTCGATGCAGAAAAGGCCTTCGATAAGGTCTCCTGGCCCTTTTTACATGCCACCCTCACTAGCCGCAATTTAGGCCCTGCTTTCACCAGGATGATTCTGGCCCTACACCAAGAACCCCAAGCGAGAATTAATATCAATAGCAGCCTCTCCAACACACATTCACACTCCAACAAGGAACCAGACAGGGTTGCCCCCTATCCCTCTTACTATTTCTACTCACACTAGAACCCCACCTGATACAAATTAGACAAAACACAAATATCCCAGGAATTCCCTTCAAGGCAGGCCCTAGGAAAGTATCTGCATACACGGATGACATCCTCCTATTCACTTCTCAGGCAGACTTAGCTATCCCCAATATTATGTCAACAATAAACAATTAGGCCCAATTCTCAGGATACTGTCTTAACAGAGATAAAACTAAAGCCCCCCCCCTTAATATATAGTGCAACAAATCTATCAAAGGAAAAAATGGTCTTAAATGGAACCTCGACGAATTTAAAAAACCTTGGTTAATGGTTCTGCCCAAACCTTAAAGAATTCAAAATTGAAGAAATTATAGATAACTGGTCCTCCAAATTTATCACGTGGTGAAGGAGTATTGAATCCATCAAAATGATGATCTCACCTCTTATCATGTTTCTCATTAGTATGCCCCTCTTATACCTTTCGGATAACTTCTTCACTACGACAGATGGCATCATTACCAAATTTCTATGGCAATCTAAAAAAACCAGAATTGCCCTCATAAAGCTGAGACTTCCGAAATCATTGGGTGGACTAAACCTAACTGATTTTAGAAGATATCAACATGCCTTCCTTGCTAAACACGGAAGCCTTTGGCTTACTCCCTCACTACCTAACTCACCTTCCTGGCTAGAAATCAAAGAAGCTTTAGCCAAACCACTCTCTCTTACCTCCCTGATAACAACAAAGAATATAATAACAGACCACTCTACATGTATGCTTAATTGTACTGCGCAAGCCCTCTGGATGAGACAACAAACTGCAGAATAAAATGCGTTACTCACATTTCGCCTCTTTATGGCACAACAAACTACTAAAAATAGAAGGAAAAACACCTTTCTTAGAAGACTGGGCTAATAAAGGTATACTACTACCACACCAGATTGGACAGGTCAAATACCCCACACCTGAAACACATACACACACCACACACACCTGTTCACCGCACCATAATACATACCCCCTCAAACCCTTGTGAACACTACCACGACCCAGAGATACACAACCCACAAACTACTGCACATTGAGCATTTATTTTACACGTTGCTCACACACCCACAACAATCAACTGCCTGCACTGCACCTCACTTGCACAGCACGCACCCCCACAACATATCACGCCACAAGCACTCACGTTTCACCGACAATGAGTTGCGGGTCATGGTGGACGAGATCGTCAGAGTCGAGCCACAACTGATGGGAGCACAAGTCTAGCAAACATCTATGGCCAGGAAAACCGAGCTTTGGCACGGGGATCGTCGACAGGGTGAACGTAGTCGGCAGCTACCCTCGCACAAGGAAGGACATCAGAAAGAGGTGGAACGACCTCATTGGCAAGGTCCGTTTCATGGCGTCCAGGCACAACATCACCCTCAACAAGACTGGCAGTGGACCCCCACCTCCTCCCATTGACTTGACATCCTGGAGGAGAAGATCTTGGATGTCATGCATCCTGAGGGCCTGACTGGAATCATCAGAGGGATTGACTGCTCCCACCAGCAGGCCACTACCATTAGCCAGATCACATCTGAGCCCTCCACGTCAGCTGCAGCCAATGGAATGGAGGCCCTGCCACAGGACAAGCAGGGCACCAGCACCCCTCCCCTGTAGCTGAGGAGCAGAACATACCCCCTTGTGTGTCACAGCGACACACTGTTGACTGTCCACTGTCATAACTCCGTATCTCACATGGCCATCATACTGGACTTCGACTCCCCACAGGTGGGCTAAGTACTCTGATGATCCCACTTGGCAGGACCCCACTGGTCAGCCCTTGCACTTGTCACATAAAAATAAACACTTTTGAGCACAGTTACTGCCTACTTCTTTATCTACCATGATTACAATATAGACAGCCATGACATGTGTAACAGGCAGACCATTGTCCTACCAATGTATGTGAAAGTGCCAGAAGGGGGAGCAATCATTTACAAGTTCTGAAATAAAGATAACAGCACGACATCTAAAGTTATGGGTTCACCAAAAACCCACATTGAACACAAAACCCTGGTGGCAGCCATGCACACTGTAGACATTGCTACTGGTTACGTAGCATGGCTTTTACACCTACCTGTATGTCAGTGGAAGTATTGTTGTATCAGGTCTGCTCTGGAATCAGCTGTATCCTCGTCATCCTCCTCCTCATCACTCCCCATGTTCCCTTCATCGGCCACTGGCACAGCTGCCCCCTCCTCAGTATTCGGTAATGGGATGTAACATCTGAGAGCCAAATTGTGTAACATGCAGCATGCCACAATGATCTGGCACACTTTTGCTCGTCTTCACAGTAGGGCCCCTCCAGTAAGGTGCAGGCACCCGAATCTGGCTTTCAGCACTCCAAAGGTGCATTTGATGACCAGTCGAGCCATGGGCCTCATTGAAACGGTTTTCAGCTGCTGTAGTCGGATGCCTGAGAGGTGTCAGCAGCTATGACAGGTTGGGATAACCAGAATCACCTGTGTGCACAGAGGTAATAGGCATATTGAAAACTGTAGGTAAATCGGGCAGGTGGTGTAGAGTGTTCAGAATACAGAGGCACACATATGACACAATACATAACGATGAGCCAGGCACAATCCCTTTGCAGTGGTGCCATCATGTGTGGGATGCTGCTGTTCCGCAGAATGTAGGCATCATGCACTGAACCTGGGAACCGGGCAGTCACTTGTGTGATGTAGAGGTCTGCGAGACATACCACCTGCACGTTGCTTGAGTAGAAGTTTTTACGGTTCCTGAACACCTGTTCACTCCTCCTGGGTGGCACCAGGGCAGTGTGGGTCCCATCAATAGCCCCGATCACATGTGGCACATGTGCTACAGCGTAGAAGGCTGCTTTCACAGTGGGCAAATCATCACTTTGGGGGAACCTGATATAGCTGCCTATATGTTTGAGTAGGGCACATAGGACGTTCTTCAAGACGTGGCTGAACATGGGCTGGGACATTCTGGCAGCCCAGCCCACTGTAATTTGAAAGGACCCTGAGGCAGGGAAGTAGAGGACTGCCAACACCTGTACTATGGGTGTGATGGCATTGGGATGACGAATACCAGGCTGCAGATCCGGCTCCGACAGTCTCACAAGCTCCATGATGGTCTGACAGTTCAGTCGATAACACTGGATGACATGCAGATTTTCAAGGGTGGCAAGATCGACCAGGGGCCTGTAGACAGGAGCATTCCTCACCATCATTCTTCCACCGTACCTGGGAATAGGAGAGAGTAGCAATCATTATGTGCATAAAGGACTGTGTGGACGCAGTGGAGCTGTGCACATGGCACTGTAAAACATCCATGACGCACCTCATAAACCCCCTCTATACACATTGTAGATGTAAAATGGCAGCCGCCTGTCCTGTATGCACAGGACAGATGGAAGTGGGCGAATCCTGCCTGCGTAAGACGTCATGGTGGTAGGCGGTCACAACAGCCCTGCAAGTCCTCATTGGTTAACATGGTTGCCTATGGGAGACATGAGGCAATGGTGATCACCGCTGGCGGTGACGGTGATGTCCGCGGCGACCATGACCGCCATTTCATGTGCTCATGTTCACTTGACTCCTGGCACTCGTGCTGAGAAGACCTCCACTGCATGTGCTGCTGTTTTCTGACTCTGGTAGCCAAGATGCCACGTGCTGCAGGGGATTGGGCCCCAGCCTTCTCACAGGAAGAACTAGAGAAGCTTGTGGAGGGGGTCCTACCCATGCATGTCCAGTTGTATGGGGCACCAGGGCAGCAGGTGAGGCCACTGTCATCGTACTGTCTGTGAGTGGTACGAATGTGGACGGGGGCCTTGGGACAAGGATGAGTGAACTGTTGAAGGACCTGGATGAGGGCTGTGAGAACAACTGTAATGTTGAAATGTGAGTATGTTCATGAGATGTGTTGTGACCAATGCAGTCCATAAGATGCCACGCTACACGACTGTCTCCTTTTCTCCGTGTCATCCATGCAGGATGAGCACCCATCAGAAGAAGGGGATTTGGCGTGCCATCGCCAAGCAAGTGTGGACCCTGGGGGTCCATGCCTGGCAGAGCAACCACTGCAGGAAGCAGTAGGAGGACCTGAGATGCTGGGCCAGGAAGACTAGTGTGGCCCAGCTGCGGACGTCCTCCCAACGAGGGGGGGTGCCCGTTGGTCCCTGTCCCCTGTTATGTCCTGCATTTTGGCGGTGGCATACCCTGAGGTGGATGGGCACTTGAGGGCAGCACAGCAGCCACAAGGGGGTGAGTACACATTCGTACTTAGGTTATGTGGTGAGTGATAGGTGCAGCCTGTGCAATGTGTGAAGGCTGTGGAATGTGTGCTAGGTAGCTACTGTCGGACTAGACTTGGGATACATAGAGGCCGGATGTGCTACATACATGTGTTCGAATGCCGTGCAGGATGCGAGTTGAGGTGAACTTAACTGCTAAATAATACCAATGACATGGCAACTATGTAGTAGATGAGCAGGGTATTTGATGTGGACAGGGTCCCTGCTTCTGGAGTTCACACACATTGTACTCCCAACTATCCAAACAGTGTGGCTGGGGCCATAACCCTATCTGCTGTCTGCTGGCAGGTGGTGTATGTGTAGTCTGCAAAGTCTGAGGTTTCACATCACACAGCTATATGTGCATGGGTTATGTGGCTGTGCAAGTATGCCTCTAAACGCCCGTAGGGTATTTAGTTTGGGTCCTGTGATCGTAAAGAGCCATGACCCAATGGGCTGGTTCAGCCATGTGTTGAGGGTATGGCTTTTATCCTGTACAGGACTGAATGTGTGTCAGCATAAGTGGAACTCGTGCATGACTGTGGTGGCACGCATGGTCTGTTATTGGAGTGGCATGTGTGAGTGAGGGCAAGGCATGTAATGACATGGAATTACAGTATGTTGTAGTGACTTGTGTGTGGCTGTTGTGCTGGCATTGACCAATTGCTCCCTTTCTCTCTTTACCACCCTGCCTCTCACTGTTCCACCCTCCCTCCCTCTCCTCCTCTGTCTTTGTGTGCATCAGCATCATCTGGCAAAGAAGAAGGGGCTCCGGCAAGTGGGTAAGCTGCATCCCACGGGACCCAGGAGGCTGATACCAGTGGAGCCGAGGGGACCAGTGGGCAGAGGGCAAGGGGAGAACCACAGGGGAGACGTGATCAACTACACCACCATCAGATTCTTCCTCCGATGGCGACTCCCTGGAGGTGACGGAACCTTGAGGCCCTATGCCTGCACCATCCTTGTCCGCCACCCCACTTACCAGCACCACCCTCCCTGTAGCTCCCAACCCAGTTGCCCAGGACCGCTCACCCAGGAGGGCGGGCATCTCCTTCGCCGCAGGCATCTCTGCCCCTGCCCCAGTCAGCCCTGCTGTGCTCGATGAGGAGGCTATTGAACTCCTGAGGTCCATCTCTGTTGGGCAGACAACCATCGTGAATGCCATCCAGGGACTGGCATCCCAGATGCAACAGTCAAATGCATTCCTGGAAGGCATTCACAATGCCCTGTCTGCCCTTCATAGATCGTTTCAGGCTCTGGCCACCTCATTGATGGCAGACAGTGTTCCTTCTTCTTCCGTCCACCCTCCAACTACCTGTTCCCACTCCCACATCCCTCTCCCATTTCCCATCCAAAGCACACTTTCATACCAGCATGCATCCCCTCCAACAGAACCAGAGCGCAAGGACAATCACATGCACCACAAACACCACCACCGCCATGCACACATCCAACATTCAGATGCACACATAACAATATCCACTCCATACAGTAACTCTCCCACCTCCTTCCCCCTCACAGTTACATTGCCACTCACACCTGCAGACACCACATCATCAGTCCGAGGTCCAGCCACATGTGCTGTCACTGCCACTGTCACCACAACAGCAGACCCCCATACATACACCCCATGCACCACATCCGCACGCACAACAGTCAACACAACCACATGCAGCACATCCACTCTTCCTGCACACACCACCCCAACATTCACTCACACATCCCCCCTGCCATCTCCCTGTGTATCCTCCCCTCCTCCTCCCAATACACCTATACGCCCACACTCATCCACCCAACATGCACCACACACCCAGCACACACATATCATCCATCCATGCACCAGCACCCAAATCACGCTGACGTACACACCTATCAACCATCCTCTCTCCCTCCACTCCCAAACGCCTTACCCAAGACCTACCCACTGCCCCGAAAAAAAAATTCCTTCATGAGTTTTCCCTGTTCCCATCCCCTGGTCCAGTCCCTGTTCCCCCAAAACACCCTGCTACCCTTCCCAGACCCCTGCCTTCCACCTCTGGGCTGAGACATGCCCCACAGACAGCAGTCTACAGTGCTGCCACAACAAGCAGACCTGCCCCTCACACCTCCAGACCTGGGACCACTCCATCTGGGTCCCCTGCTGTAGTAGCCTCCACCGCCATCCCACCAAAGAAGGCAGGAAAGAGGGGCAAGGCTAAGGTGTCCCCCTGAAAGCAAGACAGTAAGGAGGGGAAGCCTGAAGACAGGAGGAGGGACCCCCCATCCAAACCCTGATCCCCCCCCCACCATCCTGAGGTGCCTGCATCCCCCATTGATGCCCCTGCCCTGTGGAGGTCTGCACATTGCAATCAGGAGTCAAGTTAGGCACTCCTCATATGCCCAGTGTGCCCGGGACATTTGGACACATATGCACTGACCCTTGTGGCATTTTGTGAATAGCTGTTTTTATTAAGATTTTAAAATATTGAATTATATTTATCTACAATGGCACTGTTGGTGTCGATGCTACATAGCTTGTCCTGGCTTTCCTTGCGCATGTATGTGTGTTGACTGTACGTTTGTGCGTGTGTGTGTACTAATGTCCTTCCCTCCAGTGTGGGCTAGGCTGGGGTACTTATGGCTGATGTCTATATCGGCATCGCTGGTTCTGGATGTCAATGGCCAGCAGGAGCACTGGAAAGACTTGCAATTCGTGTGCCATGGTGCCTACGGATGTGCGTGTGTTCCAGAAGGTGAATGCTTCCTTTTATGTTGTTTGTTACCACCATGGTTTTCGCAGCCGTTAGACCACCCCGGAAGTCCTGGCGGTGTGCAAGCTTGTAATACGGTGGGTGGAAACTGTCTGACCACCGGCCTGAAGAAGCCTTCTGCCGGCAACAGCGGTCTGTCCACAATGGCAGTCCAGACTGAAACTTGACTGTGTTCTGCAGGTGCCTTCCCAGTACTCGTAATATGGCGGTCTACACCGCCAAGCCTGCGGCAGTGCGACCACCATCTCCACCACGGCGGTCCACTAACCACCAAACCTGTAATGAGGGACTTTTATCACTTCTCAAAACTCAATGTGACTGTTGCTACACACAAATGCAACATTAAGGCTGACTTAACCATTATCCTACACTCGTGAAATAAAGGAGGCCATACTGCATCTAAGATTTACTCCTTCTATCTCCTACTTGCTCGGCACTTACCAATTCAAGACAAAAGAAATGGGAAATACTCCTATGTCCCTCAGAGCACCCGCAAAAGTTGCAACTATACTGGTCACAGAGTTGGACAAACGTAACCACTAATAAAACCATTCTTTAGTTATCTCAAACTAGGTACTGGATGCTACTGGAGCTGCGAAAAAGCTCCAGGAGACTTAAACCACATGCTACTACACTGCACCTTTTTGAAAACGTTTTGAGATGAAATAGGGAAAACTATTTAAAAAATACTAAATATTATCTGGATCCCAAATTTAGCCTCCATCACACTGGGCATTCTTCTCCCTGATCTTACGCTACAGAGGAAAGACTACATTCTATGGGATATACTTGTCTCTACAGGTCTCAAAACCATACTTTCTGAATGGAAATACTTATCCAAACTCTCCCCCCACACCTGGTGGGAATGGATACTTTTCATTAGAAGTTCAGACAACTCCCAAAACTCATACTTGAAAACAAACTATAGAAAGAAGGAAAGTATATGGTTCAAACTTGATAAGTTCTGTGGTTAAACACCCTCCATACCCATACCCCTTCCCCACTACAATGCACTCACCCTCCTCCTGCCCCCTCTACCTACCCTACCCAATCTCTCCTCTATCTTTACTGCTCTTTCTCTACCTTCTTTTCTGCTGTGTATCCTCTCTGCGCCCACAGCTTACAGGTGGGGGAACCTCAGTTTACTCAGACATCTTGCTATTAGTCACCAACTCTCCAATACAAACATTTCAAAACATCACCATCCCCGTAGGCTACAAAGCACACCCACATAACCAACTCATGCTCACCTCTGTCCTTTACCCTTATTATAAGCTATGTTGGTGTTCTCAACAGAGTTGTACATCTCCCCCTCTCGATTAACCTGTATTGTCATACATGTAAAATGGCTGTACTTTTATATCTCTATAAAATCCTAATAAAACTATTTGAATTGAAAAAAATATAAATGGAAAATAAATTACATCAGTTCACTCCAGAACCTTGCTAATTTTATGTTGCCTGTGCGGATCTTCTCTTGCTGGGCAGGACTTCCTGCAACTTCTACGGCGCCCAGGCGCTGATCTGCACATAGCACAGTGTTGCATTTACAAGTCAGTTTCATCATCCCTTTTCGCCCAAATGACACAATTGGCTGACAGGTTTGGGCAAAGCTCAAAAACTCAATTTGATTTCCCAACGTCTTGGTCGGTTCTACGATTAACGTGGAGTTAAGCAGTAGGGAAATAACCAACGCCACATAACCTAAATATCCTACCAGTATCACATGTCTCTTATTATTGCCTGACCTTAAAATGGCGGTACTCCTACGCACGCGCTTAGGTCGAGCTTGGCTCTGTTTCTATCGTTGGCTTGGAGCCGCGCGCGCCTCCGCCGTTGCTAGGGCGACGCTAGGGACGCTCTGAGGGCCTTTTGGCGACACGGAGGAGCTCAGCAGCTCAAATCCAACCATGGCCTCCCACCCCATGCAGGGGCTGCCCTTCCTGCCCGGCAACAGCTTCAGGGACCCCACGGTAAGACCCGGGGCATAGAGTCGAAGAGTGCAGGTTGCACTGGGTGCCACACTTCTTCCTTTGGCTTCCTGGCAAAGAGGCTGGTAATGGGGGATAAGAGTTGGTGGAGGGAGGCGGGCAGTGGGAGAGGAGAGGGTTATTTGTAATGGGGATCTGAAACGTTTAAAGTATTTTTTATAAGGTATATTATGTTTCATAAACTAAGCAAGTTGGTACATATAACAGTTCGCTAAACCTAATTTTCATCCTAAAATGCCACCCGATCTTCGAAATGGATACACTACTACTGTACAAATGAAGGTGGCATAATTAATCAGAATCGCCTTCACCTGTGAGCGAATATTAATAATGAGAGGGTGACAAACACTTTTGGTACCAACTGAACATATATACAACACTGCTCCTTTTTACTGTGTACTACCCGAAGTCACATTTCGAAACTTAATCTGTGTCCAATTATTTCTATATTTATTTCACTAATTTTACCAACGTGGATTATTAGCGCTGTTAATTTTTGGCTCGGGAAGTTGCTACATCGTATATTGGGACAACATTTAAATTGTGCATCCTTTGTTAAACACGCATTGGCAAAACCAACAGGTCTCGCGTTTCGAACCTTTTGGCCTTGGCAGTGTCTTTTTTTGCGATGCTGTACTGCATGATGCATAAAAAAAAAGTGATGGATGGAATGCTTGAATGAATGTCAACCACTGGCAATCGCTCGTGGCTACCTTCCAATCCATCGTATTTTTGCACACCTTGCTACCTCAGTTTGGGTCCAGCCATATGCAATTAAGTCTTGACCCTGTTCCTACCGAAAACTCCAGCCCGAACTGCCATGCCAAGTCCTCTCTGAACAGTAACACAAGCAACCTAGGACCGGTTTCGCCCTGATTAGGACTCATCAGCCACATATAGCTTGGTCCCACTGACATAACGTGCACGGGACCGATGTCTATTCATCACTTTGTTTTTGATGCCCTAAGTGTATTGGTTATGCCCTAAAGTGGGTCCTGCGCTGCCTGTGCCACTGGAACCAAGCTATAACTGGCTAATGAGCTATATTAAGGACGAAACCAGTCCTGGGTTGTTTGTGTTCTATTTCAGAAAGGACCAAGCCTGGCAGTTTGGCTGGACTGTTCCCAATGGAGCAGGGTCAAGACTGATTTGCATATGGCTGGTCCCAAAATGAGTTGGCATCGTAGATGAAAAACAAAGGTCTTGAGAGATGGCCCAGAGCGATTATCAGTGGCTGAGATAATTCCATCATTCTATTCATCACTTTGTTTTTGAAGCCCAAAGTGTGAAGAACAGTGGAGGAGTAGGTGAGGATGGCTGCAACCAAGTGTCAAAAGACAAAGCAGCACGCAAGGGAGAGAAACAAAGAGGGCAGGGAAAGAAGCAATGAAAAGAGAAAGCAACACATAGCGTCTGGAAGACAGCAATCGGATAACAAGCATTTGCAATACAATAGGTCTTGTATTTTCTTTAGTTAGAGCTATTGGCATTGTAAATTCTTAAATGGACTTTTTTTGCCACGAAAATTGGTTAACCCTGCTTCATACTTTCGTCTTTGCACTGCACTGACCTCCTGGTCAGCGTCTGCTGCCCAACCCAGCTCCTCTGGCTGCTGCTGCCTCTGCCTTCTGCCTCGGACGAACTGGGAGTCTCCCAACTCTCAGTTTGAGGCCCTCCTCCACCCGCAGGCTCTTCCCTGTGCCTCATTCCTGGTGGTCTAGTGCCATCACAAGTAAGTATCTTAATCTCTAGCTCTCTTTCACTCTTGCTTTTTTTCTGCCTTTTCACTCGTTTTTACTGCTGCTTTCTCTTCCATCTCTTTTTCCTTTTTACTCTCCCCTGCTGTCCCTGCCTTCTGTCCCACGCAACTCTGGGCTCTGTGGCCCTGCCCCCCTTACAAAGCACAGTTCCCACCCCCAGCCTCCCAGCTGACTGCTCCCCTGCCCCTTCCCTTCTTAATGACAGCCGCAGCGCTGTGAGAGGGCAACTGCACTCACCTCCTGGTCAGCATCTACTGCCCTCCCCAGCTCCTCTGGCTGCTGTTGCCTCTGCCTTCTGCCTGGGACCAACTGAGAGTCTCCTGACTCTCAGTTCAAGGCCCTCCTCCACCCGCAGGCTCCTCCCTGCGCCTCATCTCTGGTGGTCTAGTGGCCATCACAAGTAAGTATCTTTCTCTCTGCCCCTCTCCCACTCTTGCTTTTCTCTGCCTTTTCACTCGTTTTTACTTCTGCTTTCTCTTTCACCTCTTTTTCCTTTACTTTCCCCTGCTGTCCCTGCCTTCCCTGCCACGCTTCTCGAGTCCCTGCGGCCCACCTCCCTTCCCCATTCCCCCCTGCGAAGCACCTTTCCCACCCTCCCGCCTCCCAGCTGACCGCTCCCCCGTCCCTTCATAATGGCGGCCTCGCCGCTGGAGTGCCAAAGGCAATCCCATCTGTGCCCGGATCTCACCCAGCGCCAGAAACCCTGGATCTCCGTCAAGCCACATCCTGGCCAACCTCCGTTACGATGCTGAGACCCTCCATCGCCTTAACATCGGATGTTTCAACAACTGTTGCACCATCTCCCCTAAGGACCCCCACGGACCCTTCACCTGCAGGAACTGCAACTTCAGCGCCGGCCTCAACAAGCTAAAGGTAATCTACACACAGAGAGATACCAACACCCTCCACAACCCCATCAACTGCCTCCTCCTGAACATCCGCTCCCTCCACAAACATGCCACTGAACTCTGGGACTTGATCGACACCGCCCGACCGGACGTTGCCTTCCTCACCAACACCTGGACCAACCTGGGATCTGACATCGTCATTGCCTTTCCCGACGGATACAGCATCTTAAGGAGGGACCGACCCTCCCGCCCAGGCAGAGGACCTTCCATCATACACAAGTCCTCACCACGTGTTAAGGCCGTCCCAGAAGAACAGTGCACCACCATAGAACACCTTAATTTCCTGGTCCACTCCAACCACAACTCCTCCATCCGCGGCACCTTGGTGTACAGGCCACCCAGCCCCCGCTCAGCATTCATAGACAAAGTTGTAGACATCGATACCCCCCAGGCCCTGACGTCAGACGACTACCTCCTCCTCGGCGACCTGAATTTCCACTTCAAGGACCCAAACACCATTGCTCTACTCGACAACCTCGCAACCTTCGGCCTCGGACTGCTGGTCTCAGCACCCACACACATTGTAGGACACACACTGCACCCCATCTTCACCTCAAGCAACCGGATCACCATCAAGACCATCTCCACCCCAGACTGGACCGACCACCGCTGCATACATTTCACAATCACCGCACCCAGCAGCTACACCCTCAACCCACCCCAGGACCCCCCCACAGGAAATGGAATTAAATCACCAACGAGCAACTCACCTCAACCCTCACCAAATCCCTCCCTCCTCCCTCAGATGATGCCAAATGTTAGAAATGGGGTCTTTGGTTGGCAGTCAGGTTACCCCTGTCCAAGCAAGGACCCACACTCTAGTCAGGGTAAAGGAGAATCACCCTCAGTTAACCCCTGCTCACCCCCTTGGTAACTTGGCACGAGCAGGCAGGCTTAACTTCAGAAGCAATGTGTAAAGTATTTGTACCAACACACACAGAAAGTCAGTGAAAACACTACAAAATGACACAACACAGGTTTACAAAAATAGAAAATATTTATCTAAACAAAACAAGATCAAAACGACAAAAATCCAACATATACAAGTCAAGTTATAAATTTAAAAAGCAAAAGAGTCTTAAATCCTTTAGAAAACACTGAGAGCATTGTTAGCATACAAAAGTACAGGGATAGTGTCAAAACAAAGCCGCACGGGCGAACGGTCGTCGAAAAAGGCCAGCGATGCTTCAATTTCTCACTTGCAAGCAAGACCATGAGTCATTCCTCCTCCAGTCGGGTCGGCGTGCGTCGTTTCTTCTCTCCTGCGAGAGAGCGATGCATTGATTTGGATGGGCACCTCGGGTCCAGGCAGGCTTTGCGTTGATTTTTCACGCCCATCGATGTTGCGTCGAAATCCGGTTGCACGGTGTCAAGAAACCGCACAGCGTGGAGGCTTGCATCGTTAACATCAGCCGTTGCGGGAGTTGCGAATTGTTTCTCCAGCCACGTTGCATCAATTTCCCAGTGCGAGGCCGGCAGCTCGTCGTTTTTCAGCTGCAAAGTGGGTGGTGCATCGAAAGTTTCCCCCGCACGGTGGTCATTGAGTGGATTTCTGTCCTTTTCCACCAGCTGCACCTTTCAAGGGCCCAGAGGCACCACTTGGCAGGTAGGACTCTCAGCAGAAAGCCCAAGTGCTGGTAGGAAGAAGTCTGAGAGTTCAACAACGGGCAGCAAGCTCCGTTTCAAGCCCTTGGATATTCTTCACCAGTGGGAAACCACACAAAAGGCACTCTTTGTCCTCTCTGAGGTAGAAACAGCTACTGCAGGCCAACCCAGCAGAGCACAGTCACAGGCAAAGGGGCAGTACTCCTCCTCCAGCTTCTCCAGCTCTTCTCCTTGGCATCCACCAGCTGCACCTTTCAAGGGCCCAGAGGCACCACTTGGCAGGCAGGACTCTCAGTAGAAAGCCCAAGTGCTGGCAGAGAGAAGTCTTTGCTGTCCCTGAGACTTCAACAACAGGCAGCAAGCTCCGTTTCAAGCCCTTGGATATTCTTCACCAGTGGGAAGTCACACAAAAGGCACTCTTTGTCCTCTCTGAGGTAGAAACAGCTACTGCAGGCCAACCCAGCAAAGCACAGTCACAGGCAAAGGGGCAGTACTCATCCCCCAGCTTCTCCAGCTCTTCTCCTTGGCATCCACCAGCTGCACCTTTCAAGGGCCCAGAGGCACCACTTGGCAGGCAGGACTCTCAGCAGAAAGCCCAAGTGCTGACAGAGAGAAGTCTTTGCTGTCCCTGAGACGTCAACAACAGGCAGCAAGCTCCGTTTCAAGCCCTTGGATATTCTTCACCAGTGGGAAGTCACACAAAAGTCACTCTTTGTCCTCTCTGAGGTAGAAACAGCTACTGCAGGCCAACCCAGCAAAGCACAGTCATAGGCAAAGGGGCAGTACTCATCCCCCAGCTTCTCCAGCTCTTCTCCTTGGCAGAGGTTTCTCTTGGTTTCAGAAGTAATCTGATTTTCAGGGGTTTTGGGTGCTCTTCTTATACCCCTTTCTGCCTTTGAAGTATACCTACTTCAAAGGAAAGTCTCTCTTGTTTGTGAGATCCTGCCTTGCCCAGGCAAGGCCCCAGACACACAACGGGGGGTTGGAGACTGTGAGGGCAGGCACAGCCCTTTCAGGTGTAAGGGACCACTTCTTTCCTCCCCTCAGCCCAGATGGCCCATCAGGATATGCAGGCTACCCTCCAGCTCCCTTTGTGTCACTGTATAGAGGAGAGGTGCAAACAGCCCAAATGTCAAACTAACCCAGACAGGGAATCCACAAACAGGCAGAGTCACAGAATGGTTTAAGCAAGAAAATGCCTACTTTCTAAAAGTGGCATTTTCAAACACACAATCTAAAAAACAACTTCACTAAAAGATGTATTTTTAAATTGTGAGTTCAGAGACCCCAAACTCCACTTCTCTATCTGCTCCCAAAGTGAATCTACGCTTTAATCATATTTAAAGGCAGTCCCCATGTTAACCTATGAGAGAGATAGGCCTTGCAACAGTGAAAAACAAATTTGGCAGTATTTCTATGTCAGGACATATAAAACACATAAGTACATGTCCCACCTTTTAACATACACTACACCCTGTCCATGGGGCTACATAGGGCCTACCTTAGGGGTGCCTTACATGTTTTAAAAGGAAAGGTTTAGGCCTGGCAAGTGGGTACACTTGCCAAGTCGAATTGGCAGTTTAAAACCGCACTCACAGGCAATGCAGTGGCAGGTCTGAGCCATGTTTATAGGGCTACTAATGTGGGTAGCACAACCAGTGCTGCAGGCCCATTAGTAGTATTTGATTTACAAGCCCTGAGCACCTCTAGTGCACTTTACTAGGGACTTACTGGTAAATCACATATGCCAATCAAGGAGAGCCAATGTACACATACAATTTATACAGGGAACACTTACACTTTAGCACTGGTCAGCAGTGGTAAAAGTGTCCAGAGCAAACAAAACAGCAAAAACAGAGTCCAGCACACAGAAACAAGCTAGGAAGTAGAGGCAAAAAGTTAGGGGAGACCATGCCAGTGATGCCAGGTCTAACACCAACACAGTAGCGCGCACTCTCAATGCATGGATCACCGAATGCGCCGACACTCTAGTCCGGCTGACATCAACCAAACGTGTACTTAAGAAGGCCAGCTGGTTCACCACCGAACTCCAAGAATCAAAGCGCACCCGCAGACGCTTAGAGAAAAAATGGAGGAACAGCCAAACCAACCACCCACTGCCAAATATCAAGAACGCTAGGAAGGACGCACTCTGGGATTGCATCAACTCCTCCACACAAAACACTAAGGAACTCTTCTTAGTCATCACTGAGTTCACAAATCTCCCCCTCCGACGCCACCAGCAACCTCCCGTCACAGGACCTCTGCAACAAAGTTGACACCTTTTTCCACTGCAAGATCCAGGACATCTACGACAGCTTCCTGAAAAAAAACCTGGCACTGGAACCTGCAACAGGACGCACCCCACCAGAACCCACCCAGACCATCCACAGCTGGTCCACGCTCACCATGGAGGAAACAGTAAACATCATGAACAGCACCCACTCTGGATCCTCCACAGACCCATGCCCGCACCACATATACATCAGAGCCAGCACATCCATCGCCCTTGAGCTCCAAAACGCGATGAACTTCTCCATCAACACCGCCACCTTCCCCGAGGTCTGGAAACACGCTGAAATACACCCTCTCCTGAAGAAACACTCGGCTGACCCTTCAGAACTAAAGAATTTCTGGCCCATCTCGCTGATACCCTACCCTGCCAAGGTACTGGAGAAACCAATCAGCGCACAACTACGTAATTTCATTGAGACCAACAATTCCCTGGACAGTTCCTAGTCCAGATTCGCAGCAACCACAGCACGGAGACAGGCCCTCTGGCAGCCACCAACGACATTCGATCACTCCTAGACCATGGCCACACCGCAGCGCTCATACTCCTCGACCTCTCAGCAGCCTTCAACACAGTATCCCACAGCACTCTACGCACTAGACTCCACAACATAGGAATCTGCGGAAGTTCCCTGAAATGGATCCACTCCTTGCTCTCCGGGAGGACTCAGAGGGTCAGATTCCCACCCTACACATCCAGACCAACAGGAGTTCATTGTGGAGTCCCCCAAGGATCCTCACTGAGTCCCACACTGTTCAACGTATACATGCCCTTTCTCGCAGCCATCGTCAGAAGCCATGGAATGAACATCGTGTCATATGCTGATGACCCACAACTCAACATTTCCTTCACCGAAGACCCGGACACGGCCAAAAGGAATTTCCACTCAGGAATGGAAGCCATTGCCACCTGGATGACAGAAAACTGCCTCACGCTCAACTCCGACAAGATGGAGCTCATCATCTTCAGAAATGCCACCTCAGCATGAGACGACTCCTGGTGGCCCACATCCCTCAGCGCCCACACCAACTGAGCACGCCCGCTACTTAGGCATCATCCTCGACTCCGCCCTATCCGTGACCTGCCAGGTTAACTCAGTCGCCTCCTCACCCTGGCACACACTCCGCAAACTTCAGAAAATCTTCAGATGAATCTCAGCAGACTGCCGCAGGACAGTCACCCACGCCTTAGTCACAAGCAAGCTTGACTACTGCAACGCTCTCTACGTCGGCACCTCGACGAGAAACATCAAGAAACTACAACTCATCCAGAACGCCGCTGCCAGACTCATCCTGGATCTCCCATGCCGAGAACATATCTCCCAACACCTGAGGACCCTCCACTGGCTCCCAAGCGACAAACAATTCACCTTCAAGATACAAAACCACATGTACAAGGCCATACACAACGCAGGACCAGCCTACCTGAACCACTGCGTCTCCTTCCACATCCCCGCCAGATCCCTCTGCTCTACCCAGCTGGCCCTTGCCACCATCCCTCTCATTTGGAAAACCACCGCCGGAGGCCGATCTTTTGCCTACATCGCAACAAGGAGCTGGAACAACCTC
Organism: Pleurodeles waltl; assembly: GCF_031143425.1. Taxonomy (NCBI): domain Eukaryota; kingdom Metazoa; phylum Chordata; class Amphibia; order Caudata; family Salamandridae; genus Pleurodeles; species Pleurodeles waltl. Next base: position 1,752,492,940 of record NC_090444.1, read on the forward strand.
CCCCTGTACCTGAGACAAAGCTCATCGCTCACCATCTTCAGGAAGAACCTCAGGACATGGCTTTTCGGATGAGGCCGTCCCCCCAGCGCCTTGAGACCCTCACGGGTGAGTAGCCGCTCTTTACAAAAACTGATTGATTGATTGATCTTTTCTTACCATTTAATTCCAGTGGCCCTGCATGTAACTAAAGCACTTCCATTTACCTTCTTCCTCTATCTGCAGCAAAAAATGAAAATGTTGCTATTTAGCATCCTAATTTAAATCTGCCATGCTAATTCCAATAGAATACCACTTTCACCAGCCTACCATCAGAGGTGATGGTTGGCTAACAAAATTCCCCCAAAAAGACACAAGGCAGCCACAGAGGAGAAATAAATTAGAAGGGTCACCCAGACATATCAAGAGTGTTCAAACAATCATAGTGTAATAAGAAATCATGAATCATGGTCATATTTGTAATAAGGAAAGATTATTAAATTATGTACAATTAACATATAAACCTTTATCAGAAATAAACTGTCATCCTTAGACTGTATTGTTCGAAACACCAACATAACAAAAATATAATTTGTAAGAAACATGGTCATGTAACCATATCGTTAGCCCCTAAATGGCATAACCCTATGAAGAAAACAGGTTGAAGTAATGCTGTAACTCTATATTTAGCCCTTAGAGAGCAGAGTGCATTATACATTTTCAAGGCTAGCAGGTCTATTGCAATGATATTACAAACAAGTCCCATAAAACATAAACTACTCTCAGCTACAAAACAAAAGTTCCTCCCACAACAGCATTTAAAAGGATACTGCATGGTAGGAGGGGTTATTATTTTAGGGCCCCCACTAACCTAGTGTGGGGACCCAGAGATGATGAAGACACGTCGTGCTAAATGTTTTGATGGTGGTCCCATTGCCCTAAGACCACCACAGGGTGAGTTATGAGCAAAAATATTTTGTCAAAGTAATTCCCTGCAAAGCATTATGGGGCAAGTTTCCGCGTGCCACGAATATTTTAGTATGTTGATATGACTGTAATGCTTAGAACAGCCCCTAGAGGACACCACCATGAAATTAACATTTGTAAGGAACATGGTCATGTAACTATGTAGTTAACCCCTAGAGGACATAACCACACAAAAACAAAATGACATTAAATAATGTAGTATAGCCATATTTCTGATGGATACAACTACCTGTGGATTCCTCACCTTATGAATTTGATCCTTGTGCCAGCATCAGGGGTACCAGGCCTATAACAATGATATTACAAACAAGGCTCTTAAAAGACAAACTACTCTCAGCTGTAACACAAAAGTTCCAACCATGATGAGAGCACTTAAAAAATGCTGAATGGTAGGAGGGGTTATTATTTTGTGGTCCCCTCTAGCCTAGTGTGGGGACCCTGAGATGATGTAGGTAGATTGTGTAGTGCTGACCATTTTGGTGGTGTTTCCATTGTCCTAGGACCACCAAAGGCTGAGTTATGAGCAAAATGTTTTGTCAAAGTAAAGCCCTGCAAAGCATTATGGAGAGTGTTTCCCGAGTGCAGTGAATATTGTAGTATCGACTCCCTCACTGTGCCTGGAGAGCCGCTTTTGCTTTGAGGATTTCTGTTTTATGTAAAGCATTTACTAGTTTCAAGTGTTTTAAGGGGAGAGCTACAAGAAATGACTGATTAGGTAACCGTGAACAGTGTGACCAGTGCTTCAATACCACCAATCGAGTTCACGCTGTTGTGCCTGTTCGCGCTGTGAGTGCCATAGCCGCCATGCAGCTGGAAGGGGAGAGACCAAAGAAAAAAAAATAGTTCGCTCACGCTGAAGTATATTTGGTGATCGTGCAATAAGCCATGTAACAAGGGAAGTCTGCAAGGTGTGACAAAAACAGCCTCAAGGCGGGACAAACGTAAAGCATTTCCCAATGACATCAAGTGATTTTTGAAAGGCAAGCCCATGAACGAGTGAAAGTGATGGGTGTGAGTTGAGCATGGTTAAAATCCTACAACACTTACAACAGGTCAAAGCGTTTGCACGCTTGACCTAAAAAGGGGAATGAGAGAGACTGTAAAGCCAACCAATGCTAAGCAATGAGCAGGTGGCAAAGCCCAATTTAAGTTCTTGGTAAGACAACAAAAGGTCTTTTCCAACCAGGCAGCTTGTGCTGTCTGTAGGCTTGACTTAAAAAAGTACATTGAAGAAGAAAAGATTACTTTAATTGAGTATAATCTGAAATGTGGTAACATCTTTTACTGCAGCTGTTCTTAGGATGCATAGAGCTGCAGATTTAGCATTCCAGTTATCATTTGATTACATGCATATTTTTCTTTGTATATGGTTATAGGTGGGTGCTTGTATGCTTATGTTGAATGTTTCTTACATAGTACATGCTTAGTAAAGTCCAATTTCATTAGTTGCAGTATGATTTTCTTCTCTTATTTGGTGCTTTCATGCCATTCGTCACATTTAGCGTTACCTGTAGTATGGCTACCATAACCGTAGTTTATGGTGTGTGAAAATTAGATGTAGTGTACCTTTCTGTGGTGACATTGAGAATGGTTGCGGTATTGCGGTAGTATAAATATGATTTTCTTTCTGAGGATAAGTGCAATGAATGCATCTGTGTCTGTAGTGGTTTGTGAAAGAAAGCACTCTGTGCAAGTTCAGTAGTTTATTTCACTCAGTACCTTAATCTAGTACAACAAGGATCAGTCCTGTAAACGCTACCGTCCTGCTCTGTGCCACCTTAAATCTCCCCCAAATACCATTCCATTCTACATAATAATAGCCCGAGTACGGTGTCCACACAGGATCAATCTCCAGTACAACTGTTTGGATGAATTGTGGCGCATCTGATCTTCTAGTTTCACATTGTGGCCGTTTCAGATGTTGAGTTCTTCTGCTCATGGTGTGGCTGTTGTTGATCATGATCAGTGGCTGTGTGCCATTCAGGGTAGGTTGCCCGCCTCATTCAGCAGGCTAATGCTAAATGATTGTAAGATGCCAGGTTTGGGGTTCCTGTGCCCTAAGCTGAGTGAGGGGTACAGTGCTGCAACTGGAGTGTCTAAGGGTGTGGTGCAGGTCCAAGTAACTCGAGCTAACCTGTAAGTTTCGTTGTAAAAAAAGAACCGATTTTGTGTTTGTTATTTGCATATTACTGTTGACCTTCTTAAGAAATGAAAATCGGAAATTCTTTTTGTTTCACTTGATTAATCATAAGTGTGAAGCCATGAATTTATTTTATGTAATACATTAGGCTGTGAGAAAAAATAATATACTGAAGTGACCCTCACTTTGAGGGGCCCAGCATCAGTGATGAGAAACACGAGATATGAGGAATGAGATATGAGGACCGTTAAAAGGTGATCATTTGAGCCGCAAGATGTGCTGCTGCTCTAACAAAAATGTTCAAGACGGGATAATCAGCAATGATTGTTAGATTTCAGGCACTTAATGTAATGCATAGTGACTAGCCAGTAAGGCACTTTCACTAGTAATCATTGCAGGCAATGAGGCACACTGATCAGTCACTAAGTCGGGATGATTACTATGTGAGGCAGGCTGGACAGGTAAGTAGGTAGGTAGAGCACTGAATGAGGCAGGTTAAGGGGTGAATGAGGCAGGTTTAGCAATAAATAAGGCAGGTTTAGCAATAAATAAGGCAGAGTGGCCATTGGGTAGAGCCGCATGACCAGTGAATGGGCCATAGTGACCTCTGAATGAGGCAGCTTGGTCAGTAAGCCTTGCAGGGTGACAATTTTGCAGGCAAAGATTACCAGTGAACGCCTTGAACTCATTCTTACCTACAATGTCATTTGTTTCAGTCCACATCCCCCCCACGACAAGCACCCTGCTGCCCACCAATTACCGAAGTAAATAGAGTCTCAAATACACTCTGTTCCCCACAGGTTACTACAATAGGGAGCCCATCACCAGGCCACACTACCTCGTTCTATGTTGGCTACCCTCAAAATATAGAATTATAGATGGGTAACAGTGAATTGCAGGGATGAGTGTTCTGATTGACATCAAATATGCAATGAAAGCAAAGCTTGAGTTATCTGTGATATCACTCAGAACCCGAGGTGAAAATCGTACCGTAATTCACTTTTTACCCATCTATAATTGTATGTTATGTATGGCCCCCAAAATCATGAGCCGCGGCTTACAACTGCTACGCAGTGGCAGAGGAGTAGTGCGGGAGCCATACATAACATAGCATGGCCGCTGTTATGTATCTCTGACCCAAAGGAAAAAAAATACCGTATCTGCCGTCCTTGACCAACCCTCTCACCCTCCCTTCCTCCCGCCTCCAGCAGCAGTGCTGTCGGCTTTCAGTCAAAGCGAACAAGCAGGGCTGCGCTGTCAGGCTCTCGGGAAGGCCTGTCAGCCTGTCCTGGAAGGCCTATACAGCATCATAAGAGTGGGTAACCTGTTTTGTTACCAACTACTGCTATGTCATAGCAGTATGGGTATGAGGTTTAGAAACTGAAAAAACTTAAATAAACAATAGAGGTTCTCTGTGAGAGCCATACATAACAGAGCGATAAGTGCGCACATGGAAGAATAGGGTTTTGTAAGGACTGGGATGGGGATGACTTTAATTAAAAAAAAGTAGTATTTATATACGAACACAAAATGAAAAACCGCACACCACAAGTAATATACACACAGTTGTTCGTAAGGCTGACACGCTAGTGTTGTGGTTATTCCCCATTTATATGAGGCAGCATTTAGGCTAGGCCCCACTAGGGAATACAAGTCTTAAAGTTTCCACATGGCTTTTAAAAAGTCAAAGTGCCTCAGCCCTTCTTTCAGAACAACTTCTCCCACAAACCCGGCAGCCAAGTAATCAGCCTAAATCTCTTTCGCTGGAGTTTTGGTACATACGGTGTCCATAGTGCTCCTCTGTTCATGCAGTAAGTCTTCCTTAGTCCAGTGGCAGGCCTCAGGTGCTTCTGGGTTTGGGTGATTGAGTAGATGCTGTCCTTTCATGGGTTGCAACCCACTACGCTTCATTGTCATATGCTGCTTCAGGGCTACAGGCCTCTCTCTTCACTGCAGGCCCCATATGGCATAGCAGGACAACGGCCTCTCTGGGTCACAACACTGCACTGGGCAACAACCCTCTTCTCGTCACAGTGGTCTACCAGGATGATGGCCCTTACTCTTCACCGCAGTCCACACCTGGCATACGGGGTCGCGAACAATGCACATCGGGCAACGGCCCCTCTGGGTCACAGCACCGCAGAAGGCGATGGCACTCTTCCTGCCACAGTGACACTCCAGGACGATGGCCCTTAATCTTCACCGCAGCCCCCACCTGGCATATGGGAGTTACGCAGATGGCTCAATCGGTGCAGGTGTTCTGACATGGAGCAGAGTCTCACACTTTGCTTCAAGGATTCACTTGACATGATTCCCACTGGACCTAGCTCTTTCAGGCATTCTCCTCATCTTCCTCTTCTCTCGGCAGGCAGGCATATGTTGGTGCACCAGGCTTCAGGGAAAGTAGTCTTGATTCTGCTGGGTGATGTCCCCTCACCCAGCTAGGAGACTAACAGACCTTAGTGCATGGATGTCAAATCACCAAAATCCCAGGGGTAGCGGAAGTGACAACACACACTCTTTGACCTTAGTGACATCACAGGAAGTGATATATGACCTTTGAAGCTGTCACATGACCTTAACCCTGAAGACATTGCAATATTTTATATCACTGAAGTTCTTTAATAACTGCATATTATTAATAGGATTAATAACAACACAGCTAAACAGCCATTTTAGAAAAAAACTATATTAGGGTTCTGACATTATCTTTGAAAGTGGTGGAATATAATACTTACCCTGAATTGTAGTGAGCCAGACTATTAGAATTTGTGTTTAAAAGAATGGGAGCAAATAATGTATTAAAAAAATATAATATTCACATAAATCTGTTAAAGTCAAAGGCTATGAAAGGGCACTCATTCATATTTAAGTCATTTTATGTTGCGCCAAGCCAGTGAAACCTAACACTGCCAAGGAGTTCACCCCATTGTTTTCAGAAAGTGCTGTGGATATGGCCTTATGTCAAAACTGCCTCCATTGTGCCAGGCCAACATTTTGTCAAGGATGCCCCTCATATGCAGTGTGTGTCCCCTCATGCCAAAAATGACCTACAATATCCCAGTGTCAGAATTTTGGAATGAATGCCTCCCATAC